>NW_006285779.1:5023627-5049537 GCF_000327345.1 Myotis davidii
CAAGTCAAATTGGGTGACTGGGAAGGGACCCCCGAAGAGTTTACAAACCTTGCAGTGTTTCCCTTGGCAGAGTTGGGATACCACTGGCGAGGGCCACACAGCGAGGGTGATTTTAGGTGATCCATGGGAAAACTTTAAAAATGTTTAATACTTATACATATATTTATCTTAATGTATATTAAGAAAAGTGCAGCTCATTAAATCTGTAATTTTAAGAGTATTTCTGATATAAAGTTCCTGGCAAATGAATTTATTTGAGAAAAAAAGGAGTACATTTAAAGTAAAATGTTAAGGCAATAATAGTACAAGTGGAACTTGGATATGGCTAACATGGTGACGATGGCCTGGGTGTACCCTGAGGGTCCAGTGGGAGGGTGGACGTGTACTTTGTGAGAAGGTGGAGATGGAAGGGGAGGTTTTCATGCAAACATTCTTGTCAGCAGCTGTCTTTCAATAATAAAGAATTACTGTTGCTGAGGAGAAATCCATTGTCTTGGAATAAGGGCCAGGAATGAAAACAGCACAGCCTCCAGCTTCCTGGGCCTACAGTGAGGTCCAGCTGAGGGGAGAACTAGCCACTTTACCAGCCCCTACAGGCCCGTGTGAGACCACACTCAGCCCAACACCTGAGCCCTGCTGCAGGCACATTGCAAGAACTGTGCTCATCCGAGTCCGGTGTCCAAGGACAGGTCCCAGTGGAGGCCCCAGAGCCTTGTCCCAGCCGGGCAAGGACAGGATTTCCTCCGTCTCACAGCTCCTGCCTGGAGCCTGGATGGACTAAGCTCAGAGTGGTTACTGCCCAAAAGGACGTACCCATATATGTGGGGCCAACCCACATATATTCAGTTCACACCTTTATTTGTGCACTAGAGGCCCGGTGCATGAAAATTCGTGCACTGGGGGAGGGGGTCCCTCAGCCCAGCCTGTGTCCTCTCCCAGTCGGGAC
The DNA here is from genome assembly GCF_000327345.1 of Myotis davidii. Lineage (NCBI taxonomy): Eukaryota > Metazoa > Chordata > Mammalia > Chiroptera > Vespertilionidae > Myotis > Myotis davidii. The sequence goes on from NW_006285779.1 coordinate 5,024,574, forward strand.
ACCTTGGGGGATGTATGACTGACAGCTTAGGCCCGCTCCCCAGGGGATCAGGCCTAAGCTGGCAGTCAGACATCACTCTGACAGCCTAGGAGCCCTGTGGGGAGTGGGCCTAAGCCATTAGTCAGGCATCCTTAGCACTGCCACGGAGACGAGAGAGGCTCCCACCACCACCGCTGCGCTGGCCAGCCATGAGGCGGCTTCTGGCTGAGTGGCGCTCCCCCTGTGGAAGTGCACTGACCACCAGGGGGCAGCTCCTTCACTGAGCATCTTCCCCCTGGTGGTCAGTGTGCGTCATAGCAACCGGTCGTTCCTGGTTGTTCTGCCATTAGGGTCAATTTGCATATTACCCTTTTATTATATAGGAGGGGCCTCAGAGTTCCCTGGGGAATGGATGACCTGATACCCTGGGATGAGAAAAGGATGTGTGTTCAGTTTAATGGAGAGACTAAAAAGCGGTTAGATCCAGTTTTTAGGAACGAGAGTGGCTATATTTAGAATGTCCCAGGAAGGGGGGAGGTATAGATAGGTGATATACAGAGGATTTTTAGGGCAGCAAAAATATTCTGTATCATACTATAATGGTGGATACATGCCATTCATTACATATTTGTCAAATCTGTAGAATGCACAAAACCAAGAGTGAACCCTACTGTGGGTGATTATGATGTGTCAATGTGGATGCATCAATAGTAACAAAAGTACCAGTCTGATAGGGAATGTTGATAATGATGGAGGCCATGGATACATGGGGGCAGTATGGGGGCAGGGATAATATGGGTTATCTCTATACCTTTTTCTTAATTTTGCTATGAACCTAAAAGTGCTCTTTAAAAAAGTAAAGTCTGAGAAAATTTGTGAACACCCAAAATCCAATCAAATTAACTTGGGGGGGTGGAGGGGGAAACTTCAGGGAGACCCAACTTGATTGTTGATGTAACTGAGGAAGCTTATACTATATTTTATGGCTAAATAAAATATATATATTCTAGCTAAAAAAAGAATATGCCAGGAACTGGTCATTATATCTTCAGTGTGAAGTAGGGGACAAAATGCCCAGACCCACACTGGGCACTTTGGTCAGTCCTGGTGGTAGATAACATTCACAACCCCAAACACAATTACATCAATAGCTAACGTTAACCGAATACTTGCTATGTGCCAATCACCATTTTAAAAGCATTTAATCCTTACAACAACCTAAGAGGTAGATACTAATATGATCTTCATTCTACACATGAGGAAACTGAGGCACAGAGAGGTGAAGTGACCCACTGCAAGCCACAACTGGAGAGTGGATACGGAGGTATCTGGCACTACGGCTACACGATACCGCCATTAAGACCATCCAGATGACACCCATGCTCCAAGCTCATGCTCACCAAGTCATCCTCAAAGGCAATGCTGGCTGAGTCAGCAGAGTGAGGTCAAACCAGGGGTGGGCAAACTTTTTGACTCGAGGGCCACAATGGGTTCTTAATCTGGACCGAAGGGCCGGAACAAAAGCATGGATGGAGTGTTTGTGTGAACTAATATAAATTCAAAAATAAACATCATTACATAAAAGGGTACGGTCTTTTTTTTTTTTTTTTTTAGTTTTATTCATTTCAAATGGGCCGGATCCGGCCTGCCGGCCGTAGTTTGCCCACGGCTGGGTCAAGCCTTGGTTCTGTCACAGTGCAGTTTCTTAGCTGTTTTATGCCCAGTCCCCCGTCTGGAAAATGGGAATAACAGCTGAGGGTGTGTGAACATGAAACGAGAGGTATACACTCAAAGCCCTTAGCAGCGTACATGCACGGGGGAAGTGAACCTCCACCGTTACTTATGGTCACTGGCCAGCTTCGCCTTCCTTCAGATAACTCTGGGAAACCTCCTAACAACAATCGCTTTCTTTTACTGAGGGCTTCCCACATGCCACGCTCTCTGCTAAGAGCTTTGAGTTCATTCTCTTGTTCAGTTTTCATACACCCTGCTAGGCAGCTGTTATCATTCTCATTTAAAACATTTGGATTCTGGCTTATCCATTTGCTCCTTGTAAATGAAATCATTTCTCCAGAAACAAACCATTTTCTGGGTATTAAACCATGTAGTACCTTCCAGCCTGCAAAGCTGAGGCTCAACTGTAAAGGGCTCCATGGGGGTGTCCAGGGGCCCCTCCCAGGCACCAGCCATCTGACGCATGGAGCACCACTATAGGCTGCCACAGGATGTACCCGGGACACCCTGAAGCTGCTAATCCCAGCATCAACACTGTGCTTTTCCTTAGAGGATTTCCTTTCCTTCAACAAAACTGGTATTGGCTAATATTACCACATCACCGTAGACTGTTAACACCGATGCTTGTTTGATGTGTGGCCTCCTAGACATTTTCATATGTGTAGATACATCCTCTTTTAAAGAAACAAAAATGGGATCCCATTTTATGTATTATTCTTGCTCTTTCACTTAAGATGCAATAGGAATCTTTCCAGGTCAGAGCACATAGCTCTGTATCATTTTTTAAAAATGCTATGTATGCATTTTTAAAAATGCAGCACTTAACTTTTTTTTTTAACTGGTTAAGGAAGACTGAACATTTTTCTTTTTTATATAACTGCATTTTGTAATTTTTCACCAATGAAGATATAATACTTAGGTAAAAAAGGAGATCATACAGGCTTTAAAAAAAAAAGTAGTATTGAAGAGATAACACTTTAAAAGTAAACATAGCTAGTTTCATTTTTCTTAGTTATTTTCCAGTTCTTGTCCACATACTAGTACAAGAGCTAGAACAAATATTTTTACCAAGCTATAACCATGCTGAAATACTCCTTTATCACGGCATCTGAAACATTTGTCCACGTGTCTACAGAGCTGCCTTAAAAGCGTCTCTGAAGGGCCGGAGGGCCCGGTTGCGGAGGAAGGCGCTGGGCTTTCCACGGGGCAGCGTCTAGAGCAGAGCTCCAGGGACAGAGCCCTTAGCAATCTGGTGAAACGGCTGGACCCCTTCTCAGAATAATACTTTCAAATGTATAAAACAAAATATAGAGGACTACAAAAGAAACGGATAACTTTGAAATACAATAATCAAGGTGAAAAGATGCAATATAGCAATAATATATGTACTTCCTGTGTATTAAGAAACAAGTTTAGCAGTGAGTCTAATTTCTATCATAATTTCAGAGTAGTGATGAACACAAATATTTCTACAACATAAGAATGTGATTTGAAAACATCTGTGATTTCCACTGGTGACAAGCCTCAGGTTCACTAACACTGCAGCATCACTTGCATACGTTTGTAAGTGAAGGAAATGCTACATTTCATTTTATGTTAGCAAAAACAAAGACCTCTTTTTCCCCCACCCACATTCATAGACCTCCTTTATTCTACACAAGGGTAATGGGTTCTAGGTCAACAGATATCTACTCCACAGAATTTCTACACTTATTAGCCTGGGGAAGGTTTTCATCTTTTCTATCCCTTCTACCCAAACTACCAACATCGACAGCCCCCATGACTATGAGATATTCAGAATTAATTTTGGGGTTTCTTCCATCTCTAGGCATCTGCCCGGCCCCCAACCACTTTCACTCCCGGCCAGCCGCTACACATATGTAGACAGAAGCTCATCTTGCCATCTTCCAACTCAGCACAGTTGACATTTGCACTAGATTTAACATGCACATCCCTCCTTCTTCCTTCCTGATAGTTAGGAAGTCGTCTAACAAGTCCAGTCAGTTCTGAACGAAGGAAGCTGGGTAATCCGCCTACTTACTGGAGGCTGCCTTCTCCAAATAGATGTTTTTCATCACCAAAGGTATTTTCCAGGACTCTGCAAATCCAGAGGATCAGGCTCCTTCCTTCGCACAAGCACCGGCACTGGATTCATTTCTGAAATCACCGGCACCGACCAGGCTCTGGTTCTTGGCCGAGGTTTCAGAAATTATCTGCAATTGTACGCTCTGTTCCTTCCACCAATAATTATAACATATTGCATTTGTGTGTGTGGCACTTTGTGCTTCTCAGAAGTAACGTTCACATACAAAATGCTGTTGTCCCAGAGCCAGGATGTGGATGCAGAACTCCGGATTCCTAACCCCATGTTCATTCCATGATGTCATGATTCAATTAGAACTATTTCCATTATAACAGAATTCCTTAAACATAGTAAACTTGTGCCCCCTTTTAACTAAAAATCATGTGCTCTCCTTTAACATTACCTGAAAATTTAAAATTCTTAAAATATTGTGGCTAGAAACAAAGCAAAGCAATGAGAATTTTTTAAATGCTCTTTATTTTTAAAATACTACTCTTGTTTTGATTTTTTAAAACAACATATATTTAACATCAATCATACGATATCTCAGAGTGATCAAATTGTCCTGGTTTTGCTTGGGACTGTTTTTAAAATGGAAAGTCCTGTCCACAAACCTCTTAGTCCCTGGAAACCCCTCAGTCTTGGACAAATCCTGTCCTGGGGAAACGGGAATAGTGGTCATATTAGATACCACTGTGACTTTGATGTGGATTATTGGCCATTTTTCTTAAAATCCTGCATAAGGTTAAAGGGCAGGGGTCATTGACATCGCCACCTAGTGCTGCTCCACAGGGATGTGGCCCCTCTCCCATCGATGCTACACTAAATGGTCACACTTAGCCAGACAGAAAAGTCAAGTCAAATACTAATTTCTATAAGTAATTTTAAAAAATTAAAAACATTTAAATCCGCCGTAACCAGTTTGGCTCAGTAGATAGAGCGTCGGCCTGTGGACTAAAAGGTCCCAGGTTCGATTCTGGTCAAGGGCATGTACCTTGGTTGCGGGCACATCCCCAGTAGGAGATGTGCAGGAGGCAGCTGATTGATGTTTCCCTCTCATGGATGTTTCTAACTCTCTATTCATTTCCCTTCCTCTCTGTAAAAAATCAATAAAATATTTTTAAACACAAAACAAAACATTTAAATCCCCCAAGTTTAGGCTTCATTGGTTGTAACAACAGGAACCGAGTCACTCTAACTTAAGCAAAAAAATGAATTTCTCAGAAAAATGAGGAGTAACTCACAGAATCCAAGGAAACCCTGGAGACCCAGGCTTTGGAATGGGAAGGAGCCAGGATCGCTCCTGGGATCTATGGAGCCGCTTTCATGGCCAACGCCTTTAGACAGAAATTAGCAAGCTTTTTCTGTAAAGGTCCTGATAGTAAACATTTTAGGCTTTATGGGGCAGTCTTTCTCATAACTACTCAATTTTGTCTTTGTGGCATGAAAGCAGCCATAGACAATACATGATTGTGTCTATGTCCCAATAAAACCTTATTTACAAAAATTGCTGGAGGGCCAGGTTTGGTACAGGGCCATAGTTTGTTGATTCTTGCTTTAGGGTATATCCTTTGGCATGGATCTGCTCTAACTAGTTTTAATTTCACATCATCGGCTCAAGATTCCGATTCAAAGGAGACAGCATCCTATTGGCAGAAGTTGAGTCACTTGTTCATTCTGTGGCCAGGGGAGGGTGGGGTGCCTGGACTGGCCAGACTTTATCCAATTAGAAGGGGGCGGTTCCACAAAGCAAAATTAAGTTCCCCAAAAGAAAGAGGCATGGAAGCAGGTGAGGCTGAAACAATAGATGTTCCACACGTCAATTTCTGATTTTCTTGTCTTGTTAGTTTCTACCACTTTACAAGGAGTAAAAAAATGCAGGTGGTACTAGCATCAGATTACAGTATTTTTTCAACTGACACTCAAATCCCATTTCTCCCAGTTTCAACCAGGGGAGCAAAAATGGAACCATAAAGAAAGTTATTTCATCAAATTTAATCCTTCATTTTATGGAGGGAGAAACAGAGGACCAGAGAGGCTGTGGAGCCTCCTGCATTGCCAGCTCCAAGGGGGCATATTCACATGTCTCTGTGAATGACACCCGCCCCCTGGAGTTGTACAGGGCTCTGTATATGGCTTGGGGCTGTGAGTTCATAAAAGGCCATTCCCATCCCCTTCTCCTTCCCCCACAGGCATGTTTCCCCCAACCTCTAAGGGACCCCATGAGACTTGCAACCAGGGGAGCAACGGGCAGTGGCAGCTTGTCTCGGGCTTACCCCTAAACCTGTCTCCAAGTCCCCCTTTGAGCCAAAGCAGCCCAGCCTAGGATGAGAGCTGTTAGACATGAGCAGAGCAAAGTCAATGGGTCAGACACTGAAACTCACAAGGGAAGAAAGCCCTGGATGCCTAGTGAGGGGCAAAACTGGGAAAACAAGAACCTTGCCCCCAGGGTAACCTATCCTCCCTAGCATAGCACACTGGTCACGTGGTTTGAGCCCATGATCTTTCCTCCCTAAAGATAACATCTAGGCCTCAGTTGTATTTCAGCTCTAGGTACAGAGAAGCAGCAAAACCAGACAAGTGACCCTTGGCTGCCTCAGGAACAGCTACATTGACTAATGACCCCCTGCCCTGGCCCGGGCCAATCAGTGGAGACCAGGACCCTGACAGAGCACACCTGGAAGGCTGATGAATATTCATTATGATCCTCCCCTGAGACCTTCCCTAAGCTTTCCACCTGCAAGAAAGAGGCAAATGTGCTCAGGACCAAGGACCCAGTGAGCGCTCTCCCTCCAAGGGGCTCACTGTGCCACCCCTGCCGCCCTCCTTCCCCCGCAGGCACGTATCTCCCAACCTCTAAGGGGCCCCATGGAGCCACCAGGGGAGCAATGGGCAGGGGCAGCTCGTCCTGGGCTTACTCCATACATTTGTCTCCAAGGCCCCCTTTGAGCCAAAGCAGCCCAGCCTAGGCTTTCCTGTTGCTTCTTCTATGCCAGCGGCTCTCAACCTGTGGGTCGCGACCCCTTTGGGGGCCGAACGACCCTTTCACAGGGGTCGCCTAAGACCATCGGAAAACACGTATATAATTACATATTGTTTTTGTGATCAATCACTATGCTTTAATTATGTTCAATTTGTAACAGTGAAATTGGGGGTCACCACAACATGAGGAACTGTATTAAAGAGTCGCGACATTAGGAAGGTTGAGAACCACTGTTCTATGTCCTTCCTTGTTTCATTGTCTGAAGGACACTTTTGCTGCCGTCGTGAACCCAATACCTTTTGGCTCAGTGCTGTGTAGCCCTTCCATATGGATATCCCCAATCTCCATCCCCCTTTCTTTAAATAAATTCAATTTTCTTTCATCACTGTCCGAGATGGCTATTTAGCCTGCCTGCACATCACTACTGACTTTAACCTTTCAAGAACTTCGTTTTCTGACTTTCAGCCCAGGCCCCTCTCTCTGTTGCACCATTAAATTAAGTCTAATTAAGCCCAAGGCTTGCTTTCCCCAACACAAATAACCCTCTCTTCTCTCCTCCAACCAACCAGGACCCGGCACACCTTTGTCTTTTAGATCCAGCCTTCTACACACCTTTGCAGAGTTGGCACATCTTCAGTGGCAGGATTTGAGAAATACATACTGCACCACCTCCCCTGTGATATATTTTGCCCTAATCTATTCTAGAGCTGAAGTTAGAGTGACCAGTGAGTGAGGAAGACAACTGCCCTTTTACATTCTGGCAATTCAGACCCAGGAAGAGTGCTGTTTCTTTATTCCATGAGCGGAGTATTCCAGGGCTCCAATGCCCGGGAGTCCTCCTAGCCCCCATTTGACTCCCCTCACATCTTTTCTCCTCACACCTTCTCCTTCTTGAAGGTGGGGGCACTCTTTGATCTTGGTTCAGGTGAAAACCAGGGGAAATCCTAGATTAAGCTCTGATGGCCAAAGAATGTCTACCAGCCTCAGGCAGGGCAGTCAGAATAAGATAAGAGCATGGGTTTTATGTTTATGGGGAAAAAAGTGCATTTTGTGATACTTCTGTAAAAGTTGAGCTGATCAACAGAGTGGTTTTGATAGTGGGGAAACACCACATTGCACATGGCGATAGGGTGAAGGGAGTCCAAATGCCCCAGTTTTCTTAGTGCTAAGGGATTTCCCAGGACTTGGGACTCTCGGTGGTGAAATCAGGAAAATCTCAAACAAGAATGAGTTGGACACATCGTAAATAATAATAATAATAATAATTTACTCTGTGTTAGGCACTGTTCTAAGCACTTTACACTCATTTACTTCTAAACTGACTCAATGGGAGAAGTACTATATTTGTTTCTGTTTTCAAAATGAGGAAATTGAGGATCAGATAAGGCAGTTTCAAAAAAGGATGCTTCTTCACAAGTGAATGATCTATAAATACATTTATACAGGACTGGAATAAGTGCCAGCAACACTACAGCAAAGTGAACCAAAGACAACACTCAAACCATAAGAAAAAAGAAAGAGTCATCTTAGACAATTATGACATGTACTTATTGTGCATTTAGTTTCTCAGCCGTTAAATGGGTAAAATATTACTTACTTTGCAAAACCATGCCATGGATTAAATGAGATAATGGATGTGAACATGCTTTGTAAATTGTTGATGATTAATGTATCATCATCCATAGTATTATATAAGGACATTATTTTGGTATTTGTGTTTTTACTGCCAGTGCAGTTTTGAATAAGAGAGGGCAGCCACATTTAATACTTACAACACTAAGAAAAGCTTTTTTATTTTTTTTGCCTAAGTACAAAAGTAATACAGGGCCTCACAATGTAAAATAAATAAACATTCCAGAAGTAGATAAGGTGAAAAGTAAAAGTTCTCCTTTACCTTCTGCCACAAATCCTATTCCTCTGATTTCTTTAAATGTCTCTGAATAACTTAAAATAAAACCACTAGAACTCAATGGGATGTCTCATGTCCCCCTTCACCTTAGAGAATGCCACTCCTTCTCATGGGATAAGATGCTCACCACTAAGCCCTTAGCAGCAAGAGAGACGCCTCCAACGCCCAGCCCTGCTTCATTAAAAGCATTGCCCAATGCAACTGCTTCTTGGCTGTTGAGAGTATTCAGACATTTAAAAAGCAGATCCTGACATTAGTGTTAGAAAAAATTTTCAAAGCATTTTGCATGTATTGCCTGTTCGGTTTTGACAAAGACCCTATTAGGTAGGCAGGATTCGTAAGTAGTCAGTCCTATTTCAGAGATGAAGATTCTGAGGCACAGAGAGGTCTAATGCTTATCACTCACTGCTAAGTGCGGTCTGTATTTTAAAGCCCCAGTGGTGGGTAATCCTCACGCATGGCTTTGGGAGGCATGAACACAGCCACCACCACAGAATGCCATGTTTCTCCATGGCCACTTCCATTAAAAACACACACACACACACACACACACACACACACACGCACACGCACACACGCACACACACGCAATCATTCTGCAGGGAAGGTGGGTGCTTGTCTGCCTGCCGCCTCCCCCGCCTCTAATGAACAGCCGGGCCGGGAGCAGTGCCCGGGGCAGCCCCTCCTGGGCCATCACAGGAGTTTAACTCGATGAAGCCCACCGTGGGTTACCACAAGTGGCAGAGGCCTGGGCTTCAGTCTAGCCCAGCAGTTCCCAACCTGTGGGTTGCGACCCTTTTGGGGGTCCAACGACCCTTTCCCAGGGGTCACTAAGACCATAGGCCTACACTCTATCCACTGAGAACGACCCTTTTCACAGGGGTCGCTAAGACCATAGGCCTACACTCTATCCACTGAGCCTAACCGGTCAGGGCTTCTTTTCTTTTTTAAATCCTCACCGGAAGATAGAGAGAGAGGAAGGGAGAGGGAGAGAGAACATTGATGTGAGAGAGAAGCATCGATCGGTTGTCTCTGCCATCTGGGCATGCGCCCTGACTGGGAACAGAACTTGAGACCCTTCGGTGCCCAGGAACACGTCCCAACCAGCTGAGCCCGACTGGCCAGGGCTGATTTTCATTTTCATAACAGCTGTCCTAATGGATGTGAAGTGATAGAATCTGCACTTTAAACATGATCCTCCACTTGATTCTTTTTCACACCAAAGGTTGAGAATTGCTCCTCTTTAGAAATCTTAGCAGCAGAAAGAGAAGGGACTGTGAGTTTTCTGAGAAGCAAAACAGAGATTTGGCTATAGTGCCATCATCAATAGTAAAGAGAAGGGCAAAGTTTGATGAACATCCCCCCCTCCCTCAAATGAAAAAATGTTTAAAGGAATGATCTTAAACCACCTAGTAAGAAGTCAGAAGGTGGAAGAGAAATAGGGAGACTGTTTCTGAACTTGATAGCCGCTCTGAACTGGCTTAAAGCAAAGAAAAAAGTCCTTCAAACCAAAGAATGCCCCACAGCAGCCTTGAGCAGTATTTAAAATAACAAATAACATTTAACCGCACAGTCCACAAGGGAGAATAAAGTTCCTGGCAATGTCTGCTGAGTAGGCACAGCGAGACCCTGCCACCACAGGCCAGGGGAACTGGTGCCAGATATGACTGACAGGAGGGACGCAGGCCAGCGAGAGGAGACCCAGAGAAGGGTGGAGCTGTGAGCCTGTGACCTTGAGTTTCCCTTCACCTGAAAGCTTCCTTAACTACTTAAAATGCACTGGCCAGAAATTGGGGGGAAATGGGACCCAGGTTTTCAAGTGGTGAAATTGTGCCCCCTAGTGGTCCCTCTCCAGGATACTGAAGTTAAGAGTGGGAGAAGAAGGTGAAGAATGGACTGATGGAGGGGGCCAGTGACAGCCTCAATTCATTACAGTTGGCTGGGTTGGGGAGAATTTTGAAACTATTCCTCTCAACCCTATTTCCTGTGATGATCTGTACACAGCAGTATTTTCTGTAATGAAGAGTGACATCCGCTGTATTTCTTGAGTGCTTCCACATTCCTCCGCACCACACAGAAAGACTTCATTGTTGTTTTATTATTATTGCTATTCTTATACAATGGGTGAAGGGACAGAAGATCAGAGGGATTAAGTGACTTTTCCAAGGTCAACAGCTCCACTCTTGTGCCACAGCTGCTCTCTACATGTAAACTCATCCCATATAATAAAAGCGTAATATGCAAATCGACCAAATGGCCGAACAGTGGAACAACCATCCAGATGACCATCCAGGACCACACTATGACACCCACTGGTGCCAGGCCAGCCAAGGCGGGTGCAATGTGATTGGTTGGGGGCCCCGCCACCGCCACATGATTGCCCCACGGAGGGAGGCCCAAGCCACTGGCTGCAGTGTGATCAATCAGGCGGCTCCACGATCACCCCAAAGAGGGAGGCCCAGGCCACCGACCAGCAGGTGCCGGTAGCTGGGGGAAGGAAGGGCTACTTTTGCACGAATTTCATGCATCAGGCCTCTAGTAGAACATAATGGAAAAGAAACAGTAAGATCATTGAAAGGAAATCCGTGCCTCAAGTTCTCTGTTGTGGCTAGGGAGAATCAGAGATATACACACAAAAATAATTTTATGGAATTTTTGTACCATACAAATAACGAAATTAAAAGTCTTTGTAGAAAAATTAGAAGACAGAAGTAAGCAAGGAAAACAAAATTATTCATAATCCCACTATGCAGATCTATTCACTATTTGCATTTTGTTGAAGATTATGCAAAACTTTTTACTATCATTGTTTTCTTAAGATAGAACTTATAGTCCTCTTGTTGTTCATTGAGGCACTGTATTTATATGTATGAATTACATCCTAAAAAAAGAATCCCAAGATTTTCCCTCCTGTGAGTTTTTATCTTGCTTCCTCCTGGTCCATGATCCCAGCGAAGGTCATTAGTACAATGAAACCGAACTGATGGATGGGAGCAGATGGCTCTGTTATTTTTCTAGATTATTGAATTGTACACCAAATATGGTGCTGATCACTCCACACTTGTTAAACCTGCTTGTAAAGTTCACAACAATTTGCCCAGTTCTGTGATCATTAATAGACAGTATCAGTCATTAGAAACCAGAGGATGGCTTTGGAACAGGACTAGAAAGAACCTGGTGTTTGCTTCTCTCTCAGCCTGCTGTTGATGCGCCGAGAGACTTGGCCATTATGACACCACAGAAAGATGCTGAAAAGAGCGTGAGTCTTTCAAAACCTGCGTTCCCCTTACTACATCACAACATTCTAAACGTTGCCTTTGACTTATTTTTTAGTGGCTTCATTCACAATAGTCAAATGCTGGAAAGAAGCCATACAGTTACATAACATAAAATTTACCACTGTCACCACTTTAAGTGTACAATTCAATCAGGTCAACAATAAATACATTCACATTGTGGTATTTTTTTCACCATCCCAAACGGTAAATCTGTACCCATTAACACTATCTCCCCATTAGCCCCTACCCTTAGCCCTTGGTAATCTCTATTCTATTTTCTTTTCCTATGAATTTGAGTATTCTAGGTACCTGACATAAGTAGAATCATGCAATATTTGTCCTTATTTCAGTTAGCATGTCTGCAAGGTTCATCCATGTTGCAGCATGTATTAGAATGTCATTCCTTTTTATATTGCATACTATTCATTGTATCGATATGTTTCCTTTTGTTTATCCAATCATCCATCAATGGACATTTGTGTTGAGCCTTTAACTTTTCAAGTTTTTTTTCTTGCTACTTGAATAATTACAAAGCCATTCGAACACCAAGGGGTGATATGTGTCTCATTTGTGAGCCCAACAAACAGTAGTGAAAAGAGTCAATGAAGTGAATGTTTTGAAGAAGTTTACCTTGAGGTCTTAAATATTTACCAAAATATTGTTCAAATATTACCAAATATTTGAACAAATATTGGGAAAGTTGTTCAAATCTTACCAAAGGCTGGAAGATTTCACCATGTTAGAAGGTGTCTGCTGGGCAATGTTGGGGAAAGCACTCAAGTAAACCAGAGAGCATTTTGTTGATTTTTACAGATCATGATGCATTTTGCATGTGGTTTTGACCTTGAGACCTCAGCCAAAACATAAATGAATTGAAACAGTCCTGAGAGGGAGACTCCTGGAAAGACCAAAGCTGTAGGAAGGCGTGAGTATTAGGCAGGGAGTAGTAGGCACGAGTACTAGGAGGGAGGCCTAAGGAATAGCTTTTGGAGTTAGAGTGATTTAGGATAAATAAAAGTATATAATAGGCAATAAAAAATGTTGTGTAGCTACTTTAAGAGGTAGTTAACTTTAAACTATAAGTAAGTACTCATTCATATCTGTGGCATGAATAGAGGAATGAGTTTAAATGAATCCAGGCCCATAATATGTCATCACCCACCATACAGTCTACATTTTAAAGAGTGCTCCCCTCCCTATCATCTCACTTGGTTTGGTCCTGATAACAACCCAGTGAATCGGGCTGGGAAGGATCACTCTCCTGACTGTACAGCTCAGGAGACCAAGGCCCTGGGTTTGGAGGCCAGAGTTCTCTGGGTTCTGCCACCTGGGGCTCCTAAGTCTCTTCATGTGGTCGGCCGACCGCGGCTTGCGAGCCACATTCGGCTCTTTGGCCCCTTGGGTGTGGCTCTTCCACAGAATGCCACATGTGGGTGCGCACGTACAGTGCAATTGAAACTTCATGGCCCATGCGCAGAAGTCAGTTTTCGGAATGGAGATAGACGAAACAAGTATACAAGACGAGTGTGGATGGGAGAGTTGGAAGGGGTCGATCTCAGCGAACATACCCCAATCAGATTGAGGACGTTTTTAGCAAAGGCCAGCTTCGGAGTACCCTAATTAAGTTAATAACAATGTACCTACCTGTATAGTTTAAGTTTAAAAAATTTGGCTCTCCAAAGAAATTTCAATCGTTGTACTGTTGGTATTTGGCTCTGTTGACTAATGAGTTTGCTGACCACTGGTCTAGAGAATTAAGGAGCAGATCCCTAACCTTTGTTGTCTGATGTCACACTCAGTAACCTCTCTCTCCACTGGGTGTCCCTAGAGGCCAATTCAGAGATGTTCAATGACTGGACCACAGCCCAGCCCCCTCTGCCACTTCCGCCTCTGCACTTCTCTCTGTGAGCCTCAACATAAGGGTTTGCCGATGGCTGCTAAGGCGCGGAGCCAACCCTCCTTTTCCTTCTCTATGAATATGCTGTGTTGGACTCTGATTAAGGCTATAATCTCCCCAAATCTAAAATGCAATAATCCCCCTCCCCGACAATTTAGTATTTTAAAATCAGGAAGTATTGTACAATCAATGCCAAAAGAAACTTTCCCGTGGCCACTTCCCCTGCCCCAGCCTCTGACTTGTTATCCAATAGACGGCATCTTTGAATTGAAGAACCCACTGAGCCCCTCAGGGCCTGGGACAGAGGAAGAAAGAACTGCTGGTGGGATTCTGGCAGGGCTTCCTAGCTGACTCGGTCCACCACCCTGCTGGTGAGAGAAGTTCTGACTGCTCACCCAAGTCCCAAGCCCAGGCTCAAACCTTATGGGTGAAAAGGGCTCGATGTGAAATGCACCAAAACGTACACTCAAGAGCTAAGCAACAGCAATCCCACTCTAGGCGTGCACTCTAGAGAACTGCAAACATGTTCACACCAAAGCTTGTTCACAAATGTTCACAGCGGCGTTGTTCATAACAGCCCCAAAGTGGAAACAACCCAAACGCCCATCTGATGTATGGATAAGCAAAGGGTGGTATGTCCATACAATGGAATACCGTTTGCTCATAGAAAAGAAGGAAATTCTGATACATGCTACAGCATGGATGAACCTTGAAAACACTATGGGAAGTGGAAGTCAGTAACCAAAGTCCACATATTGTATTATTCCATTATATGAAATGTCCACAACAGGCAAATCCATAGAGACAAAAAGTAGATTAGTGCCTGCGGGGCTGGGGACTGGGGGATGGGCGTGACTGCTAATGGGAATGGGGCTACTTTTTGGGGTGATGAACATGTTCTGAAATTAGGGAGCAGGGATGGTTGCGTAACTGTGACTATATTAAAAATCACCGAAGTGTACACTTTAAAACGATGAATTTTATGGTATATAAATTGTATCTGAATAAGAATTTTTTTAAAAACAGTAAGAGCTGTGTAGCCCTAGCCAGTTTGGCTCAGTGGATAGAGTGTCGGCCTACAGATTGAAGGGTCCCAGGTTTGATTCCGGTCAAGGGCACATACCTCGGGCCCCAGTTGGGGCGTGTGCAAGAGGCAACCAGTTAATGTGTTTCTCTCACATTATATTTCTCTCTCTCTTAAAAAATCAGTGGAAAAAATATCCTTGGGCAAGGATTAAAAAGAAAAAAAAGAGCTGTGTAAATAATTATTAACTTACACCTCCACCCTATATAATAAGAGGGTAATATGCAAATTGTCCCCTCAAACAGGCGTTCTACCGGAGTTCGACCAGGTGGCAGGGCTGGCCCGCCAACTGCCTGGGGCCCCTCCCCCCTGCAGGCCCCGCCCCCAATCAGCCCTCTATGCCCCAGTCGGGGCTGGCCAGCCGGATCCCACTCGAGCATGAATTCGTGCACTGGGCCTCTAGTATAAATAATAATAAAGGGGAGAGGGCTCTTGCAGCTTCCCCTCAGACTCTGGAGGGCTGTTCAGGAAGCACTCTTTGCCCAGAGGACAGCACAAATCCCTGGAAAGCCAGAGCCTTTCAGATGCCAAAGCCTCCAGTGGGAGACGGGCAGGGACTGGAGAAAGCCCACCTCACCTCAAAGCATTGTCACCCCAAAGGGAGCACGCTTAGCGACACATGACTCCATCCTAACACGCCTAAAGGGCTGTCATGTGACACAGGCAGTGACTCCACTGGGCAGAATCAGGCCAGGGGATGAAGTGACAAGAAGGCACGGTCTGGCCAATAAGAATGAAGACTCCAGAGGAATCAGAGCCGCCAAATATGGCACAAGGGCCCACCTGGCTGCATTCAAGCAAGGCCAGAGAGCCAGCTCCTGGACCTTGTGTATTACACATTCTCTAGCAGGGGACTATATGTTCCAACTCGGAGCTCCTAAGTGTCTACCGGCATATTAGGGAGGAAAACAAGAAAAAATAAACCTGTGAGAAGGAGGGTCAAGAGGGGCACGTGGCCAGAATCTGTGACAGAGGCGTCAGTGTGGGGTGGCTCCCTCTCAGTTTGAAGGTGGCTGCTTCTTGGCAAGTGGGCGTTGAGATGAGGAAGGCATGCTGTTAGCAGAGCCAGACTATAGGCTGAGCCTATTTGAGGGGGAAAGTTGTTCAAACTCAAACCCCCAGGTGCTACTGGAAAGTCTCACGCAGTGATTAAACAAAGACTCTGGCTTCACCAATCCTGGATTCAAATCCTGATCTGCTACTTAGTAGCTGTGTGACCTTGGGCAATGCATGAAGATCTCTGGGCCACATTTTTCCTGATTAAAAATATTGGAATAGCTCTGGCTGGTGTGGCTCAGCTGATTGGAGCGCCCCCGCCCCCCCGCCACCCCGTATACCAAAAGATTGTGGCTTTGATTCCTGGTCAGGGCACTTGCCTGGGTTACGGGCTCAATCCCTGGTTGGGGCATGTATGAAGGGCAACCGATAGACATTCTTTCTCACGTTGATGGTTCTCTCTCTCTCCTCCTTCCCTTGTCTCTAAAAATCAATGGGCATATTTTCCTGTGAGGATTTTAACAAATAAAAAATATATATACTGGAATAATAATAGGACTTGCGTCACAGATTTGTTCTAAGGATTACATGAAGTAAGGCAAATAAAGTCCTTGACTCTACCATACATTAAAAGTAGCTATTGCAGCCCTAGCTGGTTTGGGTCAGTGGATAGAGCATTGGCCTGCAGAACAAAGGGTCCCAGGTTCGATTCCGGTCAGGGGCACATGCCTGGGGTTGCGGTCTAGATCCCCAGTGGGGGGCGCGCGGGAGGCAGCCAATCAGTGATTCTCTCTCATCATTGATGTTTCTATCTCTCTCTCTCTTCCTCTCTGAAATCAATAAAAATAACTGTTGAAGGCTAGCAGCTCCCCATCCTCCCCTCACACCCCCACGACTTTGCTTCACACAAGTTTCTGATCAAATTGTGCCACATCTTGGATACTTACTAGACACACTTTTATCAGCAAATAGACAAATTCTGTTCTAAAGGCTGATCACAGCTGTCCTTTCAGATGTTCTAACCAAGCCTTGTGTGAAAGGTTTGCTTGAGGGAAGTCCACAGTCTAGAAACAGGATTAGATCAACCTTCAGGCTTGGAGCAAATCAAATTCTTTGACACCATGGCTGGACACAGGGCCCTGTGAGAATCTAGCCTCGGGTACCACTCAGAAAGGCAAAATACGCAGGGCCCAGCAGGCTCTTTTTCTCTGTCTTGCATGGGTGAGGAATAACTGTAATGTGTATCTTTCCTGTTCCTGCTTTTAATGATAAAAACTCATTTCCAACTGGGTTTATTAACAAGCCACATTTTCCCCAGTGAAAACTGATCTAAACACTTATTATACTAATTAAAATGTGCTGATGCTAATGGGAGAAAATAATGGCCTAATAAGCCCTCGGAATAACAGTGAATGTTTTATTAAACACTAGCGGATCGCGCCTGTGTGCTCTTGATTAAGGCACCGACCTTCCCTAGAGCATAGTCTAAATGAACACTTACTAGTATTTACTATGACCCTGTAAACCACAGACATCTGAGGGCGGACTGCATTTCTCCACTGCCCTGCTACTCCTGAAATAGAGGCTTGCTTTCAGTAGGAGCTAACCACCTCGGTTAGGGAATGTCTCTATGAGCCAGCCATTCTTTTAAATCCTTTAGCTCTTTTAGGTTCTCACTACAGCCCTTGGAGGGGAGGGCTATGACACCCCACGTTATCAGTGAGGAAACTGAAGTTCAAAGCTACAGAGCTGTAGGATATTTGGCAGAAATTAAGTGAAGAAAAAAAGAAATGAGAATCTTCCTGTACATGTGGTATCTCACCTTAAGTGTAGAGCAAGAAAGAGATGAAGTGGGGGCCCCCCGATCCTGCCACCCTATCTCTTACAGAGAGCCTTCCCTTAGTAAATAGAATTACCCATCCTCTCACACAATCCAGTGTATCTTCTTCAGCTGCATCTGAGTGTTAATTTCACATTTTCAATCGACCACAGGGAGATGCACTCTCTTCCCACTGCCCGGCTGAGGACCTCCGGGATCTGTGCGTGCTGCCCCGTCCACGCCCAGGCCCAGACCACCTCCATCTAGAATTACAGCAAGCCAGGGCTAGGGTTACTGCACTTAGCACTGAAAGGCCACCTCATTCCAGCCTTTCAGAGCTAGGCAGCTAATCACTCACCACTTGCCAGTTGGCTGGTGTATTTTGGGCTTGCTTTGTTTCTGCCAGGGCTGAAAACAAGCAAAGGATGAGGGGCCATCAGGAATGGAACAGGCTGAGCAGGGCTGGAGGCTGTGAGTGACATGGGCATTTGAAGAACCAACATCCCCAGGGTGTTAGGGCAGGTGTGAGGGTCTGCACAACTGACACTGTGCATGTGACCAAAGCCTGCATACACTGTCCCCAACTGGGATTACCGAGGGCCAACTATGTGAAAGCCATTTTTTTAAAATGGGAACTTCAACACAGTCACTGTCTTTAAGGGGAGCCTTGTAAGTGCTCTTTTATAACAAGAGGAGAATAGGACACAGTACACACATAGTACACACCCCCTCCCCATGTGGAGATACAGGGAGAAGACGGCCACCTACAAGCCAAGGAAGAGATTGCAGAACCCTGCAGACACCATAATCTTAGACTCCCAGTCTCCAGGATTGTGAGAAAATAAGTTTCTATTGTTTAAGTCACCCGGTCTGTGGTACTTTGTTGGTAGCTTAAGCGGACAAATACAACTGGGATGTCTACGTAAGAGGCCATTGAAGAAGCCAGGCTGGGAGAAAGATGAAGTGGCTCATTCCAGAGGGGAGGAAAAGGAGATGGAACGAACTGGATGAATTACAGAGAGAGCTTAACGTCCAATCTATAGAATGAGGTGATGGTCTAATGTGGGGGGAGGGAGACGGAGGGACAAGGGTGACCAGGCAGGCTGGTCTGAGCAGGATGGTGGTGCTCTCACTGGAAGAGGAAGCACTGGGGAGAAACGGGGTGAGAAGAGAAGCGAGGCTCCTCGTCATGACCTCCATGGAGGTCCATGTTCTCAATGACAATGAAGACAACATTGGCTGTGCCCTCAATAAATAAATTAAATTAAAACCCAACAGAAGGGTTTTAAAAATAAATATACTTTTAGATTTACAGAAAAATCGAGCAGATAGAACAATAGTTCCCATATCTCTCCTTTGCACACAATTCCTTCTATGAATCCAACATAAGTTCTAAAGCCAACGGAAATTGTTCATAGAGTCAAAACAAAAGTCTATGCATGTCTATCTTTTTCTTCCCAAAACAGAGAAATGTTTTTTCAAAAATATATATTTTTTATTGATTACAGAGAAAGAGGAAGGGAGAAAGAGAGAGAGAAACATTCATCGGTTGCCTTCTATAGGTACCCCAACTGGGAACCAAACCCCAAACCTGGATATGTGCCCTGACCTGGAATTGAACTGATGACCTTGCAGTGCATGGGACAACACACGACCAACTGTGCGACACTGGGCAGGGCGAGAGATGGTTTGAACATGGGAAAGCTTTGTACTTCGTAGTAACACAACAGTAAGCAGAACCTGTCCCTAGTTCTCTCTTCACCACCCGTCTCTCAAACTCCTCACCTTCCCTTTTCCAGAACTAGTTTTACTTTTCTTTCCTTCAGCTAACTAACTCCTATTCATGCCTAAAACTTGGCTCTCATGTGACCTCCTCCCAGAAGTTCGTCCTGAGCCTCCTGGGTGGGGTTATAGCACCCTGTGCAACCCACAGGTTCTCCCTTCCCGTCTCCAAGTGGGGGAAATGTTCTTTATGAATGTAGCCATCCCCATCCCCGCCCCCTCCATGATATTGGCTTATTGTACCTGTTCTTAGTGCCCAGCACAGTGCTTGGTAATAGTAACAACTCCATATATATATTAATCTAAACAAAAAGTGATCAGCACCATTAAACAAAGAAGAAGAAAGGGTCTGGGATTCAGGACTCAAGAAGCTCAAAAGCCAGGCAGCGAGACTGCCTGCCGATGCAGATCACAACCTACCCCGGGAGAGGAATCGCATGGCCACTGCCGACGGTACTTAGAGGATGCAGGAGGGCGGACAGTAGTGGGAGCAGCTGCTTGCGGCGAGCTGTTGTCCAACATGTCATTGCGCATGTGTGCTGAGTGCTGAAAGGAAAACAGATCATCTTCTGTGTGCCATACCCCTGACCCCGCCATTAGCGTGACCTATTGTGCGTGGATGTGAATTTGACATGTAATCTATAGACGGGGGTTGAATCCGATTCTGTCCGCCCGGTAAGTGAGTACGCATTTGTTGGTTAAATGATCCATCTTCTCCCTGGAGGTTGTTATTCCATTAAGTGGTAACTGGGTCTTATTAAGCTGTTCGAACTCTTGTAGCTCCTATAATGTCCTCAAATTATGTACTCCATGTTAGATATTTGTTGTGCTCAACAAATACAAATGGGTTCTCTGAAGGTCTGGCCATGAAATAGCTGGCTGTGTGGCTTTGGAGAAATCGTGACTTCTCTGGCACCCCGCTTTCTGTCGGGGGGCACTGAAATGATCTGTTTGCCTTCTCCAGAGAAACTGGAGTGGGGAGCCTGGAAATGAAGCAGGGAGCTTGGAGTAGAAGGCCCACCTTCCACATGCCATGATCTTCCGCCTTCCTCGCTGCTGGTGTCCTGAGGATTTCCCCTTGGTGCTAATCAGACGAGTGCCTTCTTGCTGGCTCCCCTCCCCTCCCTGTTCTGGTATAAACTCTGTGTGTGTGTCGGGGGTGGGGGGGGACTTTTCTTTAATCAAAGGTCACTGATGCACAGAGCAACAATATGGCTTAGACACAAATAAAACGCAATTTAATATAGTTGCTCTTTCATGAGGGAATTATGACGGGCTCATGATGCCTTACTTTTAAATATAAATACTAGAATATATAAAGCTATCAGATATTCTTTAAGTTCATAATATAAGTCAGTTAGTGGATAAAAGAGAAGTGAGGAAAGAAAAAATGAAGGGGAAAGGAGAGAAGGGAAGACAGAATGGTAAAGTGGAGGTTTCAAGAGGAAGAGACAGAGAGGGAGCAAGTCAGAAGAGAAGAGGAGGAGGAAAGATGAGAGGAGAGAGGAGGTGAGAAGGGGAGAGAGAAAAGAGAGCATCAGGGGAAACAGAAGAAAACAGAGCAAAAAATGCCCTTGATCAGCCCTGCTACTCACCAGGGCGGCTGTCTTTCATCACAGGGTTATTTGTTCACACCTGCCCTCAAAGTGTAAGTCTCTAATTCACCACTGTCTATAACCCGTCTTCATCTGTGCTTTTAGTGACGTAAGGATTCATTCTACAGTAGGAATTGCAGGCAGTTAAGGGAGGAATTCTTCTTTGGGCTGTAGGGGTAGTGACAACAGCAACATTTGTCCCAGTGCCAAGGAAATCAAGCAAACCCAGGCAGCGGGCTGGACTTTCCCTCCTCTGAATTCTCCCCCAAACAGTGATTGTGTTGGTGTCCTGTAAGGTGGTTGGCATATCCATTTAGCACATGCTATTACAGGAGTAGAGAGAGGGAATGCTATTACAGGAGTAGAGGGAGGAAATCACAGATGCTTGTGGCACCAAAGCCACCACATTTGGTTGTGAAAGCTGTTCACTGAATAAGGGTGGCCAGCCCAAGGGACACTCATATCCACCCACCAAGGCAACTACCTGGCAAAGCCATGTCCACTTGGAGGAAGCAGTGCCTTTTTCTAATTTTCCCCAAAGAGCAGTGGTCCTGTGTGACCCAGACTCCGTTCAGAGCAGGTTTGCTTACTTATCTGAAGGAAGGCTGCGAGACTGTGGGCAGCTCTGGAGGCTCGATCTGCACATGGGATACTCGGAGAGATTAGATCTACTCAAGAGCACGTAAAGTAAGTAAATTTGGGGACGTAGCACAATACCAGGCAGAGGTGTAACAATTAACAAAGAACTATGAAAGCTAAGACTAGACATCAGTTATATAGACTCCAAGTCAGATGCTCTTGCTGACTCTCTGAAGAGGAATTTGGGGTTGCTGCCAAGTCCCTCTCTTACGTTAATTTGGTTACTGTCAGGCGTGGGTGTGTCTTCCTTAAAGAACTAGGAGGGATGTGGGGCCCAGAAAATCCAGGTCCTTCTTCAGCCCAGGGAAGCCTGAGAGACAAATGCACCTCTGAAGCCTGAATCTACATGGCGGTGGGTCCCTGTCCAATGCGACAGGATGCTGACAGAGGTCCTCAGAGACAGCGTCAGAAAGAGCTGTGCATCTCCCCGTGACCACTAGAAGGCGCAGGCAGGGCATTCCTCTGGCTCCAGAGATGCTAAACATGGGACGGGTGATAGAGCCAAGGTAGGGAGGCAGTTTTCAGAGGAGAGACCTCACCAAGAGCAGCCATAAAAGAGAAAGTGAGCATCCAACTGAAGTCAGTCAGTGGGTCTCAAGAAGTTTTCTGGAGAAGGCAAATAGATCAGTTCAATCCCCTTCTGTGACACTAGCTAGCTGAGTGACCTTAAGCAAGTTGTTTTTATCTCTCTGAGCCCTCAGTTTATTCATCTGTAAAATGGAGCTACTGACTTGGGACTGCAGAGTTGCCGTGAGCCTTCTAGAAGTCCAGTACACTTCCTGACACTTTAAGCATCCGGACTACAGTTTATTGTTACAAAAATTCCACTATGTTTCTGGACTTAAGGAAATTCTGAAAGGGTATTTGAGCCCTGGAGAGGACCCATGAAGAGATTCCGAATTGTAACTTTCTAGTGGAGGTTGTGTCCCTCCCACATAGTCACCGTTACAACCTTGGAGGTATTTTTTGTTTACATTCCCAAGAGCACTGCATACAACATTAAACACAAATTGGGGGCATGCAGAGTGCAGAGCTGGGAGAGGTGGAGGGACAGGCCATTAAAAAGAGGGAGTTAGTGAAACACCGTGGGGGAAACACTGGACTGGATGGGACGTCAGAAAGCCATTAACAGGAGGGGTGACCTGGGGACAGACACTGTTCCCTCTGGGATCATTTCCTCGTTTTTAAAATGGGAGGTTGGGCTGATCCCTTCTAGCTCTGACATGTTCTCATTTCACATGGAGAGGCAGGAAGAGAATCCCAAAGGAAGTAGACATGTAGGACAACACCAACATCTGCTCCGTCATATTTCCAGTTGTTCATCCTTTTGTTAAACATGTACCAAACATTGAGCATGTTCTGGGCACTATACTAAGGTACTGGGGGGTGGGGGGGAAATTGGATGGACAAGGTAAGTGATCCTTGTCCTTAAGAAGCCAGTCATCTAGTGGGCAAGGTAGGTGTCTCTCCTTTTACACGTTTAGTCTGAGAGGGCAGGAAGATATTGTTAAGGATTAAATAGGAGGAGGAGGGGGAGGAACTCTGGGTCTGACTTATTTATCGAATCCCTCAAGTTTCTGCTGATTGTTTGCTGACCCTGCGCCCAACAGCAACTAGGCCATACACTTTGGCAATGTTTATAATATTAGTAATTTTAAGAATAATACACTTCATTTATATTGCACTTTATACTTTTCTAAGCATTTTTCCTAAATGCTTTCATTTATATCCTTCTCTATAGACAATAGAAAAGAAGCATAAACCATGATCCTTACCCGCAAGGAACTTATTTTCTAATGGGGGATGGAGATAATGAGACAATCAATAAAAGTACTTGGATCAAGAGCTAAATTTTGCAGACGAGGCCATTTCATCTATATTAAGAGAACATGACATGCTATCATTGTGTTGTGGAGGCTGGAAAAGACTTCATATGGGGTAGTAAGGAGATTGTATAGGTCATTTAGAAATAATGAGAAATTTGGTTGATTAGGTGCAGTAATGAGGGGTCATTAGTGGTCTTGAGAGTATATTTGATCCTTGCACAATGAGGAGCCATAGTATGATTGAGAAAACGTAGGTACCTTTGATTAAGAGGCATCTGGGGAAAATGAATCTGGTGCTGGTATGAGAATGGAGTTTATCAGCAATTTGCCCAAGCCAAGGTGACCAATTAGGAGGCTATTTTAGTAAAGTGCTAGGCTTTGGAATCAGGTAGCCCTAGAGCAGTGGTTCTCAACTGGTGGTTCTCAACTTGTGGGTCTCGAATGACCCTTTCACAGGGGTCGCTCTGTCAGTTAAGAACTGAATGTCCTTGAGCAAGATATTTATATTCTCAAATTTTGATTTCTTACCCTCTAAAATGAAGATGATGGCACTTACTTTTCAGGATGGTTCCAGTATTAAACTGGTCAGGCAATGCAGAGCGCAGTGCCTGAACTGTGTCAGGTGTTCAGTCCATGTTAGTTCTCTCAGTGACCTAGAGTCTGTCAGTTAAGAACTGAGTGTCCTTGAGCAAGATACTTATATTCTCAAATTTTGATTTCTTACCCTCTAAAATGGAGATGATGGCACTAACTTTTCAGGATGGTTCCAGTATTGAACTGGTCAGGCAATGCAGAGTGCAGTGCCTGAAATGTGTCAGGTGTTCAGTCCATGTTAGTTCTCTCATTACAAACTCTAGGACAGCAAGAGTGTAAAAAAGTCACTGAGACTTGAGGGTTGTATTAAATGGGGATGGAGGAGGAAGAGGAGTAACTACTCTTTAAGAAAGAAAATGAACCCTCGCTGGTTTGGCCCAGTGGATAGAGCATCAGTCCACGGACTGAACGGTCCCAGGTTCAATTTGGTTAAGGGCACTTGCCCAGGTTGCAGGCTCAATCCCCAGTAGGGGGCGGGCAGGAGGCAGCCGATCAATGATTCTCTCTAATCATTAATGTTTCTATCCCTCTTCCTTCCTCTTTGAAATAAATAAAAATATATTTAAAAGAAAGAAAATGATTGGGATAGTACAGGGTGTCAAACTGCAATAAGACTTTCCAGGAAAAAAGGCATTATGCCAAATACTGAAGAGAACAGGAGCCTGAAGAGAAGCCATCTGATCTCAAAGATAGCATCTCAGACAATTAGGAGAAGCAGCAGGGCTTTAACCCCTGGGGAAAGATGGAGAAGGGAACCAGGCATCAG
>NW_006285779.1:5049578-5053236 GCF_000327345.1 Myotis davidii
TGAACTAGCTGACCGCAAAGGTAATTTCCAACTGGCATCAATATTCACCACTTGGGAGGTAAGCATCATTCAGGCTGAGGGAAAGGAAAGTCAATGGTGAAGACAAATATTCAGAAATCTGACCCCAAAAAGAATACGGAGAGATTGCCACATGTTGGCGGTGAAAAGAGGAAGGGTAGAGGATATTAAATTGTAGAGTGGGGAGGGGGGAACCTCAGAACTCAAAACAAGCAGCATTGTTTTTAGAAGAAAATAATTTTATCTAGGCTTTAAGGCAGTGGTTCTCAACCTTGGCTGCACATTAGAATCACCTGGGAATCTTTTTTAAAATCCTGATTTCTGGGCCTCATCCTCCGGAAATTCTGTTTGTTTGTTACTAATGTTGTGGCCCCACCCCATAACAAAGAAACAGAATTTCCGGAGGATGAGGCCCAGAAATCAGGATTTTAAAAAGATTCCCAGGTGATTCTAATGTGCAGCCAAGGTTGAGAACCACTGCTTTAAGGGGAGGTGTTACTTTGAGAGAGAATGGATATTTATTCCTCTGAAAATTAAGAATAAAAACATAAATTGAGGAGCATGGGATCCATGAGGGAGAGCCTTCTGGTGGGCCTCAGCCTTCTTAGAAGAGTACTTAACGACAGAAGTGTTCAAATGCTTAGGAGGCGGGGACCTCCTGTGGGGGATACACCAGGACAGCCCAGGCACAGAAGAAACGGGGAGGCTGAGAACGCCCACTAAAGAAGGGGCGGGATGCGGAGGACAGTCAAAGAACTGAGGCTGTTTCGCCTGGAGAAGGGAAGATCTACATAGGAATCAATGGCTGGCTTCAAATATCTGAGGAACTAAACAGAAGGAGTAAACATCTGTGGGAATAGGAGGACCAGCTGGTGGAAGTTACAGGAGGCAGATTCCACATGAACATAAGGCAAAACTTGCTCACACCGTGGAGTGGAGAGGTGAGTGGTTCTCCCAGAGGTGGTGTCCAGAAGATATGGGACAGTTACTTGCCTAGGATGCTGCAAAAAGCTTTAGTATCAGCAAAGGGTTAAACTTTGGTGATTTCTAAGGCCCTTCCCTCCAGCACAGATGAAATCTATAGGCATGGAACCAATTTAATGTAAAGAACCCCAAGGCTGGAACGGACCTTAAAGTTTATCTAATCTAATAACCCATTTGATTCTTGAGCCCCTCCCACAATGTGCTCACCAAGTGATCAGGGACTTTAAAATGCACCTGAATCCATAGGGAACTAATTCGAGAACCTCCCAGAGAACTCACTGTCAAGATGGTCTAGGTCAGTGGTCGGCAAACTGCGGCTCTCGAGCCACATGCGGCTCTTTGGCCCCTTGAGTGTGGCTCTTCCACAAAATACTGACTTCTGCGCATGGGCCACGAAGTTTCAATCACAGTATAAGTGCATGCCCGCACGTGGTATTTTGTGGAAGAGCCACACTCAAGGGGCCAAAGAGCCGCATGTGGCTCGCAAGCTGCAGTTTGCCAACCACTGGTCTAGGTGAAACTTACATGAGAACCCTTCTCAATGAAAGAGGAAATCTCAATAAATCTTGTATATAATTTTGAGTTACTCTTCACCCTTGTTTATTACATAAAAACCCAAACTTACAAAGCAAATGCTGGTTATTATTCATATTTTAAAAGGATCCCCCACTTTACTAAATAATTCACTTTGGGATACCTAAAGCCACAAATTTCAGGAATGAACTTAAAATGTACTCAATTTTCTCCTTCCCCACAAACAAAAAGTTCTTTACACACAATTTTCCAAGAACTTGTATGTCACACAAAGTGAATTTCAGTAGTATTGCAACATAAAAAAACGCTTCCCGCTTAATTGGCTGCACGCAAGTGATCAAAGATCAGTTTGGGTCCAAAGGGAGGCTTCGCAGAGGACATCTCATTTGATCCAGAATTGTAAGATCTACACTAGCCAGGGCTCTGTTTACCCAGAGGAGGGACGCAGAAAACATCAGAAATGTTCTCAGTGGCATTGGGTGGAAAGCCCTAATGGGCTTGCTGCAACTGTTGACTAGCCATGTGGCTTTGAGGGGAGGGACTTAATCTCTCAGCCTCAGTTTCTACAGGTGTAAACAAGGATTACCTAACACACGTGGGTAATTCTGAGGATTAGAGAGAGTGTCTACAGAGCAACACACACACACACACACACACACACACACGGTAGGCAGGCCCTCTGCTGCCTAAAATTACACCAGCACAAAACCTGGCTTCTCTGCCATGGCTGCAGCCCGCCAGGCAATCTCACTGTCTCCTCAGGCAGGAGATTCCAATAAGTGACAGTAAAGAAGAGCGCTGCTGATTTTCAGAAGACAGAGTGACAGGAGCTGTGGGAGATCACCTCTAAAGACATGGCCCCTCCCCGTGCCCTGCTAACCTTAACCCAGTTCCTAGGGGAGAAGCTGACAGGATGGGAGACAGGACTGCAGGGGTGGGGTAAGTGGTGAACTTTAGAGCCCCATGACACCTCTCAGTCCCCAAGAATCTCCCCAACCATCATCAGCGTCGTCTTTACTATGGCTGAGTGGCAATTTTCATAATTGTACTTAAAAGTGAGCAAAGGCTTCTTTTAATGACACGCTCAGCAGAATGGCTAACATGAAAACGAAATAAAAATAAAAATACTTAGTATTGTGGAGCATGTGGTGCTACTGCAGGTGGGACTGTAAACTGTTACGGCCAATGTTAGACAACTGCTTGGCAGGAGCTACTGAAGCTGATATTGGTGCTCTATGGCACAGCAAGTGCAGGTCAATAGAAATGTTTACTTCAGTCACCAAAAGACATACATACCAGGACTGTGCTGTCCAATACATGTGGCTCTTTATATTTGAATTATTTATAATTTTAGGAAATTAAAAATCCAATTCCTCAGTCACATTAGCCACATGTGACCTGTGGGAGCCACATGTGACTAGTGGGGGAGCCACCCTGGACGGCCCAGATACAGCGCATTTCCACGCCGAAAGTTCTATTGCAGACTGTTCTAGAATGTCTGTAGCAGCACCATTCACAACAGACCCAAACT
Source organism: Myotis davidii (assembly GCF_000327345.1). Taxonomy (NCBI): domain Eukaryota; kingdom Metazoa; phylum Chordata; class Mammalia; order Chiroptera; family Vespertilionidae; genus Myotis; species Myotis davidii. Next base: position 5,052,646 of record NW_006285779.1, read on the forward strand.
CGAAGCTACCCACGTGCCCATCAACAGCAGAATGGACGAGTTCATTGTGGCTGGTCACACAATGGAATATACTGTGAAGTAAGGAAAGGGCACGATCTACAAGGTCACGCAGCAACACAGAGAAATCTCCCAGCGCCCAAAGCCAGGCACCGGAGAGCACATACGATGTGACTCCGTTTACACAATGTTCCAAACCAGGCAAACCTCATCTATCCTGGCCGCTGTTAGAAGCCAGGAGAGCGGTTGCCAGGAGAGCGGTGGGGTGGTGACGCGAGGGAGCGAGCGTGAGGGGACTTTGTGGGCTGGAAACGGACTGTTTCTCCCCCTGGGACCTGTTCTCAGGGGAGTGTTTACTTCATGAAGACTCAGCGAGCTGCATACTCTTCCGCCTTTTCTGCATCTGCTTCTTCAATACATTTCCGAAAAGCCCCCTTAGAAACGGTGCTGTGATGGACGCTACCTGCAGCCTAGGTTTTCAAAGCAAACCTTTCAATACAGCGACCGTGGGTGTGAGGCCCGGGCGGCCTCCCCCGGCCCCTCCCCGGGGCTCCAGCGAGGCCGGTGGACTCACCCAGACTCCCGGGACCGGCT
>NW_006285779.1:5053545-5056641 GCF_000327345.1 Myotis davidii
AGAGCCCTGGGCCCGGGAAGCCCCGCCCCCGGGCCCCACCCGGCCCCACCCCGGGGAGAGGGCGGCCGCAGTGCGCTTTGGCGGCGCCAGGGAACGGGGAGAGCGGGGCTGCGTTTCCCCTCCCGCACCTTTCCTGCCCGCAGAGACGCGGTGGAGGGGACCCGAGGTTCTCCTGAAACCTCCTTTCACCTGGCCCTTCATCAGCTTCCACAAACCCGGTGAGGAAGCACCTGCCCCTGGCTGGCCCCAGGGACTCTGACCCGCCTCCTGCCTGCAGTGTTGGGGTTCTGAATCCTCCCGCCTGCCGTCCCCCAAACCCCAGCCTGGAGATGCCTTGCGGGCAGAATAGAATCCCGGACTTCTCAGTACAACAGGCCAGGCCTGTAACATCGATGCAATGCCTGATGCGTACCAGCTGGATACGCTGCTTTTACATGGATCACCTCATTTGATTTTCATAGCCAAGGTGATTTGTACATGAGTGTTTACTTATATAAGCATTCTTTGAGCTGTATGCTTAAAATGTGTGCATTTTAAAAAACCTATGAGAGAGGTGCTGTAAGCATACCCATTTCACAGAGGAGGAAACTGAGGTTAGAGTGCTCCTAACTTACCAAGGTCTCTACTGCTGTTTGTGGTGGTGCTGAGGTTAGAATGGAGGCAGCATCACTCCAGAGTCAGCCTCTTAACCCCTCGAGATTGGGCTCTGAAAAAAAAAAAAGCTGTCCTTCTAGAATCTATGCCACCTCCTCCACCCATGGCGCCTATTCAGTCCTTAAACTTGGTGTGGCACAGTCACTGGGTGGGGAGGGATTAGCCACCCATTCAGGGAAGCAAGAAAGGCCTGAGCCAAAAGTAATCTCTGAAATCATATCGTCCGTCCTTTTCTCTATCTGAGCGCTCAGAAACCAGAGCCCAAAGGGATAATTTACTTCTCCTGTTCAAAATCTCACGGCTCATTAGAAGGCCTGCCTGGGTTTTGCAATTCATCCTGGCTTACAGGACAATCCAGCGCAGCAGCAGTTTGGGCCTGGGAGAGTCTTTCCCCTTGCAGAGGGAGCCTAGGGAGAGGTAGCTGCATTGGTCAAGGGTTCTCGCCCTCCAATGGCCAGGGCCCTGGAGCCCCAGCAAGGAGCAGTACAGAAGTCTTTCAGCAAAGAGATGGGAGCTATTTACACTCGGAGACTGCAGGCCCTGGGGACGGGTATCCAGTGGGGAAGGGCTGGTCCAGACTGGCTTTCAGTATCTCAAGACATGCAAACGATAGGGAAGCCAACCCATGGAACGGCTGTTTCCTCTGTGAGGGTCACACACCTCCTTTCCAGAACACACACCTCCTATACAGAATGAAGGAAGATAAACGTGGGCTAGAAGGAAGCAAGACCAGGAAGGTGGGTATCTGGGGCTGGGAGCCCTGAGGGGACACAGCCAGCAGAATACGGACGGACGAGGTTGGAGGAAAAGTTGCTTACTTAGGAAACACCCAGCGGAGCCAGGGCGTCTGCTCTCAGAGCCTTGGAAGTCCTAGTGTGCAGGCATTGAAATCCCACCTTAGAAGATGATGCCCTGGGGTGCGGGCATCATCTTCATCACCTACCATACTCCTCACCTAGTGAATGAAGAGGAAGTCAAACTGGTTCCCAAATGTAGGGCCAGGGGTTTATCCTATACATCCCAGCTTTCCACCCCCTATGCTGCCCCCACCCTCCTCTTCCTTATCCTGGACTCCTCCCCATCTCCTAAAGTTTGTGAACTGGTGTCAAGGTCATTACCAGGTTCTGAGCTGTGTAGAGCAAAGGACTACAACTCCCTAGAGAAGCCGTGTCCCCAGGCAGCATCTGGAGGGAGGGGTAACGGAGGCTGGATCTTCCTCTGGAATCGGTTGGGTTGCACCTCTCCTGACCGGATGTCAGCTGTCCTGGTTCTGCCCAAGTGAGCGGAGAGTCCGCCCCACTTCTCCCTTGCAGCCAGCACCCAAGGCCCCGCAGCTCTACCATATTGGGGCTATCCTCATGGCCCTGGAGCACCAGGGAAGGTGGCCCTAAAAGAGCCAGGCCCCATGATCTCCTACTGTGTTATCTGTCCCAAAGGAAAAAGATGCCAACCTGCGCCTCCACACCTCACTGGGAACTCACGTGTTGGGAGAGACAAATAAAGCTTTGCACGCCACTGTGTTGTGATATTGGAAAGTACCTAAGACTCTGGTGGCACAGATGAGGGAGTGATGACCTCCACTTGGGTGGTTCAGGAAAGAAGCCTGGCCTTGAAGGAGAAGCAAAAGTTCACTAGACAGAGGGGTGCAGGGCATTCCAGATGGAGGGGAGACTCGGAATAGCAGAGGCATGGAGGCTGCAACAGCAAAGCACAGCTTGGATTGGCTTCCTTTTCCTCGTTCAGGCATCAGCTTAAATGGCTCTCTTGACCGCCTACTCCACAAGAACCCTCTCTCCAGCACTTGGTTCTAGTTCCTTTTTAGAATTTACCTACTATTTTACATTTGTTTGTTGTTGTCTACCTCCCTGACACCCCCCCCCCAAATAAACTCTATACGCCCCCAGACATGGTGTGTTCTTTCCCCTGGCTGTCCTCAGCATCCAGAACAGTGCAAGTGAACATACTTTAATAGGTGCTCAGTAAATGCTGTTGAACGGATGGGTGGAGGAATGAGTCGTGTGCAGCTGCAGGCAGTGAGAAACGTATTAGGAAGCGAGAATTCCCCCCTAAGCAACTAATGAGAGATACTAGCTCCAGAAGAGAGGGCTCCTAGGGACGAGGTTTGGGGCGTCGCGGGGGTGGGAGGCGGTGTCCCAGGCCCAGGTCGGCTTTTCAGAAAATAGGGAACTGGCCGCCGAGAGCTAAGTGACCGGCTGCCTGTGCAGTCACTCACGCTGCGTTCCTGGGTCTTTCTGCCTCCAGAAAAGCCAGGGGAGGGAGGGTCTTCGCTCCCCAGGCACCGCCTCTCAAGCCTCCCGCTGGGCCCTTCTGGTTGCCTCCGAGCCTCAGCCTGGGCGGTCAGCGGCGGGTTGGGGAGGATCCCCTCGCCGGCCTCCACTCTCCTTCTCCCCACCTTTTTTTCTTCCTTCTCTCCGTGGTCTC
>NW_006285779.1:5056961-5058707 GCF_000327345.1 Myotis davidii
CTGCTGCCCGCCCAGCCTCCGTCCCCCCACGCCGCCCCCTCCCCCAGCGCACAAAAGTGGGGAACAAAACCCCCCGCGCATTTCTCCGTCCCTCTGTTGAGCAGACTGCTGCACAAAGCCCCCGCTCTAAGCAGCAATGGGGAGTTGGGGAGGGGGGGACGTCAATCCCGATGCTGGGGTTTTTTGTTCGCGCGGGGGACTTCGCCTTCCTACCACACCTTTTGTTCGGGACTCCAATAAAAAGCCATTCTTTCCGCACCTTCCCGGCCCGGAGCCGCCTTTCAGCGAGGCCCGGCCCCACAATGGCGCGGCGCTCTGAGGCCTCCCCATTCACCCGCCTTGGCACGCTCACAATCGGCCGTGTGGCAGCCCAGACCTCGCGCAGGCATTCTCCGCAAGTGACAAGGAGCGGCATAAAGCCGCGGCCGCCGGGGGAGAAGGGAGGGCGGCCGAGGGGGAGAACGCGGCCGCGGCGGGGCGCAGCGCTCCCGGGCGCGTTGTAAGCCCCGGCGGCCCAAGAAGGAGCTACCCTTCGCGCCGCCGGCGGCTGGGCCTGGGGAAGTTTCCTTTTCCCCGGCGACCCTCCAGGTGCGGCAGAGTCTAAAGCCTTGATCCAAGGCAGACTCAGGCACTAGCCCAAACATCTGGGTAACAATTGTGGGGGCGGGGATTACAAAGCCCCGGACCTCAAAAGGCCGGGATGCTCCGACCTATTCTCCCCACTAGAGCCAAAAGAAATTGATGAACAAAGCCACGAGGAGCCCAGACTTGCGGCCTGCGGACAGGCGCAGGGCCCAACAGGCCTGCGATCGCCCAAGGAATACTGCCCTCCCTTACTCACCTGGTCCTCCCCTGCCCGCCGGGTTTAAAGGATCCCTCCGCCCTGGGGTGTGGGGAGGGGGCTAAACAGAGTCTGTAGCCGGCTAATGGTTTGGAAATATTGCACCTTGTTTATTGACTCCTGTAGTGTATGGCAGCGGGTGTGTACACGGCATGTGGATATAGTTTTATATATATATTATATGTGCTGAATACAGAATACGAAACAGAAAGGAACCCGGTGACACCTTCCACGGGCCACCAGGTCCCGGATTTGTTCAGCCCCCAGATTGTTTTATCTCGCTTCGCTGGTTTTTCTTGAAGAGTTCTACCCCCGGACAATCCGGAGATCCAGGCCCGAGGAATCTCTGCTGAGGGCAGGCGGTTGGAAAAAGGAAAATCGAGTGTAGTGTGGCGCTCCGGGCCCGCACAGGGGGCCAAAGGTCCGTGCGGCTTGGGGATTTCTCAAGCCACGACGCCCATTTGTCTCTCCTTCATGCTATTTTGTGTGTGTGTCTTTGGGTTCTCCGCCAACGCTGTGAGGAGGCCTTGGGAAGGCCGAGGGAGAGAAACCTTCTCGCTCGGGGAGAACCGAGCGGCAGCCGGATTCCCAGCCTCTCGCACTCCGTTCGGGGCCAGGTCGGGGCCACCGTCCTTCCCGGCACCAGCTGGCCTTTCTGCCTCGGAGTCGGTCTCCGCACCGGCCCTGGGCATCCTCCTCGCCCCTGAGACCCCTTCCTCAAGCCCAATGTGAGCTGCGCTCAGGGCTCTCTAGTGAGCGAGACGAGTTTTGTTTTGGTTTTTTTTTTTTAACAAGGGAACTTGGCCCTTGGATCCAGCCTTTCTCGCACTCAGTCCCGCGGCGCCAGGCTGTGGTGGGGCGCCCGCCGCCTTGACCCTACCAGGCCCGGATGCCCTGGGAGGTGC
>NW_006285779.1:5058898-5066429 GCF_000327345.1 Myotis davidii
CCAGGGACTTGTCCTGCCGCTGTCTCTTGCACTTGTACCTGCGATTCTGGAACCAGATCTTCACCTGCGTGGACGTGAGCTTCAGGCTGCTGGCGAGGTGCTCGCGCTCCGGCGCCGACAGGTACCGCTGCTGCTTGAACCTGCGCTCCAGCTCGAAGACCTGGGCTTGCGAGAAGAGGACGCGGGGCTTCCGGCGGCTGCGTGGCTTCGGCCTCTCGCCATCCTCGCCCGCCTTACAGTCTCCCGCCGCCTCCAGCGGCTTCTTCAGCGGGCAGCTTTCTGCGGAAGAAGGAAAACATCAGCGTCCCTTAGAGGTGCCAGACCTCACGGCAGCTCCGACCCCGGAGCACGGTGCCCTTGTTGGTAGCTGCACGGAGCGTGCGGTAGTAAATGTCTAGAGTTTTTGGAAAGTTTGTGGCTCCGTCCAAGTACAGTTAGAACGCCCTCGAGGCACGTTCCACGGGGAGGGGTAGTTATAGTTAGTGCGCGGCGTTTATTTAGAACTTGAGCATCTGCGAGAGAGGAGATTACCCCGTATTACATGTGCGGCTCAGCGTGCTAATGACTATTTTCAGGATGCACGTTTGCAACTACATAATAACTACAGTATTTGCAAACTCGTTTGCCTTCCACGCCGTCACAGATAGCGGAAGGTGTGAGGCGTGTTGGTATCTGGGAGCCGGTATGCGAGAGTTGCACGGACATCTTTCTGATAGAAAGTGTAACGCTCGTGCAGTGCTCAGCGACTAATTTGTGCTCCTAAAGTACTACATGCTCACAGCTAAATGCCCGTGTGATGATGTCTGTGCTGCCTTAGAGAGAAAGGAAATTTGACTGATATAGATAGCTTCACGTCGATTTTAGGCCCAGGGGAGCTGTCAGAGGGGAGGCAGGCCTCGGCTTTGGCCAGATCAAATTGCCTCTTGGAGAAAGAGATTCCACTGTGTCCCCTCAGACACAAACACCTCCTTGGAGGTTGTATTCAGTTATCTGAGTTCCCTGCCCAAGTCACCTCCCATCCGATGGGAGCGCCGGGATCTTAGACTAAGTCTGGCGCGGTTTTCCTTCGGCCGGAAGCAGCACTGCCTGGGACACAAAGCAAAACGTTAAGAATTCTTTAAAAAAAAAGGCCGGCGCCTCAGGGGTGTGAGTGCTCCGCGGAACAGACTGTGTTCCCACGCAACCTCTCTCTGCCGGGTGCTGTGGGTTCGAGGATGCTGAGCTCCAAGTAAAGAGAAGAGGAAATCACTCAGCTGGTCTCTAGCAAACTTCCTGTGTCCCGTGGATGCTGGACACAACCTGCTTGAACCCCCCCTTTTTTTTCCTAAAAAGAGGGACCACTGCTCTGGCATCAGAGAACTGGTCTCATGCTAGAGGGAAGGTGGAAAAGATTCAAGCTCTTGCCCCTTTAGCTCTTGGAAAGAGCAAAAATACAGTGAGTTTGCCCGGACTCAGCGGGGCTGAGCCCCTGTTGCTTATCTATATTAGGGCAGCAACACCGACCTTCCCTTCCCTTAGGGGCTGCATGGACCCCTCTCTGGGAGGAGGAGTTGTCGGGGTCACCTGGTCCTTCTCCCTCCACCCTAGGCACCTGCTCTTTGCGGAGTTGTCTTGGACCAGGGCGAGGCATGACCCCAGCCAAGGGCTAAAGGGGCAGGTTTTGAAGAGTATCTGGGGGCGCTCCGCCATTGCTCCAGATGTGCGGGTGCGTTTCCTTCCCCCCTCTACTCACTTTGGCTCCGGTCCCTCACGACCTCGGAGTCCTCTTCATGTTCCTTAGGCCCACCGCATGAGTCTCGCAGGACCGCGTGGACATAGCTCTGCGGACAGAGCCCAGAATCCCCGTGGCCGTCGGCCGTGGCTAGTGAGTTCAAGTAGGACAATTTCTCCCCATCTTCTTCCTCGTCTTCTTCCCCTCCGTCAGAAAATTGCGTCCCATCGGCGGTGGCCAGCATGCAGGGCGCTGAGTGGAAGTGGTGCTCCAAGTCCGCTTGCAAATGAGCGCCGTGGAAGTGCTGTTGCTGCTGCTGCTGCTCCAGGTTCAAGATGTCTTTGACTGAGAAAGGGGTGGAAGTGACCGGGCTTGGTAACATCATCAGGGCCACTTAATTTTCCAGCCCAAATACTCAATAAATCCCGGCGGGGGCGGGGAGGCAGCGCAGCGCTCCAGCTCTCCTTCTGAACTCCACCGCGGCTGCCGAGTGGGGCTTTTGACAGACGCGGTCCTGCTCCAGTCTAAATCGGCTCCATTGGCCGGGACCTGGGAGTCTGGGTTTTGTTACAGCCACTGCAGGGTCTGGGCCCTCGCTGGTGAAGCCTGTGTCTGAGGTTCGTGCGTCATGCCAGGGGCGGGGCTCTCGCCTCAGCCTCCGTTCCCATTGGTTCCAGCTCATGTGGACCACGCCCCCCACTTCCACTGCGTGGGGAGTAGTGACCCGACCAGAAATAGACAAGGACTACGAGAGAGCCTCCAAGTCTGAGTCGCTGCTGGTGAGTCTGCACCGCCTCGGGTGCCCGAACACCACTTCCCGCCCCTTCTGGCCGCACCTTCCCGGCCAGCGCCAGTTCTGGGAGGTTTCCTGTCCGCAGACCAACGCTAGGAAGGATGGATGGCCCAGGAGCATGATTTTTCCAGCTGCTGCGGGGCAGGAGAGCTTCCTTGCTTATAAATACCGGGCATTAGATCCCCAAGGAGGCAGAATGTTTTATATATCTATAGATGATCGACGTGTCCATTCCCGCCTCATTGACTTTGCTCAAGCTGCTCCCTCCCATTGGAACGCCTTCCCCACGCTCCCACACTTGTCTCCATGAGTCAAAAGTGTTCTCCAAGGTTCTGCTCAAATACCACCTCCTCCAAGAAAGCGTGCCCCCCTGGTCGCCTGGCCGGAGCTCATCTCTCTTGAATCTGAACTTGCAGCGTGTGTTAGTGAAGGACATTCGGTCACTTATTACTTCCCACTTAATACTATAGGTATTTTGCCTACTTGCCCCAGGTAGACTGTGAGCCCCCCAAGGCAGGGTCCCGGTTGCATTTGCCCTTGTATTTGTCTTGCAGCAACTGCACTAAGCAGGTGTGTGAGAGACAGTACGATGGAGTTATTATTGAACTTTGTTTTCTCACAACTCTTGGTTTGAATCCTAGCCTAGTCAGTGTGTGGCCTTGGGCGTTTCTAAGCCTCAGTTTCTTTGTCTACAAAAAGGAGACAATAATACCTTCTTCAGGGTTGTTGCCAGGGATAAATGAGGCAAAACATGCCAGGAGCCAGGGGAAGGCCCCACACATGTTAAGTGCTCAAATACATGTCAATTACTGCTATTCAACATTAGAGGTCAAGCAGTGTTTGTTGACTGCACTGGTGAGACAAAGCTGGAGTACTGCGCGCACGGTGGCTTCATACAGTCTTGATGAAGAATCTGTCCTCGGAAGGGAGGTGAAAAAACCAGCCGTGGAGACTGTCCTTTCCGCCTATTGAAATTGGGGGCCAGTTTCTAGGCCTTGACCCTTGGAGGCCTCTAATTTTCCCAACCCACACACCTTCTGGCGCCCTCGTGCGGTCCCCTTCGTGTATTCTAGGCGAATCTGTGGGGTCTCCTGAGATACAGGAAACTCCACGCTGGTAGGGATCATCTTCCCGCACAATGGGCGCTCGCCTGCCATTACGCCCAGCCCCACGAGGAACGGGGCGCAGCTAAAGACCCGGCATAGCGCTGGCCTTGAAAGAACAGAGATCTGTTCCCAACCAACCTTGAGGCTCCATCCGGTCTTAGCTGCCCTAAGCATTTTTTTTTTTTTGGCAGTCGAGATGGTGGAATTGGGGGAGACCGGCTTCCGCTGGAAGGAGCGGGGTGGACCGCGCAGGGATTGTGGACAACGTCCCTGGGCGGTGGCAGGCATGGAATGGGAGTGGGGAATGAGGGTGGAGAACTGCCAGCCCCCCCCAACACCCCCCTCACTCACTCCCCCGCAACAGCAGGAGGAGTGGGTGTCCAAGACTGGGGAGAGAAAGAACAGCCGGTCGGGAGGTGGGGAGAGGCGGGGCGGTTCAAGAGGGAGCGGAAATGGTGGGGGAGTCAGCTCCTGGGGAGCTCGGGGAGCTCGGGGAGCTCTGGGAGCTGGGACACGGCCGCGCGGGCCACGTGCGCTGGGGAGTTCTTAGGTGCCAGCGGTCGGTGGGCTGTGGGGGGACCCTTTGTGGGCAGGGCCTTGCGCCAGGAAGACCGCTCCCCAGCTACTGGGGCACCCCGTGCCTTTCAGCTGTGAATTCTCAGACTATTGACGCCCCAGGCGGGCCGGCGTCTCCAAACCAGGCCGTGGTGTTGCTGAAAGAAGGATGCGCCTGGTTTTGCGGCAGATCGAGAATGCTTGGGCGCAAAGATCGAGAAAGAGGTGGGGGTGAGTGCATGGCACGGCCGGCTGCGCGTCCTTGAGCGTGTGCGTTGTGGAGTCAGGCAGATGTAAGCGAAGGAAGCTGCGCTCCAGCTTCACTCCTCCGCCCCCATCTCCAGGGCTAGACGCCTCGCGGGGGGATGTTTGGCTCCCCTCTGGGCCTCATATTTTTTTTTACGCTTCTCTGGGTGCTTTCCTTACGTGATTCCAAGATTTAAGAAACAGAAAAAAGACAAAAGCTACCGACACTCTCTCGCATTTCCAACCGAAGCCTGCATTTTCCCTTGCTACGTTCTCTGGCTTCTCGGTAGCACCTCGCTCCTAAGCTTTCCCTAAGTTCATCTCTGAGACCCCCATCTTAGATCCCGCGGCTGGGCACAGGGAACAACGAGGTATGTCCACGCACCCTCTGGAGTCTGTCCGGTTGCCTCCTCCCTGCGCACGTAGAAGGCTGTCTCCTCCCCACCCGCAGGCCCACTCGGTCCGTTCTCCTCCCCACCCGCTGCCACCAATACCCACCCAGATACCCTTGGGCCAGGCCTGCGTGGGTTATCTCCTGCGTCCCCTGACCGTGTTGCTCCTCAGCGGGCCGCCTGGGGACGAGTTCAGAGTCGATGGGCTGAAGGCTGGTGAGGATCCGGAGCGGGGAGCCCAGGGGCTGGGGCTTAGCAGGCGGTTTCTGCGCCCTGTTCCCCTTTGCTCTTCTCATACCCAGCCCCGCGCCGGGCTGATCTATGGCGGAGAGGGCGGGGGTAGGGTGGATGGGGAGGGAACGGGAGGCGGGGGAGACTTCTACCTGATACCTGGTCTAAAGCAGGGGCTCCAGTCATCTCTGGCTGCCCTCCCTGCTTTTGGTGCGTCTGGTTCCCTGGAAGTTGAATTTCCCAGCCGGGATCCTCACCAGGCCGATCTCACCTAAATAAGTGGCCTGCCTTTTTGTACCAGCCGGCAGCCAGCCCTCCCCTAGACTGGACAGAGTGCAGCCACCAGCTGCGCACCCCTGCCCAGGAGGAAAACCCCAGAGCACCAGTTACCTTACAGCCACCGTGGGTTCTCCGGAGTCACTTATCAGGATGTGGAATCCGTTTCCAAGGAGTATCCAGTTACGATTGTGTTCTGGGGCATTTGCATTCTCTTGTCTGAAACGAGGATCTTTAAAATCCTGGAGCTGTGCTCAACTAATCATAGGTTTTCGTTCCAGACAGTTTAGCTAATTACTGTCAGATAAAGTAAATATCACGGCACCCATGGAAGCGTTTGGTTTTATTTTAATCGAGTGTAGGGCAGGGTAGTATCTGCCTGTGTATGTCAGCTTGTCACATTATGCAGCTATGTAAGTCCCCTTCCTCCCATATGCGATTAAAGATCATAGTAAAATGATGGCAAATTCTAGGAGGGGAAAGTGCTATATAGGTTCGTAAGAGATAAATAAAACTGTACCTTTTTTTTTTGGAGAAAAGTCATGTGCTAACCATGAAAATAAATATGTTCTCAAATAAAAATGCGATGCTTCTTTGAAAACTTGAAAGTGTTCCCATAAGTTATTATTGTCCACACAAAAATTGCCTCATTAATATCCATATGTATATAGGCAGGTCATCGATCATTTTAGTTATATATGCCACTGTTTTTGTTGTTACCTTCGAACTATTCAAATAACCAGTTAATTCTGTAACCAAATCCACAAAAAGGTTGAAAGTTATTGTGGCTTTCTAATCTCAATGTAGCACCAAAGTCAGAAGTGATATTTCTATTAAAGCATAAAAAAACCGTCCTGTGATGAACTCACAGCTAGCCAAAACCACATGATAACATTTCAGCAGAATTCTTTCTCATAGAATTTTAAAATTTTTTTACCGCTCTCCTAGAAATTTTATTTTTAATGGCTCTTAAGTAAATAAGTAAATAAATAAAAGGAAAAAGTTTCCTCTTTAGCGGCAGCACTAAATAGGCTTTTGTTATTTTGTTGGTGGTGTGTATGGGTGCATGTGTTTTGGTTTGATTTTTAGTGGAGGGATGTTAGGAAGCTATTCAAATTTTTTGATCGATCTAGAGGCAATAGCGTTTTGTGAGAAGGTTGAATGCATTTTCTACTTTTCAAGAAACATCAACTTGGTAGGTCGTCCCAGAAAGCACCGAACTGATCTAATTCTGTCAGAGGAAATTTTTCCTCAGTTTGGTAATTTTGTAAGCGATTTTGAAATGTCATTTTAGCTTGTTTTGCATGTATTTGTGTAAATGCCATATTTTTCCATTTTGTGTCTGGAATTGAGTTTTCTAAAGAAGCCACCACGTCCCTTCCCTGGGAGAAAACCAGTCCAGGTTCAGGATTCCTGTAAATCTTTGTAAATTACAGGCCCTTGCGGAGGAAGTGAGTTTCGATTTCTCAGGGAGGGGACTGTCCACATCTATGTGTATCTGCTTCACTCCAAAACATTTTAAGATAACAATGTAAATATAGCTTTCGTCACCAAAACAAGTTCTATTCTGCCCATAAAACACACCAGTTAGAAACGCTAATTTTGTCGAATGAAAATTAATGCATATTTTTTCAAACAAAAAAAAAACCCCGCCTACAGAAAGGATGCCTAAACACAGACGTTTTATTTGTACTATTTGGGAGTGCAGTGAAGTTTTAACTTGGGGATTAAATTGGAATTCTGGACGCATTCCTTAACTTCTTTTTAGTGTGAGTTTAACTTCCTGTAGCAAGACTTCAATGTCTACAGACTTTTTAAAATATAGCCTGACTTCAGAGCTGCAGCTGCAGTCTTTGGCGAATAAATTCACCTAAACCAGAGCTCTCTGCGGGCTCTCTGCAGATCTCTGAGCGGTGCGGGTGGGAGGTGGGGGGATGTGGTCATCAAGTTCCAAGAAGCAGAGATTCTTTGTGACTCTTCCTACCGCGATCTTCTCAGCCCCGTCTGCTTTCCACCCCAAGCCCTGGGACTTTGGCCACTGACATAGAAATCTTTTCTCAAATCTCCGTGAGAGTCAAGTTAGAGCAAATAACTTCAAAGCGTTTGGGAACGAAATAGACCGTTCGCACTTGGAAAGAAACTTTTGCCGCGTTCTTGTCTCTTTAAAGCAACACCTTGTCTCATTTTCGCAGTGGTCAGCCTGGGATTCCTGGTCTTTGGT
>NW_006285779.1:5066509-5073496 GCF_000327345.1 Myotis davidii
GGGCCCCAGCCGTCAATTTGCCCTTGATTCTCGGGAGCTCCAGGAGGCACCCAACAATGACCACGGCCTTGCGACAGTCCCAGCTTGCGTGATCCTGCGGGGATTTTTTTTTGGGGGGGGGGAGGTGCTATGGATTGCTGGCCTTGGTCAGTACAGGCTAGGCACCTGACTTGGGAAGACCAAGGCCCCCCGGGGCGCCGTGGGGCACCAGGGCGCACAGCTACTGCGGCAGAAGGCGGGACAAACCTGGGGAGCCAGGTCCAGGCCAGCACTGGGAGCCTCCACATCGCGCAGAGATGCCGCGGTGTCAGGTCGGAGATCAAGGACTGGGGCCTTGAGGCTGCGGGACTGTGAAGTTGCCAGGCTGCACTCTGCCGTGTCAGCCAGAGCGCGTCCCCGAGCCCACGCACTTGGTCCGCCGGGCTTCTCCCGGGCGCCTCTCTCTCCAGCGGCCGTCCAGAGCCGGACCCTAACCTGGAGCCCGCGAAGATGCCGCCGGGCTTCTGTCCTTGAACCTGCCTGAAGGTTCTCCAACTCCACTCGACCTCTCCGGACCCCCGCCTACAGGGGAGAAAGGCCTTACCTTTGGTGGCTCCCGGTACTCAGAGACCCCAGAGAACCTCGGACAGTCCGGGACCCCAAATAGTCCCCTCGGGCAGTCCCTCCTCTTCCCCCTCGCAGCCAGTCTCTTTCTCCTGTGGCCCCTTCCTCTTTCACTGGGCCCACCTCTGGCTCCCCCACCTCATCTCTTCCTCACCCCCCCTTTTCCTCGCGCTCTCTCTCCCCCGAACCCAGGCCCCTCCATTCTCCTTCACCACCTCCTCCTCTTTCTGGCCTCCTTTCTCACTAGGTCCCCATTCCTCCCCACCTGTTTCACTCTGCCTTATTTTTTCACTCGCTCCTCTCTTCTCCCACCTTATTGTATTTCTTTCCCCCTCCTTTCTCACTCCTCTACTCTGAAGCTCTCATATTGTTTTGTCCCTGGGCTCTGATGGTGTTTGGTATGGAAGGAATCCCCCCTCCAGTGCACTGGAGGGCTGTACAAGGTGGGATCTCACTAGTACCCAGCCCCGCTCCTGAGTCCCAGACCCCTCTCCCCCACATCACCCCAGGGCCTACTCTGTCTTGGGAGCTGCTCATAAAAATGTCCAAGCCCCTTGGATGTGTGACAGGGACATCCTTCTGCACCCTGCTCCAGCCTGTAGGACCTCTCCCACCTCCCTGGCCCCCGACCTCCAGCAGCCTCAGCTGTGGACCCTGACGGACCTGTGGGGCTCCAGGTGGCAGACTTGGCCACCCTCCCTGTGGGAATCCCCTCTCCAGGCAGATCCAGCAGAGCCTCCGTTTCCTTCTATTGTGGCAGTCCCCAGAAGATCACAGAGGAGCTGGAGGGGACCTCAGGGCCCTGGGCATCCCTTGAGGACACAGATGGGGGCTCCCCAGCCAGAGCCAGCCCTTCCCCCACTATACACACAGGCAAGAGCAGACTGACCTGGCCTTCCCTTCTCTTTCTTGCCTGCCAGTCCCACTTTAAAGGGTGGGGTGGGGGGCTGTTTAGTCTTGAGATCACTCCGACTGGGGAAGTGTTTCTCAGACTGCCTTAACATGCAGGGACCAAATTTGGGAGAGGAGAGCGAAGTCCCCAGCTCTCACACCAGCCAGCGGGGACAAGGACTGAGCAGTCTAGTTGTGTTCCCGGCCCACCTATAATCTCTTACCTCTTCCTAGCTGCTGGGTAGGGGGCCAGAGAGGACACTGAGTCACTGGCCTCTGGAGAGGAGACAGGGTCTGGCCTTCTCCCCTGTGAGTCAGGCTCTCCAGCTACATAGTAGGCTGACAGCCAATCTCTGCTCCTTTCCCTCCTATCTGCAACCACATTTCTGAGGTTGATGGCAACTGTCACCTTCTGATAAATATGGGTTTCCAACAGAGGCACGCAGACCTGGCATGCATATTTCTATGGACTTATTTTCTCCTTGCATGAAAAGGCAGGCGCTTTCCTGTGTGAACACATCAGTGTGCACACGCAGAGAGGCATGGGAAGAAGGTACTCAGGACTCCCCTTATGCGTAGACTCCCATCAGGGCTCTGCTCTTTCCAGAGAGTGTGGCCAAAACAGGAGGGCTGGGCCAACACCTGTTCGGAAGCCTCTCCCTCCGCTTTTCTCCACAAAAACGTGAATTTCTGGTCGTTACATGAGTTTGGAGAGAAATGTTTATATGATCCAAGATGAAAACTAGCTTTCATGAGTATCAGATGCACTACACCCATACAGGCAATTTATGGGATCATTACAATTAGTCTTGTCCAAAGTGGTCCCATAAGGACCTGTCTAAGCTGTAGAGAAGAGGGAATAGATCTTTATTACCAGTGTTGTAATGACTGTGTGTGTGTTCTTGAAAATAATAAAACCACATTGAAATGATCCTGCAATTTACTTTTAAAAACTCCACATGCCCCTCTTCCCATTACTACAGTAGGGAAGGGGGTCTGTGTGTATGTGTGTGTGTACGTATTGTACCCCCGCCCCACACACACACCGACTGAGCACAGATGTGCGCACATATGAGTGTTTTACACTTCCCACAACCAGCAACCAGGAAGCATGTCTGTGAATGGATGTACACAAACCTCAGGAACATGTGTATGTAAGAGTTGGCACCTGTGACACCCTCCTCTGCAGGGAGAGCCCACAAAGTAGGGGGGCTGGGTTTGGGGTGGAGGCCTGGGAAGACGTGGCTTTCTCTAAATTATAATCACATCTCCTGCCTCTGTCTAGGGCTACAGCATTAATTCAGGGCCACTTTTGTAGTCTTGTAACCTGGAGCAAGTCTTTTAGCCTCGGGGAGCCGCAGTTTTCTCACCTATAAAAGGAGATAATAACGGTGCAGACTTTATGGGCCTGCAGTAAGGATTAGAGAAATGATGGAAGGAAAGGGCTTACAGAGCCCTCAGCACAGAGGGGCGTGCAGTAAATGTTCTTGTGCTGGGCCTGAGGGCGTGCATGAGGGGTGGTTATTAAGCACAACTAGGAAGGCTCTGAACCTCTCCTCCACCGAGCAGAGCTCAGGGAGCAGGATGCCCAGGTGCCTCCTGTTCTCACTTGGGGGAAAAACCAAGCATTATTTAACCATCAATCAATTTTCGGGAAAAAAATTTGGTCCCCAAACAAGACTCGTTCTCTTAATCATTGGAGTTTTAGGATATACTCTTGGAACCACCAACAGCCTCCCCGTCACTCTCCCCTACCCCCCACACACAGCCGTAGCAAACAAATCCTGTACCCTGACCCAGCTTTCCGCTCCCACAAATGCATCATTTTTAGCTGCAGTAAACAAATCCCCGAAGTCTCACGTCATTGTTATCATGTTTAGATAAAGATCTGGCCAATGAGTGTACACACTGGAATGTAAATAAATCAGCTGCCCAGTCTTACCCGGGCCAGCCCACGGTGTCCCTCTCCCCACCCGGCCTTGGTGCGATGTCCCACACTCTTCATTTTCTCCTTTTCCTTCTGGTGTGGGTGAGAATGTCTGGCCTTTGGATTTGCATGGTTTCTAATCTCTTCACTCCGTCCCAGATCCACTGTATGACTTCAGGCAAGCCACTCTCCCTCTCTGAGCCTGTTTCCTTTTCCTTAAGAAAAGTTATTGATGACTACCTCTCAGGGAGGCGTGAGCAGCAATAATAATAGAAGAATACTGCTGATAACAATAACAACAATAATACTCCCACCAGCAGTGGTCACATAGATAACATTAGCTACCTTTTACGGCTTTCCTACAAGCACATGGATGGGCTCAGAGTAAAAACCTCCCTACTCCCCACTCCCACAAACTGTCAGACTGCTGGCAAGCGACCCCAGTAGGACTGGGGGCTGGGAAACTCCCTGCTATGGCTATGAAGATCAGAGAACAGTGCCAGGAGTGTTGTCAACCCTCCCCAAGTGTCCACCATTGGTATTATTTCTGCTTCTTGAAACAGCTCTTGTCTATGGCCCTGTTCATGTAAGCCTTTTGCAGAGGAGGAAACAGGCTCAGAGAGGTGAGATAACTTGCCGAAGTTTAAGTTCCTTATGTTCTACATTCAGCTCCCTCTTTTCGCTCCTGTCTCTTTCCTGCACAGCCCAGCGTTACCAGGCTGAGCGCCACGCAGGGACTATCTGCCCAGGCACTGTTCTCTCTGCTTTTGCAGATTCCAGCTCGGCAACCCTCCCCCACCTTAACCTTCCTGTAGGGCCCAGGTGGCAGCCCACAGCCTGGAGAAGAATGTTAGAATGTGCCCAGGTGATGGGATTGACTGGAAGCTGCCTTGAAGATAAACACTGCTGGGAGGTGGGGTGGACCCATGTAGAGCCCCCCAACCCACTAAGGGCATTTGCTCAGAGCTGCTCCCTTTCTCCCCATCTACATCCTTTTTAGCTTTCTCTTTAAAAAGAAGAGGCTACTGCCACACCCTAGGTTCTGCCTTCTGAGGTGCCTGCCATGGAGTTAACATTAATCATGATACTGAACTTCCCGTGGGTGAACAAAACGTTTCATCTGCACATGGTTATATCCCGTAGACAGATGCTGCTCTTCCCCTCTCAAATGAGACCCATGAAAGTTGAGGCCCACAAAGTGAAATGACTCATCCAAGGTCCTAAAGCAGGTAAGGGATGGATGCAGCACTTCCAGGCGCTTGAGCGATACCCTGCCCTCCACCTTCTGGGTGGGCTGGAGAAACACCCTGCCAGCCCGATTCCAGGAAACAGGACTCCAGGGCCACCTGCCCCCAGGGAGACCTCTCCCTAGCCAGCAAGCCAGCTAATGTGCAGCTTCCAGTATCTGAGCCCAGAGGTCTAGCGCTGGGAGCACTGCGGGCCCCCACTTCTGGTCCCTGGGAACAGGCTCCAGACCTTGGACACCAGGCCAGTGGGAATCTGAGCAAGTGCCTGCACCTCGGGTGTGCACATGGCGCTGCTTGGTTCAGAGTGGTGGGTTCAAATCCTCTCTCCACTCCATTTCGGGGCGAATTCCTCAATTCTGAGCCCTACTTTTCTGATTTGTAGAACTGGCAATACTAAAAGTACCTGCCTCATAGGTCGCTCTGAGGATTAAAAATGTGAAGCAATTAGCATGGTGACTGGCACAATAACCCATCAAATATTTATTAGTATTAACCCCGGGACTAGTGGAGGCTGACTTTTCCCCTTTCTGGGTATGAGCTCAGGCAGCGGATGGTGCCCGGTGGCACATAGGTGCGCGAATTTTTGGAGAAGGGCCGCTAACTCGGGTTCTGCTGTGTTTGGGGCTGGGCTTAGGCCATTACATAAACTGGAACAGCGGTGGCGGGGAGGCGTGTGCGTCTGTCCCAAGCCACGTGCGCGTCAGGGTCCCTGTTGACGCGCCTGCGGGTCCTCACCTGCGCGGGGGATTTATATTTTGGCCCCTGCAGGAACCTTCGGTTTACCTGACGGGTACGTGGTGTCCACGCTGTGTACACAAACGCGAGCGAAACTGAAGCCCCGAGTGCTCGGCCTCCGGCTCATCGAATAATTTGCGCTATTAATGGTTATTTTATTTATATCGTTAGAATTGTCCCCCTGGGTCTGTTTACACCAGCGTCTGGCGGCCCCAGCCGCAGTGTTTGGACAGGGGATTACACTAATGGATGGGGAGCGGGGAGGGGGGAAGGAGGCGCGGCTGGAAACGGGGCTCCGGGCCACCGCGCGGGGTGGGCCTGCAGGGAAGATGGAGCAGGCCTCTCTCGGGCTTGACCTCTGACCTCAGGAGGGAAGGAAACGTGTCTGCCCGCGATAGGAAGCTTGGGCCTCCGGTGGGGTGGAGGCTGGAGGTGCCTCTCCCGGGAGGCCCCTACTTCTCTCCTTTCAAGGCTGGTTCCAAACTCGAGGTCGTCCCGCTCGGGTGCGCGCACGTCAACAAGTAAACAAGACCTGCAGCTCCCGGGATGGCGGCCGCTTTGATTCTCCCAGTCGGTGGCGGCCAGTGTAGGGCTGCGACCTCCAAATCCGGATTTTGGCTGAGCCCCGGGCGCCTGGCGGTCGGTGGGGTTAGAGCCGCCTTCAAAAGGTGACCGCCCAGCTATCGCAATGCTCCCCAAAGTCGGGAGGCCCCGCAGCGCCCGACCCACCAGCGTGCCCACGGCGCGCTCTGGAGCGAAACGCGACTTGTGCGCCCACCGCGCGCAGTGGAGAGGCCGCCACCTGCCAGTGGGCAGGCGGGTCACCAGCTGGCGCCCAGGGCCAACGAGGGTTTCTGCGCCCTTGGCCGCCTTCAGCCTGGAAAGACCAGCCACGCGTCTTTGCTGCAGCGCTGGGGCCGATGCGTAAAAATAACATTCAGTTCGCCTTTACTAGTGCCAGACACCACGCTAAGCGGTTTTTACTCCCCACAACAATCCTAGGAACTATTATCTCATTTAACAGGAGGCTTAAGTCATGGCGAGGTCTCGCAGCTAGTGAGAGCCGGAGCTGCAACCCTGCAGTCCCAGGGCAGCATCAGCGCGGGGGTTCTTAACGCTTTGGGGTTGGAGCCACTGTTTGTGTCACTGATGTCAGCCATGAGCCCGCTCCCCGCAGAGCGCGCATGGGCACGTGCAACCCTTTGTCAACAATTCCAGGGCTTTCACGGAGCTCCCTAGGCCCATCCACTGGCTCATAACTTTGCCTTTACAGGTTTTACAAGTCGCATTTGACTTAACTTGTTAATTTTGAACATAGACTAGGAAGGCAGTGCTTCTTACATCCGTTTTCTAACTGAAGATTCCTGTCACTTGCTGGAGACCACAAAGCCGGTAAATGTGGAATCGGGCTCTAGAATCTTCGTCGTGGACTCCTCTCCTCCAGTCTCCCCAGACCTTGAAGTTCTTTCCCTTTCCTCCTGGTTCTCACTTTCCATGGGCGGGAGATCATGGAGCCAGTACTTCGGAGTATCTGGGTTTTTCTTTGGGGCCTCTGCTGGGTGCTTGGCTGGCAGGAGGGGGGAA
>NW_006285779.1:5073861-5089258 GCF_000327345.1 Myotis davidii
CAGCCACGACCCGCGCTCCGTAAACGGTTTATCTAAAGACAACTTCTGTTTCTCGTTCGCTGTCGGGAGTTGCCCTGCAGCCAGCAATGAAAAATGCGCCTTTTCCCGAGACTCTGGCGCTGGTGATTTATGTGGGAACCGTCCTCACCCGCGAGGCCTGGGCTGCTCAGACCGGCCTAAGGGTGGAGGGTGGGGGCCGGCCTGGAAGAGAACCTGGTGCCCCGGTTTTTGCCGCGCCCACTTTAAGGGCGCCCTTCTGCACCCCTACCTCCAGGACATTCTACAGCGGCTTCCCAGGAAGCCGAGCTCTTTATCGCGGTAAAGTAAACACCATTATCCCAGGTCCATTAACACGGAGATTTTGGAGTTGTAAATAGATCTGGAGAGGGAGAAGAGCGGCCCCGCGAGCTCCCTTGTAAAACGGTGAAGGTCCCCCAAGATTTATGGCCTCTGATTGGCCCCCCAACCTTCTAAGAAATCCCTATCCTGACCAAAGCCAGAAGGTGGGGCATTCCCTCAGCCTAGAAACCCCACCCGGGGTGTTAAGACTTCGAGGGTAGGGAGTCCCCAGAGCTGGGCTAGTCCAGTCATTAATTTTCTTTAAACCAGGAGCCCAGGAATGCTGATTTCTTTCCGGCTGTGGAGATACAGATAAACTCTTAGCGGAGAGCCGTGTAGACGGTGCCAGGGGCCAGGGTGCTTGTGTTTCAGGCTCCTTCCCCATTTGTAAACTGGATAGTGCTTTCAGCAGCTACTTGGGAGTTTATAAAGCACAGGAGATCTGTAATGGGTGGGCACTGCCCAAACAGCCTGTGACCTAGGGCGGTCATCCAGCCAGCCTGTGTGGCCTTGCTGTTGCTTCTCTTCCCAAAGGAAATGCTCACCTATTTTACTCTTGGGCCAGCCTATCTATGAAGCCAAATGAGGAGGATGGTGCTGGCACTGAGCAGATTAGATGGTCCTGCTCTCCACCTCTCTGAGTGTCCATTTCAGATGAGTATCCAGTGACCTGTTCCAGGAAGTGTCTGCTCGTGTGGAGTGTGGTTTTCTTACCCCTTCAAGTCAATATTTATAGTGATAAGACAGTGGCTTTTGAACTAGGAAAAGTGGCTCAGATTGATCAGAAAACAAAAGGCCATGCTCTCTGAGCCAAGGGAAGCTGAAGGAGGAGCCAGCCTCTCCTAACCTTTCCCAAGGTCACTTTCAGAAAAGTCTGTGCTGGGAACCTGTTCCTTCTTCAGCCCCGAGAATTTAGTAACTTACCGGTGGACTGCCGCCTGGCTGAAGGGTTGGCTCTGGGGGAGGGACAATAGAATAAAAACAGGGAGCAGAAGGGTGCCAGAAATTGTTTTTGGTCCTGGCTCTGTCTAGAGCAAGGACTTTTAACCTTCCCCCCCCCCCCTCTGCCAAGACCTCTTCTCAGAATAATATTTTTAAATGCATTAAAATACACACAATGGTATTGAAATGCAGTTATTGAAATCTTAAAAAAAATAGTAATATAGTCCTGGACAGTGTTGCTCGGTGGTTATAGTGTCGGCCTACACACTGGTGGGCCTTGGGTTTGATCCCCAGTCAAGGGCATCTGCCTGGGTTGCAGGTGACCAATCAATGTGTTTCTCTCAAATAGATGTTTCTCTCTCTCCCTATCTCCTTCCCTTCCACTCTAATAATCAATGGAAAAAATATCCTTGAATGAAGATTAACAAAAAATTTTTTAAAATAAAAATAGTAGTATAGTAATATAAGTACTTCTTTTTATTATTTCACTTTTTAATTACTTTATTTATTTTAATGTTTAATTTATTTTTTTTAGAGAGATGAAGGGCGAGGGATAGAGAGATAGAAACATTGATGAGAGAGAAACATCATGGATCAGCTCCTTCCTTCATACTCCCAAGCCCAAAACCCTGGCATGTGCCTGACCAGAAATTGAACCAGAGAGAAAAAGGGAGAGGGATAGAGAGAGAGAGAAACATCTTGGAATTGAGCCCACAACCTAGGCATGTGCCCTGTCTGAGAATCCAACCAGTGTCCTCTTGGTTTCTGGGTCAATGCTCAACCACTGAGCTAAACCGGCTGGGCCGTTGTCTGCATTTAAAAGCGAATGAAATGCTAAATTACACTTAGAACTAATCAAAATAAAGATGTCCTTTTCCCTTTCAAATTCATGGACCCCTGGATTCTATCCTCAGCTCCCTTGGAAATCCATAAACTGCAGGTTAAGAACCACTGGTCTAGATCACTTCATCTCAAAGAATGGTCTTTGGATCACTTTTATCAGAATTACCTAGGAGTGTTTGTTAGAAAATTCTAGGACCCCTTCTAAGATCTATTCAATAGGTGGACACAGAAAACTGC
The DNA here is from genome assembly GCF_000327345.1 of Myotis davidii. Classification (NCBI taxonomy): domain Eukaryota; kingdom Metazoa; phylum Chordata; class Mammalia; order Chiroptera; family Vespertilionidae; genus Myotis; species Myotis davidii. Next base: position 5,076,223 of record NW_006285779.1, read on the forward strand.
TTTTAACTGAATTATCCGAGGATTATTTTCACATAAAGTGTGGGACTCCCTGCATCTGGACTTTACTGGTTAGCATCATCATTTTGGTTGGCTGCTTGAATGATCTGGAGATGTGGGAGGTGGAATGGAGAAGAGGAACTCTGGGCAGAAGCTCTTCCATGGAAACTACTTTGAGGTGGTGCACATGAACTTGGTGGGCATGGCAGGCTGGGGCCTGGGAGAACACTTTGGAAGGAAGCTGACATGGAACATTAAATAAAATTTATATGAGAGAGAATCATTGATTGGCTGCCTCCTGCATGTTTCCTACTGGGCATCAAGCCTGCAACCTAGGCATGTGCCCTTGACCAAAATCAAACCTGGGATCCTTCAATCCGCAGGCTGACGCTCTATCCACTGAGCCAAACCAGCTAGGGCTGGCATGGGACATTTTGATGGAGGATTCCAACATGCTGGCAGAGGCTCTGGGAAAACTTCAGAAATTAACTCCCCCCACCTTGATCCTTTATTTTATATATCAAAAGAGGAACTTGCCAAAAGTCATGTTGCCAGTGGCAGAGGCAGGTCTATAGTTCATTACAGTAAAATGCCAAGTTTAATCCTCACACTTGCTGGTGGTAAGGTCCAGGCATAACACATGGTCAGTGGCAAGCCATGCCACTGTGGTCCTATGTCAGCTTTCTGCACTGGCTTCCTTTTTGCTTTCAGGAGCTCCCAAGTGCTGAGCACCCGGGAAAATTTATAGAATTTTTCCATGTTGGCACCTTTAGAACTTGCATTCATTTACTCACTCACTCATTCACTCAGTGAATACCATCGATCACATCTTACGCTAGATGCTCTGAAAGATGCAGAAATGAGAAAAGAGGTGATTGCTACCCATCAGGAATTTTCAGTTACCTTCTCTCATCACTGTCAACCTTACGTAACCCTGATGAGCATCAGCCTGTTTTTGTCCCCGGCCTGATTTGATGCTTGTACCGTCACCAAGGGCTAAAGAAGTCTTGTTGGAAGGGAGGAAAAGCTTGTAGCATGTTGATTGGTTGGGTACCTGTCTTTTCTATTGTACTAGCAAAAGGTAAGTAATTACTTAGACCAAGAGCCTTGATGAACGCCATTGTAATATTAAAGTGTTGAACAAAGTGGGGCTTTTCCAAATGTTAGAAATGTGCAGGATACACCCAACATGACAGGTAGGATGATTATGAAAGTGCTGGCCCCAGATCAAGCAAGTGATTATAATCAACGGCACAGTCAACACAGCTCTAACTAACAAATTTTCACCTGGCATGAGCTTCAACTCTACCAGTACTATTTGTCTCACTTTGTATTCATAAAAACTTGTGCCTCGGGCAAATAATTGAGTTTGAATGTTCTCTTTAGTAAAATGAGTACAGCAATGCCTATTTCATACACTTGTTGGAGGGAGTAAGTGAAATCACGTGTGATAAAAGTGCTTTGTAAACTGTAAGTTACTATGCAACGCGAGTAGTTCTTATATGCTTTTGGAGCCAGATGGAGCCGGATTCCAAGCCTGACAGTGAACCACTGACTTGCCATTTGCATGTTAGGCTCAGTTTTCTCATCCATAAAGTGAGACTAATAATACCGAATTCTCTGGAACATTGTTCTAAGATGTAAATGAAATCATTGTATGTAAAAGAGCGTTCACCACATTGCATTGTAAGGCAGCTAACAGCCATTCCTAGGTTGTGGATTTTGGAATGGCAACGACTGTGCTCTATTTATCTTAGTGTCTTTAGAACATGGCAAAGAGTCCTGCACATAGTAGATTCTTTTTTAAAAAAATATATTTTTTATTGATTTTTTACAGAGAGGAAGGAAGAGGGATAGGGAGTTAGAAACATTGATGAGAGAGAAACATTGATCAGCTGCCTCCTACACACTCCACACTGGGGATGTGCCCGCAACCAAGGTACATGCCCTTGACTGGAATCGAACCCGGAATCCTTGAGTCCGCAGGCCGACGCTCTATCCACTGAGCCAAACCGGTCAGGGCACATAGTAGATTCTTAATTTTGGTTGAATGAATGATTAAGGAAGCTTTGTATATATGTCACAAAGCCTTGCATAAGATTTATTTACACAAAGTCCTCATTGGCCACCCACAGCTACTCCTATGTTAATTCAACCTCAGTTTTACTCCAGTGGCCCACTGCATTCACCCCTCTTCCTGGAGAAAGATGGGATCATGATGAGACTCAGAGAGTCAGTAGCAGCATATGGCCACAACACATGGCTTAGGAGAAAGATACAAGCTTCTAAATTACCATCCATCCATCTACCCAGCCAGCCAATCAGCCAGCCAGCAACAAATGTTTATTGAGCGAGTACTGTGTACCAAGCACTGTTCTAGGTGTTGGGGACTCAATAATAACAAGACAGACAAGATTTCAGCCATTAGTCCCTTTAGCCAGTGCAAAGAGTGACACCTAGAGTTTCTGTTCCTTTTCTTGTTTTCTTTTTGAGATGAGTGGATCTGAGAATCTGGAGCAAGTCCAGGAACTTGCTGCAGTGGCTGAGCCTGGATTGGAAAATCAAGCAGAGCATAATCACATACAGTCATTAACAAGGACACAATTGACAGAGGGAGAAAGAGGAAGAGAGAGAGAGGGCAAGGGAGAAATAAAAAAAAAATTTGTTTTCTATTGCTGATGTAACAAATCCCATAAACTTAGTGATTTAAAACAAGACAAATTTATTATCTTACAGTTCTATAGGTCCGAAATCTGCCATGGGTCTCACTGTGCTAAAATCAAAGTGTTAGCCTTTCTGGAAGCCCTAGAGGCAAATCCATTTCATTGCCTTTTCCAGCTTCTAGAGGCTGCCCACGTCCCTTGGCTGATAGTCCCCCACCTCCGTCTTCAAAGCTAGCAATGACAGGCTCAGTCCTTCTCAGCGGCTGTCCTGCTGGCTCTCTCTCTGACCCTTCTGTAGTCAAGTCTCTCTGCCCACAGCTTGGAGATGAAGGATTCATATGATTAGGTTGGTTCACCTGGGTAATCCAGGCTAATTTCCCCACGTCAGGGTCAGTACCCTTAATCACAGCGCAAATTTGCCACGTAAGGTAACAATTTCACAGGTTCCCGGGATTAGGGGATGGGCAATCTTTGGAGACCATCATTCTGCCTACGAGAGAAACATCTGCCTGGTGTCTTTCCCAGAAAAACAGACTTCCATAATTGAACAATTAGGAATGCAGCTATACAGTTCAACATTTTCTAGTAAATTGCGTTTTACTTTTTGCTGCACTTTCAGCAGCTGCAGACGTTAACATATGCTACTCAGAGCACAAACCAGTGCTATTAACGTCCACCTCCTCTTCTCATCCAGGAGCCCCCGCTGCACACAAGCTCTGTTTGAGTGTGTAGGAAATCAACTCCTTGTTAATTACACTTTATCTTTGTCATATTTCCCGGTTTCCATCTGATGCGAGATAAGCCCCAGGCAACGCTGCGGGAGAGCGGACGTTTGTCATTGGTGCCACTGTTGTCTTTACCACTAAACAGGCTCTTCTGCTTAAAAGCACATACACACTGTCTGAGGATGTTTTTATACACACACAGAAAAAGACTGGAGGACAGTACTACAAAATGATAGTGTTTATTAGGTGGTAAAACTATGGATTTCTTTCTTATCTCTTATTTTATTTTATTACATTTTTTTAATCCTCACCCGAGGATATGTGTTTTTTTTTAATCGATTCTTTTCTTTCCAAAACTAGCTTTCAAAACAGCTAGTTTTGCGATATGAAGCTGAGAGTTGGAGATCCAGATTTGGATTTTAGATTTTATTTCTTCTGAGAAGGCAGCCTTGCCTGGAAGTGAGGAATACAAGACTCAGGTAGATCTGGGTTGGGAGTCCTAGTTCCCCCGTAGGTAGCCTGGTTGCCTCTGGGCAAGTGGCTCGGTTTCTTCAGGTGTAAAATGAACAAACTAAATAGTTTTTCTCTCATAGTGTTTCTGTGAGAATGGAACCACAGAGGCATGCAACTGCTCACGCTGGTGTCTGGCACTTAATAGGCCCCCGATAAACATGAATTGTTGTTTTTAGAGCACAAACATTCCTTAATCCAGCCCTCAAAGCACATATCAAATCTATTAACGGGGACAGCAGGGGTGGTCATGTTACCAATTTCTGGATGTGGCAATTATGGACAAACAGAATGTGTTTCCATTTGAGAACCTTCAATTTGGGCGAAAGCCCATAAGTGACTTAATTATATAGACAAACACTACTGGTAATGCAGGATATGGAAGCGAAGAATAAAAAAAGTCTTTCAAATTTATTTACTTATTACTTATGGAGCACTTAGTATTTTCCGGGGCCTCTAGACACAGGTCTCTGTCCCCCAAAATTTACAGTGTACCAGGGGAGAAAAGAAACAAGCACAAATAGCTATAAACAGAGGCAGACTAGCTAGCAAGTACCTTTCAGGTTGAAGAAGGAGGCTTCCTGGGATGGTGGGCAGGCTTCCTGGAGGTGGTGGGATTTGAGCTGGGCCTCGAAGGAGGGTGGAATTTTAACAGGGTGAATGGTGGTGGGAGGAAATTCTGGATTAACCTGAAAGTATTTTAAGATACAAGCTTCCACCAGCACAAAGATTCAATCTGTCATTATCATGTGCTATATGCTATTTGAAACAGGGAAGGGTTTCCATGCACTATTACAATGATTCTTAAAATGATAAATAGGCAAAATATTGAAGAGCATAAGATGCTTATGTTAAATAGGCTCTCAAGAAAGGTATATGTCAAAAACGTACTCACAGTGTAGTCTCAATGATGTAAAACATAATTCCACCCAGCAATGACCAAGTTACAATTTGATAGGCATTTGCTGTTCGTGGTATAATTTATTTTCTTTTTCTCCTTTTTTGGGGTATAAATATGGTAATATATTACATATATTGTCCCTTAACTCACTTTTCAAAATTAATAACATATGATGAACATTTTCTATATTATTAATTACTTTTCTGTCTATAACATATTAAAATCCTTAAAAATATGAACCATGTCAAAGTAGATAATGAACATTCATATACACACAATCTAAATTTAAAAATTAACATTTTCTCTCTTATTTCCTTGATTTCTTTTTCTTTGTTGAGTATTTTAAGATAATGACATTTTACCCTATATACATTTTTCCAGATTTTAGTAAAACCACTCTTTCTCAATTCTCTCCTTAATCTGATATTATTACAAGTGATTATATATATAAAATAATGTGGTGCTATATGTATAAATATATACAAAACTACATGATAGAATTACAGGGCATCCCTGAGGCAAAAGAATAGAAACAAGCTAGCTCCTTGTTCTTTTTCTAGGGACCCAACAAAACCATTTACATAAAGTTATTGGGAATCTTTAAAAATGATAAATATTGAAGATAATATAAGTCTTTTAAAAATATCTCTTTAAAACAATGTTAGCTATGAGGTAGCTAGGGAAGACATTAATATCCCATTTTACAGACCAGAAAAACAAGGCTCTATGAGGTTAAGAACTTGCTATCGGCCACACTCTAAAGAACAGAGGTGGCATTCTAACTCACCTTACTTCACCACCAAATATTACTCCTCCCAGGAGTTTTGCATCTTAAAAGAGGGCTGCAGGAGAGGATGATGCAACACAGTGATGCATTGGTGGTGTGGGATTCTGGGCTCTTGAGAAAGATATTTGGGAAAGAATTATCTTTGCATAGACCAGTCCCTGCTTCCTTCACCTGGAACTGGAGGTGAGCACAGGAGGGCCTTCTTTGGGGGAGGAAGCATCTGGGGAGCTTTTGCCAAGGGATAACTAAAAGAATCTGTGAATTTTCTGGACACTGGGAAAGAGGAAGAGGCATCAGAGAAGATGCCAAGACTTGAGCTTGGTTGAAAGGAATCTGTGTGGCTGTAGAGTTAGGGATCATTGAAGTAATGGTAGGTAGAGCCCATGGCAGGAGATGGATGGAGACAGCGAGAGTGGAGAGGAGCAGCTCTGTGACCTTTGACAACTTGCTTAACATTTCTGTACCTTAGTTTCCTCGTCTGTAAAATGGGGCAAATGGTAGCTACTTGATAGGATGATGGAGAAAATTAAGTGAGGTGCTGAGAATAGTGCCTGGCACATGGTACATAGTAAGTACTCAACAAGTGGTGTCTCTTTTAAAGCCATTGATGGGAATTCCAGGTGCACCGCCCGAGGCGATGGAGCATATACTTGGGGGTGGGTCATGATGACCCTTCAAATCCCCCCCTTAGCCATTTCCACTTTGTTTACAAGGAGCCAGGACATTTCACTACATCTCCCCTGGCTCTTCATAGGGTCTCTGTTCTAGCCTACTCCTGAGCACTGCACACTCAGAGCCCCGCTCTGGTGCCGACCTTATCAAGAATTTCCATCACACCCGCTGGGTCATCGGAAAGGCTTGCTCACTGTGCCGGCCAGCCAGTTTCCAGGCAACTTATCAGTGGGCTGGAACTAGGGTGTGTGTGACCCTCAGCTGCTCCCAGGGCTTTCCCCTTCCTTCTCCCCACCCTGGGTTCACCTCTGGAATTGGACCAGTTCTCCACAATCGCAGCCAGGGTGACAGCAAGGTGTGATGGATGGACAAGGAGCTGCGGAGTGGCAGGGCGCTTGGTCGGGAACCCAAGGCTGTGTTTATGAGAAGGAAGAGGCTGTTTCCTGGAGCAAGCATAATGCAGCTCTAAAAAAGGCAGGGGAAATACATCATGCGAGGGAGCGTAACCCTGGGAGGGCCACTGGGGATCCGAGCACCAGAGAAGCCCTGCAGGTCAAGGTGCCTCTGACAAGGCCTTTTTTTATAGGCCGTTTGCGTGAGGGTTTGCTGCTGTTCCCTGCAGAGCTGACAGCCACTCAAGGTCTCAGTGGGGAGGTTGGGAGCTAATCTTAGCTGTCGCTTTCCAGACCTTCTCCACTGGCCCTGCTGATGCGTTTAGAAAAGAAATAACAAACTCCATTGTTTTAAAAACTGCAAAAATGACAATTTTAGCTGTTGATTCTTGCATGACTGTAAATAGATTGGGAGTGTCAGCTCTTTGCCTCCTCCCAGACCCAAGGCAAAGGAAAGTTGAACTGGATTCCCCCAATGGTCAAGACAGGTCCCAAAATGCATTTTTCCCAAAGAGTGTGACTATCTCTGTTTATCCCCAAGGATTCTTGTTCCTCGCACTTCCATGAAGATCCCGCTGGGCTGTAAAGGAGACTCATGACATAATGAGTTCTCTGTATGATTTCCCTACGGCTATTGTACCAAACTACAGACTTTAGTGGCTTTAAACAACAGAAATGTATTCTCTTAGCTTCTCTGGAAACCAGAAGTCCGAGCTGAGCCTTATAGGGTTTAGATCAAGATTCTGTAGGGCTGGTTCCTCCTGCAGGTTCTAGAGGAGAATCTGTTCCTTCCCTCTTCCAGTTCTGTGGGTTCACAGCATTTCTTGGCTTGTGGCCCCCACCCCCAGCCCCTGGAGATCACCGTTCGGCTTTCTGTTTCTATGATTTTAGCCTTTGGGTGAGTAGGTTTACTGGGTAGTTTTTATAATAGAAAGAAATCCATGAACGTGAAGGGTTAAGAAAGATAAAGTTGAGATACAAGGGTCAGAATTCATGTAGGGGATGGGGAATGAGGAATAAAATGACCTAGCTCCGTCCTGAGAATACAAGGTCATGGAGGGAGAGAGGAAGGGAGGTAGGCAGAGAGACAGAGATGACAAATGAGAACTGGAGTGTTTGGAGCCCACTGAGTCAAGTTTGCTTCAACGTGGCCAAGCTGGAAGTGTGAAAATAGATGAACAGTCAGGCATTAGAACTGACACTTTACTGGAAAGTAAGGTGGAGAGAAGAGATGATAAAAGGGACTCACTCCATCAGATTTTTCAGCCCAATAAAATCCCAGACCTACCCCACAATCTATTACTTTAAAAAGCATTTATTAAGATCTTACTGTGGGCTCAGGGCTTTTCAAAGAGCTGCCACTGGAGAGGCTCCTGCCATCATGAATACAATCATGAAGTAACGCCTGGATTCCAAACCTGATTACAAACCCAGGGGCCTAATTCTAGAAGCAGTATTTTTTTTCCAGCAAACCATTTTAAAAATTCAATTCGATTCAATTCATTTTTTTTTTTAAGCGTAAGCATGCCTTGTCCAGTTCATCACACTTCTCACATTTTATTTTTGGCATATTCTCAACTTCCTTCATTACTTATTCAGCTCTTAAAGGTCTCGAAGTTTGCAACCTTTGGGATAGGCCTTTTGCCATGTGATAGAGGTTGCCAAACTTTCAGAATGAAAGCTGGCAAGGAAAACTATGCTTACAACCATCTTGGTAACTCTAGAAGGTCATACACCTGATCTTTCAGCCTCATTTGTCCACTAAGTGTACCACATTAGAAGTCCCATATGTCATAAATTTTACTGCCACAAATTGTAGGGTCAGATCATTTCCCCATTTGTCTTCCACCTTTGGCTCTTCTGGGGGGCTGGAGGCTGTTTCTCCTTCGTAATTGAAAATGTTTATCTCTATGGCTTTTAATGGGTGAGCAAGATTAACCTTTAGCCTCCTCGGGTACATAATTGTGTGGCACAAAGAGTAGTTTGGGCCAAGAATCATTGAGTGCTAGCAGGACCTGAGGAGCCAACATTATAACAGGTGATTCTAACGAAAGTGATACGATGTCAGAGCTACAAGAGATCTTAGATTACTCATTCATTCAACAAATATTTACTAGGTGCTAGCATTTTCCTAGGTGCTGGGGTCACAGCAATACATACAAAGGCCCTGCCCTCATGAAACTTATGTGTAATAATGCAGCTACTCAGAAATCATGTCTGTAGTCCAGTTATTATATAGATAACTAGAGGTCCGGTGCACAAATTCGTGCACCAGTGGGGTTCCTTGGCCTGGCCTGTGGGATCGGACCGAAATTGGCTCTCCAATATCCCCCGAGGAGTCCCAGATTGCGAGAGGGTGCAGGCCAGGCTGAGGGACCCCACTGGTGCACGATTGGGGCCAGGGAGGGATGTGGGAGGTTGACCAGCCGGGGAGGGACTGTGGGAGGGTTCCAGGGCATGTCCAGCTCATCTCCTTCAGTCCTGATCAGCCAGACCCCAGCAACAAGGTTACCTACCAGTCGAAGCATCTGCCCTCTGGTGGTCAGTGCACATTATAGCAAGCAGTTGAGTGGCTTTAGCATATCATTAGCATATTATGCTTTGATTGGTTGAACAGACAACCGGATGACCAGACACTTAGCATAGCAGGCTTTTATTATATAGGAAAGATGAAATCAGGATCAGAGCAAGCATATGAATTGGCTAAGGTCATATGGTTTGTTAGTGACAAAACTATGACAGCAAATAAGGTTTAACACTCGTTCCCAGGCTTTTTCTACTTCCTACCTCCACACCTTTCTAAATGGTTTTTATCTGCCTTCATCTTCCACAATGATCCTTCCCAGACATCCTTCTACTGAAGTTGGCCTTGCTGAGGTCCTCTGAGCTTATCAATTGATTCTCCTATCCTACAGGATTGAGCAAATCATCCCATATTTATAGAGCAACTTCCCTTCTTTATTGCCACACTATGTTCCTTCTTCACTGTAAATTACATTCAAAGGCTTCACCCCTAATGTAATTATTATTTTTCTGTTTAAAATATGTTTTTTTATTGATTTTTTTAGAGAGAGAGGCAGAGGGATAGAGAGAGAGAGAGAGAAACATCAATGAGAGAGAAACATCAATAATTGGCTCTCTCCTGCATACCTTCTACTGGGGATCGAGACTGAAACCCAGGCATGTGCCTTGACCAGAATCAAACCAGTGACTTCTTAATTCATGGGTGGACACTCAACCGCAGAGCCAAGCTGGATGGGCTAATTATTATATTTCTATAAATGGGTTAAACCCTTTTTAAATGGGTCATTCCCACAGAAGAGTCCATACTATATGATTCCATATATATGAAATTCTAGGAAAAGGAAATTTTATTTATATGGAATTCTAGAAATTTGTAGAAAAGAGAAGCATATCAATAGGTACCTAGTGTTAGGAGTAGGAATGTACCCCAAAGGAGAACTTTTTGTGGTGATGATTATGTTCTATCTCTTTAATGTGTTGGTGATTACATGGGTGTATACATTTATCAGACTCATCAAACCGTCTACTTAAGATAGATGTGTTTTATTGTTTGTAGATTACATATCAAGAAAGACTTTTTTTTTTTTGAAAGAGGGACTTTTTGAAAGAAGTTTGCCTCTTTACACAGAGGCAGGTAAACTCTGCCTCAATAGAGAGTTGGGGCTTAAAAATGCAGTATCTTAACTAGCATGGGTGATTCTACCCAGAGAGGAAGTGAGACTAGAGAGGTGAATCTGCCCTTCACTCATTTGGTCGCATTTGCTGTGTGCCTGTTGCAATGTAAGCATTTTGCTGCAGTGAGTGTGAGCCTAGTGTTTCAAGAGACTATATATGGCTAGACTGAATTATGGAGATGTCTTTAGAGGGGCACATGAGAGCATAGGCACATCATTTTACTTTGTGGCTAATGTAAGGACTTTTCAGGCATAATTTTTTAAGCATACATGGTTTTCACCATATAAGCTCAGTTTATAACTTAACTACCTGCTTTGTTTCTTCTGGCCAGAACTGCCATCTCCCAGTAACTCGCCCAATGACCAACACAAGCGAAAGAGAAGAAGCATCCATTACATGTTCTCAAAGCCTTTTAGAAACATGAAGTTGTTTTTCTGGCCTCATACATGCAAATCTACAAGAAAGGTGATACTGTCCAAATCAAGGGAATGGGCACTCTTGAAGGAGGAATGCCCCACAAATGTTCCATGGTGAAACTGGAGGGCCCTACAGTTACCCAGCATGATGTTGGCATTGTTGTAAACAAACAAGTTAAGGGCAAGATTCCTTTCTCTTTTCTTTTCTTTTCCCCCCATTAAGTTAAGGACAAGATTCTAGCCAGGAGAATTAATGTACTTACTGAACACATTAACCATCCTAAGAGCTTAAATAGCTTTCTAAAACGTGTGAAGGAAAATGATCAGAAAGAGAAAAATGCTAAAAAGAAGGGCACCTAGATTCAACTGAAGCACCAGCCTGCTCCACCCAGAGAAGCACACCCTGTGAGAATCGGTGGAAAGGAGCCTGAGCTGCTGGGACCTATTCTCTATGAATTCATTGCATAAGAGGTATTAAAAGGAAACCAAATACATGCTGGCTGGTGTGGCTCAGTTGGTTGGGAGTCATCCCATGCACGGAAAGGTCACTGGTTCAATTCCCAGTCAGGTACATGCCTGGATTTCAGGCTCAGTCATGGGTAGGGGGCATGCAGGAGATGGCTGATGGATCTTCCCCTCTCACATCAGTATTTCTCTCGTTCCCTCCCTCCCCCTTCCTCTCTCTAAAAAAGTTAATAAAAATATTTTTTATAAAACAAATAAAAGATCTCTGTACTGTAAAAAAACACACACAAAAAACCCCAACAACAAAACAACACCACACACACACACACAACAAGATAACAAAACAAAACAAAAAGCCCCTTAAGTATCCCATAGAAAAATCAACTCCATTACTTGTTCTCCGCATGTTTGGGGGAAGAGAACAGAAGCTGAATTATAGCCTTGGCCAGCCCACCTAGTTGGTTAGAATGTCGTCCCGATACGCCAAGATTTCAGTCCCATCCCTGGTTAGGCCACATACAAGATTCAACCAATGAACTCATAAATAAGTGGAATAACAAACTGATGTTCCTCTCCCTCTCCCTCCCCCTCCCTCTCTCAAAAACAAATGAAAAACAAAAACTGAATTCTAGGTTCATAGCAGTCGAATCCCCCTCCCTCTGGGGAATTTAACAGAATATTTTCCTGGGGTCTGGTATCAGTTTATCAACCTGCAAATAAGCCTGGCCCTTCCTGTGTCTCTGGATATGGATGTCTGTGTGTGTGCGTGTGTGTGCGCGCGCCTACTATCGGTGGCCTTACCTTTTCTATTAACTTGGAATCACCTCCAAACTCCTGGGAGTGAGAAGTTATGTTAATTTTTGCGATAATATGAGTATGTACCATGGTCTCTGTGGTTACTTGATAAATACTGTGGATCACTTGATTCCCTCTGCTTTTCTAAACTCAAATTGTAATTGCAATTTAATATTTGAAGAGCTCAGTTAAACATCCTTGGTGTGCAAGTCTCTCTATGGAAGCACCACAGAGCTGGTGCTCAATCCCAGGGGTCATGTGCAATAATTAGTTCACCAAAGTTATCTAGTCTTTCTCCAGCCTCACCCTACCTTTGGGTGATGGACATACTATTTTTGGGAGTGACACATATAGGCCTAATTCTAATTATACCTTAGATTTTCTCAGCACTTGATACATTTCATGGTTCTTTCACATATGCTATCCTCATAAGCCCGAGAGGTGCATTGAACAGACATTAGTATCCCCATTTCATCAATGAAAAGCCAAGTCTCTGAGAGGACGTGAGATTTGCCTGAGGTCATGTGGTGACTTAGCAGCAGAATTGGAACAATGGCCATGGACAATTAACAAGGCTAAAAGGATTCATCAGACAATGTCTGAGGAAGACAACCACTATTTGTTGAGTATCTACTATGTGCCATGTATCCAAGAGGTGCTTTATGTATATTACCACATCCAAGGTCATAGAAAATGTATGGGATTATGGTTACATGGGGGGATTATTTTTTATCTTCTTTTACAGAAAAGGAAAGCAGGAGGCCAAAAGGATAAATAATTTGCTCAAAGTACTGGAAGGAAATCCATTCACTACCCCTTTTATAAGAATATTCCAGAATGTATAGATGACCAAGCCCCAGTCTTTCCTTAACCTCAGCTTCAGTCTCTACTCCCATCTCTTTAGCCTCTACCCTCATTATCCATCTTCATTTTCACTTTGTCCTCAACTTTATCCTCAATCTCAACCTTATTCTCAGTCATAGCTTCATCTTCTTCTCCCCATGATCAGGGAGA
>NW_006285779.1:5089766-5095747 GCF_000327345.1 Myotis davidii
GTGACCAGGAATAGAACCGAGACTGGTGCAAGGGACAATGCTCCAACCAACTGAGCCACACTGGCCAGAGCACATAATTCTTTCCAAATGGTCTTTAGTCACAATGTGATTGAGTTTACTCTAACATGTGTTATGCCCGCATTTCTCTAGCATTCAACCAGATTCTTCCAGAGATTTTCTTTTCATGAGGAGGAAGCTTAGGTTAAATAAAAGGACACCTCTCCCCCAGTTAGTAAGATGCCAAAGAAACATTAGGAACAACTACAAGAAAAAAAGAAAGATCCTTTCATGAGTCATGGTCCTTACCCTGTAAGGGGATTTATTTACTACTGTGGAATACCCCCATCTAAAAATAGGTCATGATCGGGGAAAATGACAGACTGGAGCTGTGGGATTCTAGCCAGATTGAATTTTGGTGAAGGACTGTCTAGAGATACATGCTGCCCTTTATTCTCAGTGTGCTGATTTAGCACTAGGGGAGATCACTGTAAGAAAAAGAGAGGTACAGGGTTCCCTTCCTAGAACCTTTTAATTATGATTGATGCTTTGTTGCATCTTTTTGAAGACATCCAACTGGATAAATATAATTTTGTTTTTGAGAGCATAAAGAATAAATTTCAAAGTGTCCCTTTCCCTATATAGCATTTGCCAATGTAACTCATTATATTATTACTAGGGGCCCGGTGCACAAAGATTTGTGCACTGGGAGTGGGTCCCTCAGCCCGACCTGCACCCTGTCCAATCTGGGAGCCCTCAGGGGAGCCCTCTCCAATCTGGGAGTTTCTGTCTGTCTTTGCAATCATATGAGCGAATTGTCTGAGATCCCCAACCCAGTTTGGTTTGTTGCTCACAGAATAATAGAGGTATTTTTTTCCCTTTGCTTCATTGGTGGAGATTTCCTAGAAGTTTTAGGATATTTTCCCTTTAATTTTTCCTAGACACTCTGATTTTACTTATGTCTCTCACCTTTGCTTTCCCTCGATCCCCCACCACAACAGTAACTTGCTCCAGGCTCACTTTGCTCTAGTGTCTAGGAGATCCATCTGCTACCAGAACTATAATTCCCAGCATTCCTAGTGCTCCCCACTCCCTGGGCTTCTGCTTCAGGTCCTGGGGCTGCCACCAGAACTACCATTCCCAGAATTCCTGGTGCTCCCATGCTCTTGGTTTTCCCTTCCTGCTCTGTCTCTGTCCCATGGCCTCCCACTCTGCCAAGTCCTCCAAGCCGCCAGCTCTCCCTCTCTGCTCTCCTTCTGGTCGCTTGGGGGAGTGACTGAGGGAGCCATATCCTCCCAGGCTGCCGGCTTTCCCACTCTGCTCTCTGCCTGGCGCCTGTGTATTCATATTAACCCACCATCTTTGTTGGGTTAATTTGTATACTCACTCCCGATTGGCTGGTGAGCATAGTGGAGGGACTGTCAATTTACATGTTTCTCTTTTATTATATAGGGTTATCCTATATAATAAAAGCATAATATACAAATTGACCGAACAGCGGAATGACCGATAGCTATGACACGCATGGACCACCAGGGCGCAGATGCTCAATGCAGGAACTGCCCCCTGGTGGTCAGTGTGTTTCCACAGGGGAAGTACCGCTCAACCAGAATCCGGGCTTATGGCTGGCAAGCGCAGCTGTGGTGGTGGGAGCCTTTCCTGCCTCCGTTGCAGGTGGGCGGTAAGGAGCAAGGGGTCCTGGACTGTGAGAGGGCACAGGCCGGGCTGAGGGTCTCCCCCCAGTGCACAAATGTCATGCACCAAGCCTCTAGTTATTATCATAATTTCCATTGCCCAATGTTGTTCACTGTGGTGGTTCTGCAGTATATGCCTGAACAATCAATATTTTAGAAGTTGAAATTGGATACATTTTGTGGTATAGTGCAGAAGTTGATAATCATCCTTTCTCCAGTATCTTCACCTTTTCCTACGTCTTTATTTTTCCTAGATACTTCAAAATTAGAGGCTCCCTTATCTCCCTACATTTATTTTCCATGTGGTTCCTCAATCAAAACCCCTTTCACAGGTTAGGTCAAATTTTCTTGCTTTTATCCCTCCCCCACAGGATACAAATCCCTCCCTCAGATCCCCATGGGAGGAACGACTTTTCTGCTTTTTCCAATCCTTTCCTTCCTCCAAGGTCCACTTTAGACCAATGTCCTCCATCAAGTCCTCTCTGACAGCTCCTGCCCAGTTCCCTCTTCCTTCTCTGACCTCTTACTACACAATGGTATGTGATAATAATAGCTTTCATTGGCTCAGTGGTTGACAAAGCACTCACTTGTGATTTCTGTAAGCTCCTGAGGTGGGTAAGGAGAATTTTCTTGTCCCCTCAGAGAGAACAAAAACAATCCCAAGGCCATATTGCAAATGGCAACACTGGGATGTCAACCCAGGACCTGGAAGTCAATAGCTTTTCTGCTGGTCTTTTGTCTTTACTTTCTCATATTACTATATTAGAAAATGTAGACACTCCAATATTTGTAGATTGCTCAATTGACCTTGTCAGGCCTTGATTTTTCTTTCTATATACCACCTTCACCCAACTCAACGTGTCTGCTTCCTCTTGTCATGCCCCAGAGGTGGAAAATCTGCTCTTCCTTCCCAGACACCCTCTGTGATGGAAGCTGAATCTGGGGAGGAGGGCTGAGGTCTGTTCTCCGGGGATGCCGCCTGTGAGGGGCATGGTCTCCCTGAAGAGCTGGAGAGGAGAAATAACTCTACAGTACAGCAGAATGAGGACATGATTTCACTTGTTTGTTATGAGATTTTTTTTTTAACCAAAGAAAAGGGGTATTTAAAAAAACACTAGCAGAGAAAATCTCTCTCCTTTGGCTGAGTGATATTTCATGCCTGTTCATATCATTATGTCAGTCTTTGAAAAGTGAAGAACTAAAGCAATCTCTCTCCTCACTAGACAAAAAGAAGAGCTGGGTGTTTCCCTGGTAGGAGACCCACATGTGATGAGTGAAGCACTGGGACAGAGGCTGAGTCACTGGCAATGGGAGGGTGGGGAATCACGGCCTCCCCTGAGCTTTCAAGCCAGCAAATGTGCTTAGGGCCGTGGTTACACACACCTGTTGGCAGCAGCCAGCGGTGGTATTGTCAGCATCTGGGGCATGGCTCGGGAAAAATCTCCAGCTGTCTTTAGTTCTTTCCAAATGAATCTTCTCCAGATTTGGGGGGTGGGGGGGCGGAAGGTTAGTATCTTATTTTTTAATAACAAAAAATAATTTGGAATTCACAATTAGTTGTAAAATAGTACATATAGTTCCTGTGTACCCATCACCCAGCTTCCCCCAAAGATGATTTCTTACCTAACCATAGTTTTGTTTTTAATGTAGCATCTAAGAACAAATACTTTATTATTATCTATGGTAGTTCTAGATGTTGATGAACTCTGTTGGTTTTCTTTCTTTTTAAAAATTTTTAAAAAAAATTTATTTCAGAGAGAAAAGGAGAGGGAGGGAGGGAGGGAGAGAGAGAGACATCAATAGTGAGAGAGAATTGTTGATCAGCTGCCTCCTATATGCCCCACACTGGGGATCAAGCCCGCAACCCAAGCATATGCGGAATCAAACTGTGACCTCTTTGTTCAGAGGTCAATGCTCAACCACTGCGCCACGTCGGCCGGGCTCTGTTGGTTTTCTTGTGGTGTCTTTCAGTCAGTTACTATTGTATGACAATTGAAGCTAGAGTCATCCGAAGGTTTCTTCACTCATGTGAAGCTGGGCTAGTAAGCCATCTCTCTCCACGTGCCTTTCCCAACTCCGGCTTCCTGACAGCAGGGTGGTCCCAGGGTAATCAGATTTCTTATGTGGTAGCTGGCTTACTCCGCAGCAACTGTTCCAAAAGGCCTGGTAGAAGATGCAAGGCTTCTAATGATCTAATCTTCAAAGTCTCAGAACATTGCTTCCATCACATTCTATTGCTCAAGCAAGTCATTCAGGCCAGCCAGATACAAGGAAAGGGGAATTAGATTCCACATCAAAACAGGAGGAGCAAAAAAAAAAAAAAAAATGGACAGTTATTCTTTAATCCACCACAACTGCCCAGTAGTTCGGTGGTCCCCAACTGAGTGGATAGGCATCTTAAGGAAGAGCTCATTAGAAGAGTCGTTTATGTCATTAGCAGGGTAACTCCTTATACCTAATTGGTCCTATGGGAATTTCCATCTAGTTGCAGTGCCATAGCACCATTAGGCAGCATATGCCTGGTTAATGTTGTCTGACAGAGCAATTAAATCACCTTCTCAACTCATACAATAGTAAGTGGAAATCAACTGGAAGCAGTGAATATCTCTGTGGACTTTAGGGGAAGGCTTGGCATTGGCCTTGTACCACTGCAGATTCCATTCTCCAAACAGGTTAGAATCCATCATACACTTTTTGCTATATTGTGTCTGTTACAAATGAATCTGTCTGGACTAGCTAGAAAGGCACTGTGCTAGGTGCTATGTGGGATACCAATGTGACTTCCTGTGGCTCCTGCTCTCAGGAATGTTGGTAGCAATTCCTTCTTACCTTTGTGCTGCTGTCCGATTTTCCATCCTGGGTGTTAAGTATGACTGGAAAAATGGAGAAGCCCGGGGGGTGGCGGGGGAAGAATGTTCAGGAGAAGCGATCAGCATGATTGTTGTGATGGCTAAAAGAGGTTCAAGTGATTATTCCATGAGGGAGTGTGCAGTTTGCTTCTCAACAGCAGCCTCTATGTAAAGGAAATGTCCTTCTGGTTCTCTCTTAGGCAGAGAGCAGGGGAAGAATGTTGACATGTTAGATCTTAAATCCTCCCAATCCCCTAGAAAATTTATCCTCCTTGGTGCCCAGATGTCAAATTATCCGGGGAACAATCCTTTGCACATGCATTGCCTGGGTGGAAAGAAATCTTCATCGAGTGGTGGGGAACATCCATCTCACCGTGGGTGGAGTTGGGGAAGTCTTAGGTAGGAGCACAATAGGCTTCAGCGGAAGCTGGTGAAGTGAGCAGAGAACTAAGAATGAACCCTGCGCTGCTTGAATGAAGGGAAAGGCGCACACTGAACAACTCGACTGGTTTGTGTATTGAACCTGCTTCCTGAGATCCTCTTCCTCAGGTTAAAGATGGCTCTGGTTCCAGGCCTGGGGTTGTGGGGAGGAAATTCAGTAGAGAGTAAATTAGGTGGGAAGCGATTTGAGTGAAGGGCTCCACCTGGAGGCCTTTTCTGGAGGTGGTAGGAGGAGAGAGGCTGGGTGCATCTGGTCTGGGCAGTGGTGGGAAGAGCACAGGAGGGTTCTTGCCTAAGACTCCCTCCCACATGGTGTCAGAACTGTAGAGTTCTGAGTTGATAGAATGGGCTGGTAGAAAGCTGTGCATGTCTAGCCCCTGAAGAGTGTTATTACGTGCAAGGAGGAGAGGCTGCCTCATGCATGGTGTAGAGGGAGGGAGAAGCTGTTAGATTCCAAGGGTTGGGCTTATGGGAAGCCCCTTCGCAATGGCATTGCCAGTTCTCCGGATGTGTTCTTTCATGCCTCTGTACCTTGGCCATGCTGTTCTTCCTGCCTGGAGAGCGCTCCCCTTTCCTCAGGCCTGAATGATACGAGGCTGTAAGATTCCAGGAAAGATGCAGGACCACAGGTGGGCCTTTCTTAATTATGCTCATTGGATTGGGGCCCCTCTTCTGTGTCCCATGTGACTTAGAGTTCCCATTACACATGAATTCCATGAAGGTAGGGTTTGTGTCTGTCTTGTTCATTGTGATACTCCCAGTGCCTGAAGCGTGCATCAGAATTACCTAAAGGATTTGTTAATCTCAAATTCCCAGTCCAAAGGGAAACTGGTGAACCTATAAACCACCTCATCTAGTAGGTTTGGGGTGGGGTATGAGAATTTGCATTTTTTAATATGTTTTTTATTGATTAAGATATTACATAAAGGGAGATGGAGAGATAGAGAAAAACATTGAGGCAAGAGAGAAACAGATCAGTTGCCTCCTGCATGTGCTCTAC
>NW_006285779.1:5096924-5118478 GCF_000327345.1 Myotis davidii
AGAGTCCCAGCAACCGCTGCAAGCCTCAGAGAGAAAGCTGCCCTCGAGTTCCGACCGAGGCCAGATAGTCCCGCTTCTCCCGTTTGAGTCTGCGTCCCTAGCGGCTCGCCCGGATCTGGAGCTCAGAGTCTCAAGCTCCCTCCCGATTTTAAACAACAACCGCGCCCTCCGCGCCGCCAGCCCGCTCCGCGTGCACACGCACCTGAGAATTTCACTGAAGCACTGCGCCTCCTCTGAGTCTGGGTATGATATCCTCTTTACTCCTAGTTGTAGAATTTCCACTCAGCCAGCCCTCCTGTGGTTCTGGATGATGTCTGTTCCGTCTTTTAGGTGTAATTTGAATTGGTTGTTCGAGGCAGCAATCTCTGGCATTAACCTATGCCGCCATCTTGGTTTCCCCCTTGCATTTTTTTAAAAAATTATTTTATTGTTGAGAGTATTACAGATATCCCCTACAATCTCCCTCCTTTGCACCTTACCATCCATCTGCCACCCATCCCAGGCCTTCACCTGGCTATTGTCTGTGTCCATGGGTTATGACTAATTGCACTTCTAAATCCCTTCACTTTTTAAAGAATTTGCATATCTAACAAGTTCCCAAGTAATGTTGATAGTACTGGTTCAGGGACCACACTTTTTGGCTATTATAAATAAGGCTGTTATGACCATTCATGTACAAGTCTTTGTATGAACATACACCTTTATTTCTTTGGGCTAAATATCTAGGAGTGGAATTGCTGTGTCATGTGAAAGTTATATGTTTAATTTTTAAAGATATTGCCCAATTTTTTCCAAATTGGTTGGACCATTTTACATTTCACTGGCAGTGAATGATAGTTCTAGTTCCCCCACATCTTCAGCAACCCTTGGTATGGTCTGTATTTTAATTTTAGCCAATCTGGTAGGTACGTGGTGGTATTTCATTGTAGTTTTAAATTTGTATTTCTTTAATGTCTAATGAAGCTGAGCATCTTTTCATGTACTTATTTGCCATCTGTATGTCCTCTTTGATAAAATATCCATTAAAATCTCTTGCCATTTTCTTACTGCATGGGTTAGTTGCTTACTATTGAGTTTTTTTTTCTATTATAAAGTTTTGAGACTTCTTTACTCTCAATAAAAGACTTTTGTTACTTATATGATTTGAAAATATTTCCTTTCAATCATCCGTGGCTTGTGCTTTCATTCTCTTAGCAGAGTCTTTCAAAGAGCAGAAGTGCACAGACTCTTTCATCGCTTTTGGTTAGGTTTACTAGTATACTTACACATTTTATAAAACTTGATGCTCTTGTAAATGGTATTGTTTATTTAATTTTGATTGCTGATTGCCCATTACCAATATATAGAAATTCCATTACAGTAATTTTTGCATATTGACTTTGTATCAGCTTTATATTCTCAACTGATTGGATTTGCCCAGATCTGCGTGGGTCCCCCCTTTCTGGACTATAGCCTAGAAATTATCTCAAGGCAGGAATCTGAGACAGTTGAAGTGCTTATCTCTCAGGGATCACTATCCTTCTTTGCCTAATCCCCAGTGCCTTTCAAACTGTTGTTTCAGATATTTTGTCAATTTCGGGGGATTGTTTCAGGTGGGGGAGTAGACCAATCCTCCATCTTGGTCAGAAGTGCAAGCCTGCATTTAAAATTTAAAGCATGCTTTTATCCTAAAAGTCTGTTTTATAGAATTAAAAATAATTGATTTATGTATTTCCCAATGAAAACTCTAGTTTTCTTCACCTGAAAACTCTTCCTGACCAAGTAAATTGCCCTTCGTTTTAATAGCAACCCCATTGCTTACTCCAAGATGTAAGAGCAGAGCTGCATCCGACTATAAACCAAGTGCAGTTTGGTTTAATGCATTAAATCACTGTGTGTGTACTTCACAGTGACTGGCAAAACACAACTGTAGTTCTAGGTATAGCCACTTGAACTAGAGCGGCAGCATTAAATCTTCACCTCACTCAAGTATGGCCATTCTGTGGTTTGCTTTACAGCTGACATGTCAAAGACATTATGAGGAAGAAGATGAAACTCAAAGGTAAGATTTATAAACATACGCTCCCTGCTCTTAGATTAAGTGTCCTTGAAGACTTCAGCCTAAAGTGGATCTCTGCAAGTCAAAAATCCTGATCACACGCATGCTGATGTCTTCTCTGTGGATACCAGTGGGAAATGGTAAGTGACTATGTAAACCTGACGACAGTGAAGAGCAAGCATTTATTCCAGTGTTGAATGGGGAAGGTACAAAATTCGAAGTCATAACAAATGAACACTGCCGGTGGACAGAGAGGAATGACAAGGATAATCCCGGCATGCATCGAAGTATTGAAGTGTAAGTGCACTATAGAAAGAATGCAGACTCCAGGGCCCGGGTTCAAATCGTATCTGTGGCAATTATAGCTGTGCAACCTTGGGGCATTCACTTACTCTTCATTAGTTAGTTCCCTCAATATTACCTCATAGGGTTGTTGTAAGAATTAAATAAAATAATATCTGCAAAGCCCTAGAGAGTGCCTGGACATAATGAGCTCAATATAATGTTAGTTATCAGTATTATCATCATTAATACTGTTGCCTTGGGGAATTACATGTGCAAGGACAAGAAGGAATGTGGAATGTGTAGAGACCATCCACAGGGAAAGTCTCCTTAAGAAGGTACAGTCTGAGCTGGGCTGTGAAGCTTAGAAAGAACTTAGAACAATGGAAATGGGCAGTGGTTCTGGGGGTAGGAAACAGAATGAGCCAAAGTCCAAAGGAAAAAAGTTTAAGATATGAGGAAATCTAGCTGGCGTGTATGGTGCTGCTGGGCAGGAGAGAGTGATAAGGCTGGAAGGGAAAGAAATCATAGGGCTTGGCAACTGTTTAGATGTGACAATTGAGGGAAAATGAGGTGTCATGTATGACCCAAATAGAAGCTCCACATGTCCAGTCTCAAAGCAGTGATGAACTAAAAAAAAAAAAAAAAAGTCTAGCAATCCAAACTATTTTAAAACTAGTTCAAAATGTTGCTTGCCATTCTCCAAGGACATTAAAAAGCATGCAATTCACAGCTTTAGGGAAATTCCTAGACTTCCTTTTCCTCTCCTCAGTAATTCTTATATCTCGTCAGCACTGAGGCTTCTTGTTTTCCTCACTCCTCACTTTCCTTTTCTTCTCTGCTGAAACTGTTAACACCCTCAGCCCACGAGGCCCTGGTCTTTAGCTCCCCTCCTCCTTCCCTTCTGCCTCTTCAGTCTTGTCTCTGTATATCCACTCTCCAGGTTTTGGATCACAAAACCACAGAACCACCCTGAAAAAGGCAGAACTCGCCTTAGAAGGGAGGTTTCCCAACGCTATCACAGACAATGTTCTCTTCCCTGGTGGGTGGCAGGCAGAGAGGTTTGTGTTACAGCAGAGAGGTTATGTACTAACATGTTCATGTTAATACACTTTTTACATCATCGGAAGGAGCACTAGGGTTTGAGCCTTGGTGATAGGAGAATGGAGAGTATATCATTACAGACACGGGAAAACCGAGGGATGCAAGAACACTGAGGTTAAGATGTTGAGTTCGGAACAGGGCATGTTTGGGGAGTCACAGCATCATTCCAGGTGTAGATAGACAAAAGAAAGCTGGATAAATAGATGAGGGACTGAGACGGATTTGACCATCATCCCCAAAGAAGGATAGTTAAAGACGTGGGAATGAATTAGAAGAGACATATAGAGAAAGATGAGTTAAGGACAGTTTAGAAAATACTTGCATTTCAGGGTAGGAGTTGACAAGAGGACTCAGGGAAGAAGAGAGAAATCCTGGTGTCCAGGCCTCAGCCAGACCAAGTCCACCAGAACCTCTGGAGGTGAGATTCCCGCATTAACATTGCCGACAGCCTCCCAAGCAGTTCCATGGGCAGCCGAGGTTGAAAAACATTGTTCTAGTGGCGTATGTGATGCTTGATGGTTTTTAGGATTGGGTAGGGAAGCAGTTGTGAAGGAATAGAGTCTTAGTTCATTGGATTTAAATACCAGAAATCCTAACATTCTCATTTTGCTGAGGAACCCAGGGCTCCACGAGATTAATTTTGTGACCTTAAAGAAGGAATGTCATGAGTTTTCAACCTCCTCCTTACCTCTCACTGTCATAGACACAAACTTCTCTCCCTCAACAGCTCTCATCCTGCTCTTCCTCACCCCACCCAGGGCTTCTCCCACCCACCCCTGCCCTGAGACTTTCTGCCTCTTGTTCCAAGGCTGTGCAATCCTTCCCAAGGCTCTCAGTTCAGATTTTGAATGCCGTATGCCTGCTAGGTGGAAGGCTTAGCCGCAGCAGACCAGGCCACATTGTCAAAGTAAAGCCCTTTAAGGGGCTCCCTCATGCTCCTGTGAGCCTGGGGGAACGTGGAGAGGGTCCTGTATTTCGAGGTGCTGGAGGTGGAGCTGCCTGACCACTGGCACAGCCCTCTCCTCAGAGACTCCAGCAGCTCCCTGCCTGCTGTTTATGAATTGGCGTCGAAGTCAGGGGCTGGGGTGGGGAGTCCTGCCAGAGCTAATGAGGACACAGCATTTGTGGGAATTCTGTGACTCCAGAAGGCGAAAGGTCAGTTTCTTTTCATTGACAGTGTTCTTGCTGCCTGAGGGTTTATCTCTGGGAATCTTGACTGGTTTCCAGGGTCAGGCTTCACCTCCATTGTTATCTGGAAACACAGGAACAGCCCTTTTGTCGTGCCAGACTGGGTTAGACACTGGACCCCACTCCCCACAGACTGTAGCCACACCCTTCCCCCCCACAAGTGAAGTTCTACGTTCTTCTACACAGCTGCGAGAGAGTTTTTAAAAGTATACTAACCTGCTCATGTTCCTCTCATATGCATACACTTTGCTCCCGTCTGGGTTTCATTTTCTCTCTGGGATCTGCAAAACCACTCATGAATGTGATCGAACGTTGGAATGCACCCTGGAGCTTGAGGACACGCCTGAAATCCCCTGCAAACACTTGTCTTTCATTCACCCTCATCCACAGAAAAGATGTGCACATATAACCCCTGAACTCACACATGATTCCACCGGCCCGCAGTCACACTAAAAGTGGGTTCGAGTTACACGTGTGCCTGCTTACACCTCGGCTCCCGTGCTCCCACCTGGAGGTCTGTGTGCACAGGGCCTGTTCGTTCCTAGCAGAGCCGACATCTGTGTTCACAGCCACATGGAAAACACACCTTGGGGTTTCTGAGAAACACATGGCAACAGAGAAGGGAAATAAGGCAGCTGAAAGAACGGCCTGCTCCCGGAGCAAAGCGACCAGGACCTTTTCGGCGAACTCGGTGTGCAAGGCTGCAGTGTAGACTCCTACCACAGGCCCCCATCCGGCTCCAAGGCCAAGAGCAACAATCTCCTCCCCAGCCTCGTCTGCTGGGTTCCTCCAGCTGTCTCGAAGGCAATTTTCCCTAAATGCAAACTATTAGCATTTCCTGTTAAAACATTTCTAATAAATAAATGAATACATCATCTTCCCAACCCGAAGCAGGTCTGAAAGCAGCCTAGGCGCTCCTCTGGGCTCAGGATGGACATGGACCACCCAGCACCAGCCCACTGGCCTGGCGCCAATGCTGCTTTTGTTTGAATTCCTGTATGAGTAACTGTTCGAGCTGACGCCAGCCAAACTCAGTGAAATATTATTTTTAATATTAAATAAATAGATGGTGGGGTGTGTTGATCTTCCCCCCACCCCCAGTAAATTGCGGCATCGCAACATAGAAACCAGCTCTTGTATCCAGATTCCCTCAGATAGCAGAAGGAAGGTTGACATTCTCTTTGACCTTCCTCATGAACCACTTACCCCCCAGGAAACAGAAAAGTCCCAGTTGGTGTTGACAGGACCCTATTTGGGACAATCTGGGGGTTCAGTTGGCAACAAAGCTTGTATAGGATTGCCAACCATTTTTGTTAACTCTTCTAACGTATTGTTTCCTTTCAATATACAAAAAGCACATGCTCTTTATATAACAATCGGAAAGCACATATCAATAAGGAAACTCTGAAATTCCACTACCCAGTAAGAGATAATTACTGCAAAATTTTGGTGACTACTCTTCCTAGCTTTTACATATTTATATGTATATATTACACTCAGTGAATGTTGATTCTGAAAAAAAAAAAACGGTTCGCGCTGTACATATGTATATTTTTTTGCACAGAATTAATTTTGGGCATCTACTTTATATTCTCCTAAAACTCTATTTACAGGGGCTGCATAACACCCCATCGTATGACTATGCCACAGTATGCTTAAACAGTTTCCCACTGTTGGACATTCAGGTTGTTTCCAAGTTTTTGCAATTATAAACAACACTCCATTAAAAAATCCTTGTAGCTAAATCTTTGCTTACATCCTTAATTATTTTCTTAGGCTAAAGTTCCAAATTTAGAATTATAAGATTTTGGCCACATATTGTCAAATTGCCCAAATCCCACCCCTTCTCAACCCCCCACCATCAAATGATTATACCAACCTACATTGCCACCAGCAGGGAATCAAAACAGTCCCCTGCCTGTATCTCTGTCATGCTGCATATTCTCCCTCCAAAATGTTCTTGGACAGTGTGTTAGGGAAAAGAAAAAAGAGCAACCAGTCCCACACGTTTAACACAGGAGGAGAGCCGTAGGGAACTTTTGCCAGTCTGAGTGGTAGGTGGCTGCAGCAGTGGGCTGTGAAGGGGATGGACAGAAAAGGAGGCACGGGCTGCGATGGCTGGAGAAAAGCTCAGACAAGTGAGAGGACACCTTGACTCCAGGTGCTGCTGGATGCGGTCAGCGCTCTGCAGCCCCGAGTGAGCCAAGACCGGAGGCTCCACCTGGGGGTTTTCAAAAGTATTCATTCATCTGGAGGGAAAAGGCCCCGAGGTCAAGGAGGTTTGGGAAGAGTGGGATAAGCCAGGTTAGACCAGTCTCTCACAGCAGGATTTCTCAGAAACTGTCAAATGCTAATGGACGACACTCCAAGGCAGGGGTTGGGGGTGGGTCGGGGGGAGTAGGGGAGCTGTGGTTGTGCATTGTTTTATCAGCTCACTTAACCACAGACCTAGCTTGCTGTCCCCCCCCCCCCCCCCCCCATCTTTTAAAAAATGTTCCTTAATGTATCTCAGGGATCTAGCACCTGATAGAACACACTTTAGGAAACAGTCTGATGCCATAAGTGGAAAATGGTTTTTATAGAAATGGGAAGAGAATAGGAGCTAACACAGAAAAGAAGGATTTGGGGAGGGAGAGAGAAGGGGACAAGAAACAGCAGGAGAATGGGAGGGAAATGAAAAATAATGGAACAGAGAGAAACACAAAGGGAAAAAAAAGGAGAGAGGAATGCAGAGAGAGGGAAGAAAAATTAAAGAGAATGAGGAAAAGTGAATGGGGAGCAGGAAGGTACCAACAGAGAGACTAGAACCCCTCACCCTTGCTTGTAGGAGAGACCCAGTTGCCTGTAATCTCCTTCATGCTCATCTCCCACCATAGGCCTCCCTAGCCCCCCCTGTCACTCTCCAAGGGGGTTTTCTGTAAAATGTTACCATCTCAGAGCCCTGTCTTCAATGGCTATTACTTAAAATGCAAGAATTCATTTGCTAGGGTAGCTCAGAACATAGAAATAAAATAAGGCCCCAAAGATACCCAGAATAAAAAAAAACACATAAAATAACTAATTCCAAAATTAATTAATTAGTATGCCTTTCATTGTTGTTGTGTGTCTTCTTGTAGCACAATAGGACCTGACTAAAACTAAACAAACACTCTGCACAGCCAGGAAGTCTAGTGGCCTAAAGAGCAGATGAAGGCAAATTGACAGCTTTTAAACACCAACCGGCCCTTTCACCCAGGAGGGCCTGCTTTCAAGCAAACTGAAAGCACTAAAGTGGTAAAATGGATTCCTAAAAGCTTAAATTCCGTGCATGTACACAGTGCTAAGCCCTTTAGAATTCCACAACAAGAAGGCATTAAATTATTTAATGGAAGTTATTTGTTATTTTTTAAAAAGTCTCAAGCAACACACGCTAAAATAGAAATAAACTTGTAGAGCGTTCATCCAAACCTGAAACTCCTAGAGCTCTCAGAAATATGGGGTAGGATCTGAAGCAGTTGCATTAATATTGACACTGAAGTTCATTAAAACAGTGATTTCCAACCTCTTAATCAGCAATTGTTCTCTGTGAGCAGTCGCTTATCTTAGGTCTTTGTTCTGTCGTCATGTCCACAGTTGCTCATGGGTTCAATGGTGGACTGTCCGATTGGCCAATAACATTCCAAACCTTTCTGTGATTTCAAAGAATGTAAGTTATAGTGACTACATGATACACTCAAGGTTAAGTGAATGGAGTTGATACTGTTCTATCTTAAAGGAAAGGAACTTGACATTTAGTTAACCTCGTCAACCTTATCACAGATATGGAATTGGCCTCTCACATTATTAAAAATAGACATAGCCATTAATTCCAACTTCATAAATGTTCCAGGGGTCTAAGACCCCAGAATGAAAACTCCCACATTTGAGGTTTTTCTGAAAACTTTTGAGGTTTCAATATTTGCTGCATTTTTTAGAGTTGACTCATCTTGAGCCTCTGAACCAGGGGTAGTCAGTTCTCACTCCCTGTGCCTGTGGAGACATCTCAAATCCATCTCTGCAATCTTTCCTATTGAGTAGCTTTTACTTCCTAATAGTGTTCCAAGCGAGCAATGAATCAGAGCTGGTGCTGAAGATGAAACCTACTTGTCTTTTCTGCTCTATCCTATATTGTAGGTGATTTGTTCATAAGGCAAGTACAAAAGGTACAGGCTTGAAATTCCTCTCAATAGAGAATCTTGAGGTTTCATAATAAAGATGGAAGATGTAGAAATAAGGGAAACTAAGAGATGTAGAGGCACATGAGAATAAGGTCTTACTCCTCTCCCACCTACATTGAGAGCTGATTATAAATAGCCCCTCCTCCTCCTAGAACAGGTGCAAGGATTGGACAGAAGGTATCAGAATGAATAGATAGAAAAGGCTGGTACTAGAATCAATTAATCTGGGCTGGGAAACTTCCAAAACTGTCTTGGAATAATATTGATACCACCTTACAGGGCTCAGGAGTCAGAATTTCCTGGTCTCCAAGTCCTTTCTCTCACATTAACTCCTTGGAGACGGAGAGCTTTCTAGGAATGGTAGAAAAGATGTCATCTTCCCTTTTATGCATGAGGAAGGAGAAGCTTTAAGAAGGCAAGTGATCTAGTGCGGTCATACGGCTAGGAACAAATGGAATCAGAAAAAGAACCCAGATTTAAAACAACCAGTCCAGTGCTATTTCTGATGCAATTGTTCTGGGGTAAAGCATGCCAGGATGGACAGGTGGGCAGGAGATTATTTCAAAGATTTGGGATAAAATGGCACTCCTCTAAGATTTTTAGGGAAATATTTTGATATAAAAAATATAAAGGCATGATATAATGTAAGGTATGACTTTGTATGACTTTTTATGACAAAATGCAAGATTTTAAAGCTATCTGTTGGTACTAATGTGGACCCTCTCTGGCCTTGCCCCCACGCTTTCCAATGGTGTGCTTCATTGTTCTCTGCTGTTCTGGTGGAAATGAGTGAGAAGTACTGCTCTTTACCACACTGCCTCTCACCTCTTCTTTCCTCCTCCTCCTCGTCCTCCTCCTCTTCGTCCTCCTCTTCCTCCTCCTCCTCCTCCTCAGACTTTTTCCTCATCTTCATTTATTTAGGTGATGATACCACTCTCAGAGTCCCTCAAAGGCAGTTGGCTTGTGAGACCATTTCAGAGCCATGAACTGCCATGGTCAGATTCTGGTGAGAACTCTCTTTCTAGCTTAGAGACAGCCTCCTTGAGGAGAGGAGAGGAGAGGAGAGGAGAGGAGAGGAGAGGAGAGGGGAGGAGAGAGAGAGATTCTCTGGTGTCCCTTCTTATGAAGCTACTAAGGGAACCCCCGTGACTTCATCTAAACCTCCCAAAGACCCCACATTCAGATACCATCACATTGAGGTAGAGGGACACAGTTCAGTACCAGTTAGAGTGATTTCAGTTTTAAGTAACAGAAGACCCTTTGGGACTAAAACAATAAAGGGCATTTGTTGGTTTAGATAACTAGAGGCAAATTAGGGTGGGCCAGCCTGAGCCATAACATCAAGGGCTCTGATGCCCATGGCATTGCCTTATATGAGGCTGCTTACTCTCTCAGTGTAGGATGTCTGAGACTTTGTGCTTCCAAGTTCACCTCCAGTGAACGTGTCTCATTAGTTGGAATTATATCATGGATCCATTCTCAAACCAATCACTGTGGCCGGTGTAATGGGCTTTACTGATCACTTAAACCAATCCAAGGTAATTCTGAGCACTGAAGGAAGGTTCAACCCACCCAGATTCCATAGCTGCTTCATAATCTGGGAAAGAAAGGAGTAGGGATGGTGCGAGGTAATTATGTTGCCCACTATACCTTCCTCTTTAAAACAATCCACTTCAAATTGTTGACTATGTCTGGCATGTGGCAAGTTCTAAATAACCGTGAGTTGTCTAACTGACCTTGTGCCTGTTCTTTATGAACTATATGAACATCCAGGGAGGGGGTAATATGAAGGGAGATGCTGTCAACCCTAAGGTCAACGCCCTCTGAACTCTTAAGTGTGGCAACACACAGGAATTCCAGAAAGGAAAGGAGTCCCTGGCCCCGAAAGCTGTATCTGGGGTTTCATCGAGACCACATTTTATCGGTATCCACTCCCTCCTCCAGGTCAGGGAAGAACACTCTTCATTCATCTTCCATATGGATGTTGGCATTGCATTGTGCTAGCCTGGGAGCATCTGAATTTTTACTTTATTTAAAACATTTACTGTGATTCATATCCATAGTCACGTTTCAAATGACTTTGGAATATACCTCGTTTAAAAGTTGGGAGTCCGTTATGCTAAGTGAAATAAACCATTCGCAAAAGGACAACTACTGTACGATTCCAGTCATTAGAGGTAACGGGAGCAGTCAAATTCTTAGAGACAGAAAATGGAGTGGTAGTTGTCAGGGGGCTTTTGTAACATCTTTCTGTGCTTTGCTGCCTCCACCCAGTCTTTCCCTTTTACTCCAGGGCGTTGGGATATCTCCATTTCTGACCTGGAGCGTTGACTGCCTTTTGTGGGGGACAAACACCCGCTTGGGAGGAGCTGGTGGTAGGGTTCCCTTCACTGAGAGACTACTCACCTCCCACTTTCTCCCCTCTCCTCTGCCCAGTTCCTCAGTTCCCACACTTCTCCCGCAGCTGCCACCTCACCTAACCCGAAGGACACTTCCATCCTCTCCTTGAGCCAACCTAGGTGGAGACAAGTGCCCCCTTCCCTTTTTTGAACAGAAACAAGACGAGCACTTTTCAAAAGTAAAGGAACATTTACTGTGAATGTAAGATGAGATCAAACCAAATTGAAAGCAGGAAAGCTAAACGCACCAGAGCAGATGTAGGGACCGAAGGAGAAGCCTCTTTGTAATTTTACAGCTGTCCTTCCAGAGTGGCTGCGGCAGGTTGATCTGGCTGCAGTCCCATTCCCCATCGGCACCCCCGAACACCTTAGAGGGGAGGAAGCAGAATCCAACAATGGGTCTGGGGACCAAATGGACCATTGACCTCAGAGAAAGCACCTTCGCATCTCTCCAGCATTAAAGTAACATGACGGATTTCCATACCTGGAACCTAGCATCCTTCTCTCCTGACAACTGTTAGAGGAAACGGACACATTGAACACGTAATACGAAAGGACCGACAGGAGTTTAATTCTCAAGGCCACTGCCACAAACCTGGTATTGCCAGGAAGATTTGAGGGTGTTCAAATTCCAGCAGTGCCCCCACTAGCTCTGAGGCCTTAGGCTGGGCAAATAGTTGTGCACCTCCAGTGCCATGTCCCTCTTATGTAGGACATCAGGGAGGACTGAAGAGGTAAGTGAACACAGCACTCAACAACCGCCCAAAATGTTCGCTGTTTTCAACGACCCTGTGTGCCAGGCGTCACTACTCCAATTTCACAGATGAGGCAGCCTTCGAACCAAGGTCTTCTGTGGTCAAACAAGGCCTATGTTCTTTCCTTTTGCCCACTGCTGCAGCCCTCACGTGGGCACTTGTTCTTGTACCATCTTGTCCCTTTCCCAGGCTGTGCATTTGTGGGGGCCACGGCAGCCCCAAGTAAACGGCTGTTTGAATTGAATGCATGAATGCCCATGTTAGTAAAAGGAGAGGAAGTGATCTGAATTTGAGAGACAGAGAAAGCACTTATATCAGAGGCTAATAGATGAATTCATTTAGACAGTCAGTTAGTTAATATTTACTGAGTATTCATAAGATGCCTGGCTCTATTCAGATACATGGTATCATTTGGGATGCCTGGAGGGGGTGGAGAAGGCAAGGTAGAATGGGGAGGTTGAACAAAAACATAAAAAGTGTGAATTATAATTTTCAATATTACTGTATTATTTTCAGATCAAAGTAATCCTCAAACTAGGCTAAGAAAAGTATTGTTAGAGAAAGTAAAAACTGATGATATGATGTGTAGTAGCCATATTGTTAGTTGTCATGTGAAAACATTCCTGTCCTCTTCTATCCCCAAATCCTGGTTACATGAATACTTAGCATATCTCCCAAACTAGTGATTTTAAATTCCCAAATAGCGTAGAGTCCAAGTGAAGGTTTTTATTGGACCGTTGCTATGGGCAGAAAGCACTTGAAAAGAGGACACCATACCTTGGATTGGAGGACAAGATTTCAGATAGCAGGACTTCATGTCTTGAAGGTTTCCTGGTGTGTTGCTTGATTTAGTCACTCATTTGGTTTAGGAAGGGGACAAACAGCCCAGGTAGGAACCCAAAGGCCAGAAGCATGCCCAGGTAGTTGGAGGTAAAGGACTATTGCTGGGAAGGTTTGATGCAGTTAGGGTTGTGGATGGTTTGGTGGAGAGGGTAGAGTGGGGGGAGGGAGAAGGAGAAACGCAGGGCCAAAGATCCCTCAGGGAGAGCATCTGCAGGTTCAGACAGGTAAGAGAACAGACAGGTTAAAGCAGGTTGGATCACAGGTGACAGTGAGAAGGGGCTCATGGGAGTGGCTTCCAAGCATGAATCCTCAAAATGAGTGTTGAAATAGGAGTGAGATGAATGTGGGGACCTCACTCCTCTTGCAGTCATCTTGAGCCATTAAATGGACTCTGACTAATGCAGAATGTGGACTCTCGAAGGTAGTCTGGTAAGGTGCCTCCAAGCGTATTTGAGTTCCAATCTGTCACAGGTTGAACGATCTTGGTAAATCATTTAACCTTTCGGCTTCCACTTCCTCATCTGTAAAGTGGGGATGGCAGCAACAGTACCTGCCTCACTGGGATGTTATGAGGATGAATGTCACATGCTCAGCACTGTACCAGACAGTGATGAACTGGAGGGACCTGGGGCTACCACCTTTGGTCTGTGAGCTCCTCAAGGGCAGATTCTATGGTTACTATTCATCACTTACTTCATTATCATTATTGTTGTTAATAAATTAACATTCAGCTATTTTAAAACATACCTTCTGCTTCCAATGATGTCTAAAACTGATACCAAGCAACTTCTCTGTGGGCCTGAAACCAACCCTTCTGTTTTTTTGTTTTGTTTTTGGTTGTTGTTTTTAACCAGAAAAAGAGATACTGAGCCAAAGCAATACTGTCAGATTGTCCTGTGAGTTGTCCCTGCTCCCATTGGACATCCTTACATTATTCCCTGAACTTCAGATCCCGGTAAAGGAGACAGCATAGAAAGAAAGAAAGAAAGAAAGAAAGAAAGGAAGGAAGGAAGGAAGGAAGGAAGGAAGGAAGGAAGGAAGGAAGGAAGGAAGGAAGGAAGGAAGGAAGGAAGGAAGGAAGGAAGGAAGGAAGGAAGGAAGGAAGGAAGGAAGGAAGGAAGGAAGGAAGGAAGGAAGGAAGGAAGGAAGGAAGGAAGGAAGGAAGGAAGGAAGGAAGGAAGGAAGGAAGGAAGGAAGGAAGGAAGGAAGGAAGGAAGGAAGGAAGGAAGGAAGGAAGGAAGGAAGGAAGAGAGAGAGAGAGAGAGAAAGAAAGAAAGAAAGATATGAAAGCAGAAGTAGAGAATTGTTGACTTGGAGAATTGGAAAGCATTGAAGGTTCTCCTGAACAACCATCCCACAGTCAATTAAGAGTGGTAACAGTGATGTCAAGAAGAAACTGGAAAGAAGTGAAGGGAGGAAAGACAGGGTAAAGGCTGCAGTGGAAGGTTTGCTTCTATTTACAGGGTTAACAACTGATCAGCGCTATAATGGACTAGAGGCCTGGTGCACAAAATTTGTGCACTTGGGGGGTCCCTCAGCCCAGCCTGCACCCTCTTGCAGTCTGGGAGCCCTCGGGGGATGTCTGACTGATGGCTTAGGGAGTGGGCCTAAGCCTGCAGTCAGACATCCTTAGCACTGCCGCAGAGGCAGGAGAGGCTCCCACCACTGCCACTGCACTCGCCAGCTGTGAGCCCGGCTCAGGGCTTGTGGCTGAGCGACACTCCCCCTGTGGGAGCACACTGACTACCAGAGGGCAGATCCTGCATTAAGTGTCTACCCCCTGGTGGTCAGTGCACGTCACAGTGGCCAGTCATTCCAACATTCGGTTGATTTGTATATCAGCCTTTTATTAGATAGGATAGGCTGAGATCCCTGGGGAGTAGACAGATCCTGAAATCTCTGGCTGAGAACCTCTTTTACAAAGAGGCAGCTATCATCTCCTGTAGATAACTTAGGTTACAACAGACTTTTTAACCTTAATTACTCTCTCCCACTTACCTTCCTTAGTATTTGAGGCAGGTTATCATCTTTCTTCCTTTGCAATCCCTGTCTTTTTTAAATGTCTCTTCATTTTTTTATTCAGAATATAAACTTTAAAAAAGTCCCTTAATTTCCTATTTTCCTTTCCTCTGCCTCTCCAATTCTCCATCTCCTGCCCTTTTGACCTTCTGTTCTTATTTATTATTTTTTCCTTTTCTGTCTTAGTTGCCATTCATATTGTTCTAATATTGCATATGAGGCTCTACTTGTATTCAGGTCTACATTTTCAGGCCACAATAACACCATCTCTTCATAAGTAAAAAAAAAAAAAAAGGTAGAAAAGCAAACAAAACAAAACTCCAAAGCTCTGGGTTCTGGCCCTTCCCTAATTATCTGGCTTTTCCCCTCTAAGTACTTTCATTTTTAGTGTCGGCATTGATGAGAGAGAATGAACTAGGAAACTGCTCAGAAATATGCTCCCTGAATCACCTTTCCACCGAAGGTTAGAAGACGCAGCTTCACCGTTTAAGGTGCAAGATGTTTGAGGCTGACATTATGCTCTTACGGGACTAAGTATTCTGGCTGAAGCCCGGCCTCTGCTCCTCTATTGCCCACAGGCATTGGGACACCTAGTAATTCTGAATAGGCTTCTTTTGGAATTATGGAGACTTTGGTAGGAAGGTCCTTCAAAGTCAATGCAATCTATCCAGCTACCTGACATCCCTGAATCCAGGGGAGGAAAACTCACTACTTCCCAAGGCAGCCCAATTCATTCCATGGCCAAATAAGAAAGCTGAATTTTCAAAGAAAACATTCCTATGTTTGGTCATGGTAGTTGTTTGCTTAGCAAACTATCTTTCCATGAATGATAGTTATTCTTAATATTCAGTAGCCACAGGTCATTCCGCTCCTATCAAGGTCTTTGCAAGAGTAAGGCCTTTTATGATCAGAATACTGGGTTACTTGTCTTTTTAAAATTTACAGATGTGGAGGTAAACATGTGTTTGTAGTGCATAAATCCTTTCTCATTGGCCTCATTGTCATATATAATAATAGCTAACATTTCATAATAATAATAGCTAACATTTCTATGGAATTACTGTGTGCCAGGCATTGTTCTGAGCATTTTGCATATATTAAATCAAGAAAACATGATTTCTCAAAAACAATTTTACTATTTTCTTCTCTACAGGGTTCCAGAGTATGATGACATATCAATTAAAGATTGAATCTAGCCCTAACCGGTTTGGCTCAGCAGATAGCGTCAGCCTGTGGACTAAAGGGTCCCAGGTTCGATTCTGATCAAGGGCATCTACCTTGGTTGCAGGCACATCCCCAGTGGGGTGTGTGCAGGAGGCAGCTGATCGATGTTTCTCTCTCATCAATGTTTCTAACTCTCTATCCCTCTCTCTGTAAAAAATCAATAAAATATATTTTAAAAAAAGATTGAATCTAGTCATCTAGTCCAATCCCCAACTTTCCAGATAAGTACCAGAGAGGGTATATGCCTTACCTAGGTCACACAGTTAGTAGGGTGGGAATTAAAATGTCTTAATGACAACAGGATCATCATTCATAGCCAGGATCAAGTAAGTTATTTCAGGAACTTGAAAATTTTTTTTTGTAAGAATCTGCTTCGTTTTGCTCCACAGGTGGTTAATGCTCTGCCACAAGTTGCCAAAATCACCTATTTCTTCTTCTCCTCCTTCTCCTTCTCGTTCTCTTTCTCCTTCTTCTTTTTTTGTTAATCCTCACCCGAGGATACTTTTTAAAAAAAAATTTTTTTTATTGATTTCAGAGAAGAAGGGAGAGGGAGAGAGAGAGAGAGAAACATCAATGATGAGAGAGAATCATTGATCAGCTGCCTCCTGCATGTTCCCTGACCAAGAATTGAACTAGTGACCTCCTGGTTCATATATTGATATCCAACTACCAAGCCACACCAGCCAGGCATCGAGGATACTTTTCTATTGATTTTTGGAGAGTGGAAGGGAGAGAGACAGAGAGAAACATCAATGTGTGAAATACACATCGATTGGTTGCCTCCTGCACATGTCCTGACCAGGGTGGGAAATTGAGCGTGCAACCAAGGTACGTGCCCTTGGCCGGAATTGAACCCAGGACCCCTCAGTCCTCAGGCTGATGCTCTATCCACTGAGCCAAACCAGCTAGGGGTCTATCTTTTTTTTATAGATATGTTTTTTTTTATTGATTTTAGAGAGGGAGAGGGAGAGATAGAGAAATAGAAATATTGATGAGAGAGAAACATCAATTCCCCCCCGCCCCCCAGCCCGCCCCTGTCTCCTGGCCCAAATCTAGCCACAACCTGGTTATTTGTCTTGACCAAGACCATAGATCTCCAGGTTCATGGGTCAATGGTTAACCACTGAGCACACTAGCTGGGTTATTATTTTTCCTATCTTTTAAAAATAAGTCTTTTTTTTTAACTTCCCAAACACTTGTGTCATCTCTCCCTCCACTTTCCAATATATTTTAAAACTTTTCTAATGTAGACAAGTGAATTTTTCTCCAAGTTACAGTGAGATTTCTGGATCAGAACAAAACAATCATTTTAACTTCTCTGCTGTTGACTCTCTTATCAGAACAACTGACAAACACAGTTCAGTTGACTTAGTCAAGATCTGTCCAGTCTTTCTCTTGCATGGCCTATCGTGAAGGATGTAAAAAGCAGTGGGTGGTGGGGGGCAGGGGCTGGATGGAGGTGGGTAAAGGAGCAGGGAGAAATGCAGGACATCTGTAATAATGTCAACAACAAATTAAGACAATTAAATTAAGTTAACCCTGAAAATAGAGGAGGGGGGCAGTGGGAGAGCAGGTATCAGGGAGAGGTAGACCCTGAGCAGAACAAAGGGCTGACTGCATGTTGAAGAGAATGCCTCTCTGGCAGAAGAGAAGGGAGCTGTCTGGCTGGCTGTTTGTTTCCATGGAAATCCACCTGAATTCTGCCCCTGGGACAGCCCAGGAACATGACAGGGAAACTCCTGTCCAATTCTGGTTGTAAACATTTCTTCCCAAGGACTCTGTCTGTGCACTCTCCATATTCAGTTCCAGGTCTGGCAGGATCAGTAGAGAAAAGACTTTTATCCTCTCAGAACACAGGAATATTCTATGTCAGGAGCTGTTTTTTGTTTCCCCCAGTATCAGTGTGGGGGCTACATAGAATATTTTAAAGTCATATTTGCCTTCAAGCAATGACAGCTTTACAAATAGTATGGACATGGACATGAAGTAGTCCAATTCAATTTATAACTAATGCTAAGTCAATTCCTAAACTATTTTATTGTATACTAGAGTCCTGATGCACAAAATTCGTGCACTTGGGAGGGGGTCCCTCAGCCCGGCCTGCACTCTCTTGCAGTCTGCGAGCCTTCGGGAGATGACCAACTGATGGGGAGCAGGCCTAAGCTGGCAGTCAGACATCCTTAGCACTGCTGCAGAGGTGGGAGAGGCTCCTGCCACCGCTGTTGTGTTAGCCAGTCGTGAGCCTGGCTTCTGGCTGAGTGGCACTCCCCCTGTGGGAGCACACTGACCACCAGGGGCCACCTCCTGCATTGAGCAGGATGGGGCAGAAAGCGGCTCTCCAACATCCCCCAAGGGGTCCCAGATTGTGAGAGGGTGCAGGCCAGGCTGAAGGATCCCATCAGTGCACCATCGGGGCCTGGGAGGTTGGCCAGCCAGGGAGGGACTGCAGGAGGGCTCCAGGGTGTGCCTGGCCCCGTCTCACTCAGTCCTGACCAGCCAGATCCCAGCAGCAAGCTAATCTACCGGTTGGAGTGTCTGCCCCCTGGTGGTCAGTGCACGTTATAGTGAGCAGTTGAGTGGCCTTAGCATATCATTAGCATATTATGCTTTGATTGGTTGAAAGGACGACCAGACACATAGTATATGAGGCTTTTATTTTATAGGATAATATTGTTCAAAATTTGTTTGTTGGGTTTCAGCTTCTTTAAAAAACAAACAACGAACCACAGATATTATAGTTGAGTTGGTTGGTAAAAAAGTACTGAAGAGACACTGGTTGAATATTAGTTAGATTTTCAGCAAAAGGGTTTTTTCCCTAGTTGTTTGAACGTTTCTCCTCTTCAGTAACTAGAAAGATGAAATTTGTTTTGATTTTAGGGTCACACACCCCTGGGGCTCAATCTTCGTTCACCACTTAGAATCCTGAAAACTTGTGTATGTGACTTAACCCTGGGTCTCCACTTCCTTTCATGGGATAGCATTTATCTCACAAGCCAATGTGGATTTCAAACAAGGTATTTGCAAAGCACATGAAATATGTTTGCACAGTGCTAGGTATATTGCCCCTCAGCAAATGTTAGTTTCTGTGTGTGTATATCTCTGTAAGTGTGTGTGCTTGGAGTGAAGAGGAAGGACTGAATTGATGAGTATGAATTGGAGGACCATTCTAGAAGTAAAGAATCTGTAAACAAACAAAAATCAAACACAAAACAGAAAGGAACAAAGGTGAGAAATGGAAAACAAGAAGCTTAGAAAAGTGCTATTAACAAGTATTTAATAAGCACCTCTTATTTAAATGTTTAGGTCCTCCACCAGTAACCAATGAATGGGATTCATGCACAGTTCTTATTCTCAGAGAGCCTACAATACTTTGAGGAGACCCCACCGGTGCACGATAAGAGCTATTCATTTGTAAAGGAGATCATTAAAAGGCAAAAGCGTTGTTACTCTTGGAGTTGAAGAAAGCTATCTCTGCATTTATGGTTCTTTAGAGGCCAGACAGAAGTTCAGTGTTGCCATGGGAGAGAGGCAAGGACAGATGAGAAAATCTTCAAATGACCAGCCATTTGATCTGATGACTAAGGTTTGGGAATGGCTTAACAAGGGGAGACTGCTGGGTTTTTGTTTTTTTAACAGCAGTGGGGAAAACTGATTTTCATATTCTTTGGAACAACAGAAATCCCCAAAACAAACCTAAATGGGGCCTGATAGTCTCATAGCATTTATGCTGAGGAGGAGGGGTTGAGGGACAAACTGAATCCCCCCCCCCCACCCCCCCACCCCCGTGCACACTCCTGGTTTCCTTATTTGGCTTGGGAGACACCTATACCCTTTGTTGAGTTACTTATCCAGATCCTCTTTAAGCTCCATTTCTTTCTTTTTCCAGCGGATCCCTGGAGAGATGCCCTTTCAACCCTCCATCTCTGCTAAATGCCTTTTGGATCCCAGCAGCAGAGCCCATTGGATGGTTGGATTGACTCAGAGCAGACTGTTAACTGAGGCCTATTAGGATTGGTACAAAGAATTGTAGCCAAATCTTCCAGGTCAGGAGAGAAATGGCAGCTCCTCCCCACTGTGTGCCCATGACAAAGCACAGCAACCATCTTTAAAAGGGTTAATATCCCCCCCCCCACTCCTGCCCCCCAACTTGCTGCCAGAGATCAGCTAATCTGATAATTATGGCAACAAACACAGTTTAGACAAACAAGACCTGACCCTGAGGGTTTGGAATGAAAACATTTACTCTCTCCCTCCCGGGAGAGCCGGAGAGTCGGTGCCTGGAGCATACACACAGAGAGACTGGGAAAATACCCTTGTGCTGGAGCGACAGGGTGAAAACATCTGTGTTCCTGAGCTTCTTAAGGAGATAAAGTTAATGGGGAGAAGGGATGGGGTGAAGGAGATAAAGTTAATGGGGAGAAGGGATGGGGTGGGGAGGTAGGAGGAGCGGGGAATGGTGCTGTCGAAGGGTGTGCATGTTTGAAGCAGATGGAAAATGTACCCATAACTGGAGATGTAAGCCAATTGTAATTGATTTTACAACAGACACGGAGAGGAGAGGTGCAAAGGGGGCTCGATGCAGAATTCCCGTGAAAAGCCTGGACAGTAGCCAGAGGAGTGGGAACATCTTGAAACACCTAAGTGGGATTTACCCCTGAGAGCTAGAGCGGACGGATATTCATAGTCCGTGGTTCTCAGTGAATTTGGTATCTGCCAGGGAGTGGGGCTCACAGACGAGGTTGGCTGGTCATCCTTTTCTCACCTCCAGTTTTGCTTGTAAACTGAGCAACTTGCCCCTTACCCCTCCTTGCCTGCCTCCCAACCTGCCAACCTACTTTCCCGCTTTCAGTGCTAAAATGCTGCTTTCTAGAAGAACTCTTTCCGGGTTGCTTAAACTGGAGGTTCTGACCTTGGCTTGCTTCAACCTGGAATTCCAACAGTTCCTCCTTTTTCAACTCTACCCTTAAGTTTTGCACTACATATCCAAGACCTGGTGCCAAATGTCATTTATTTTTTGTACATGGCTGATGGTATATTGGCTGGTAAATATCCTTGCCCTTTGGAACTCTCCAAATGATCTCTAAGCATCCAAATCCCTGGAGGATTGCAGATCATATATATATATGGATGACACCAAGCTAAGAGGAATAACTGCTGTGATTGATGATAGGACTGAGGTTTAAAATGAATTCCGTGAGGTGAAAGATGGTCTAAAATCAATGAGAGGGGCTGCGCCCGGAATGTGAAGCACTGCGTTTAGGTCCAATAATCAATTGTACAAGCATAGGATGGAAAGATCTACCAAACACGTTTATGTAGAAAAACCAAACCAAATGATACCAAACATTTTTCAGTCAACAACTGATTCAATGTGAGACAACAATGAACCCATCTGCTTAAATAATAAATACAAGTATAGTAGGTGTTAATAAAAGTATTGTGATAACACTAACATTTTACTATGTTCTTTTTTAATTTTTTGTCCTCACCCAAGGAGTGTATATAT
>NW_006285779.1:5118515-5127930 GCF_000327345.1 Myotis davidii
GGAGACTCAGAATAAATAAAAGGGAGAGAGAGAGAGAGAGAGAGAGAGAGAGAGAGAGAGAGAGAGAAATATAGATCAGTTGCCTTTGGTACATGCTCCAACCGGTGTTCCAACCCATAACCCAGGTATGTGCCCTGACTGGAGATCAAACTGGCAACCAACTGAGTCACTCCGGCCAGGCATTGTTCTTAACAAAGAAAGGACAAGATAAATCAATCTTCTTTATTTTATTTTAATATAACTATTTGCTGACCAAGCACAGAGTCCAGATGGCTGTACATAACAATTCTGTCTTACTTGTCTGGGCTTTAGCTTCTATTGCACTCCATACAGGGTTCACCTTGGCAATTGTCAGGGGCTCCCATTCCCTAATTTTAGCTGGTTCTCCCTGCCCCTGTGTTTTGAATCTCACAAAGGCCCAATTAGTCTGTTGGAGAGTCCCCCATTTCTCGAGGAGAGACACTTCTTTTCAAAGAGGCCACTTCTTCTTACAATTCCTCACACACCCCATGATCATTTGTTCATTGATTCATTGATATATCCATTGACCACTGACTATGTACCAGGACCTGGGGAGTCAGTAGTGAACAAGCCTTCATGAAGCTTCTGTTCTCATGGGGGTAGGCAGACCCTAAATAAAAACTAAAAATGTCAGATAATAGCCAAAACCGGTTTGGCTCAGTGGATAGAGCGTCGGCTTGCGGACTGAGAGGTCCCAGGTTCGATTCCGGTCAAGGGCATGTACCTGGGTTGCGGGCACATCCCCAGTGGGAGATGTGCAGGAGGCAGCTGATCGATGTTTCTCTCTCATCGATGTTTCTAACTCTCTATCTCTCTCCCTTCCTCTCTGTAAAAAATCAATAAAATATATTTAAAAAAAAATGTCAGATAATAAAAACGCCTGAAAAGTTACCAGGTACTTGAAAAACCTTCCACCTTCTGCCTACCTGGTAGACTTTTTAAATTTTACCTCTTGCTTCCTAACCCAATTCAAGTTCCACCTTCTCCTTGGAGGCACAGATTGCCTCCAAGGCCTCTCTTCCCTGAGCTCCTGGTGCCCAGGGCTTGTAACACATAATTTAGCACTCAGCTGCTCTCTAATTGTTTCCCTAATGCTAATTTTGCCTCCCGCCAGACTGTAGGAGACAGTAAACTTTGAAGTTATAGGACATGCCTTCTACTTAAATATATTCAGTCAATCTTTAGCTAGGATGCTCTTTAAAAGGAGATGAAAAACACAGCTCAAACATGGTGAGGTTTTTAAGCTGATGCCCAGATAACAAGGGAACTTCTTCCAGTGCCTCTGAAATGCTCTAGAATAAGAATGTAAAGTTAGGACAATAGTTTATATGTTGATCTTAAAATAAACTAGGATTCTTACCTCCTCCAAAGAATCCTAGACTCTGTAAGGAGATCTTTAAAGCAACAAACATACCTTAAACTGACTAGTGGCAAGATTAGAGTGAACAGCAGGAAGATACATCCAACAATCTCAAAAAGGGAGGAAAGGTAAGGACAGACAATGGCGAATTCAGAAAAAGGCCCAGTCCACAACTGAGTCCAAGCAACATGCTTCTGGATCCCTTACACTCTGTAGAATAAGAGTTCCCCCTCCCAAAATAGCCCAGAAACAATACCAATGGACTGGTTAGAGGACGGTTAAATAATCGTACCTTCATATGGTGGACTGGTATGTGGAAAGAATAACACAGATAAAACTATACACTGACATAAAGAGTTGGCCACTACATAGTTTAAGAAGTGAGTCTCATAATAGTACAGATAACATGATCCTTTTCATTAAAAATCTATATATGTGTATAGAAAAATGCATGTAAGGTTATAACAAAATTGTATATATTACAATTTGGGAAATACTATTTGGAGTTATGGGCTATAGGGTCGGGGAGACAGAATAATTTAATAGTTTATTTTTACTTGGTAACTTCCAAACTGTTATATATCCTGCACTTAATTATATACATATACATATACATATACATATACATATACATATACATATACATTTACAACAAGCATTTCTTGCTTTAATAAAACAACGAATAGGTAATAAAAGCAGCCATAGTTTTCACTAATCTGTCTTTTGGAAAAGACACACATGTTATATGGAAAAAGATCATTACTAATGTTTGGTTTGCTTCTTGGAGAATTATGGATACATAGAGTGGTTCCTGGATTTGTATAAGTGCCCTTGGGAGAACTTCTGAAGAGAAATTCCACGACTTTTCCAATGGACTGTGTATGGGGACAGCTCTGTCTTAGGAGACACTCTTCAGTAGAACAAGCATATTTAAACCAAAGATATGGCAGGATGCAGAAGGAAAGAGAGGATGAGGCAGCTAGAAGCATGTTTCATGAGCTTGCTTCCTTAATGCGACTTAAGGGTGCATTGAATAAATTCCTTGACAAAATTTTTGTTGTATACCATAAATGAGCTTCTGAAAAAAGTCTTTAAATACAATTTTTATATCAACCACAATTTGAGGCAGTAAGGGAAAACAATATTTAAGAGCTGTTGAAGTTAAGAAAGTGACATTGGAATGATAGACACATTTTGAATTCAAAGTTTGCCACTTACTAGCTTTGCAATCTTTAGCAAATTACAGCAGATTCTCAAATAATGTGGCTTCATTCAGAAGAAAAAAAAAAGAACTCTTTATATCGACTGGCTAATGGTAAAATCAGTTTCATTACATGTTGTTTCACTTAAAGTCATGGAACCTATCAAAAACCTTAAGTAAGGACTTACTATATGT
This sequence comes from Myotis davidii, assembly GCF_000327345.1. Classification (NCBI taxonomy): domain Eukaryota; kingdom Metazoa; phylum Chordata; class Mammalia; order Chiroptera; family Vespertilionidae; genus Myotis; species Myotis davidii. Next base: position 5,121,293 of record NW_006285779.1, read on the forward strand.
CACCTATAATTTTTCCTCCTACCTCTTGTCTCTTTTGGGGGCCCCTCTTTCTCTTTCCAACCCTGAAATGTTGATGTTCCCATGGCTGCTGAGGGTCCTCTTCTCCTTCCTTGGGCAATATTTTCTTTTCACGGTTTCAGTGACCACCAATGCCCATGACATACAAGCCAATGGATCAGGCCGATCTCTCTCCTCAGCTACGCGCTCTGCCTAATGTCTTTTAATGGATCTCCATTTACCAAATGCTAAAACCCTGTAACATGTTTTAGATGGTTCTTTAAATCTGGTTGTAGTTCATCTTTCTGATCTCATCACTCACACATTTCCTCTTCTCTTTCTGCTCCAGGCTCCCAAACCATTTTTCATTTCTTTGCCTGTGCTATGTGCTCTCTGAGCTCTGGGCCTTTACCGTGTAACTACCACCTCCTTAGTCTTCAACTCCTTTCTCCTTCTCTTCTCCTTCTCAGGCTTCTTGGTTAACTCACACTCATCCTTAGGTCTCATCTTACACCTCAGTTTTTCTGAGAAACCCTCCTTGCTCCTCCTGGTTTGGTACTGCACTCCTCACTGCATTGAATGGCTTGTTTACACATTTGGATTGCTCACTAGATCATGAGCCCTGTGAAAGCAGGGAGCCTATTTGTCCTGTTTGTCTCTGTATACTTAGAACAGAATCCCCAATACTGGCACTTAATAGCCTTAGATATTTGTTGAATAAAGCACTATTGTTTGTTATTAATATGAGTGAAGTGACATCATGGTTAAGAACTGGACTCTACTGCTTAACATTCATGCAACTTTTGGCAAGTAAATTAACTTATGCCTCAGTTTCCTTATCTATTATCTAAAATGTGTAGAGGAAGTGAAAGACTAACTGAAATAATCTTTTTCATTACAATGCAAGTGCTCAATAAATATCAACTATTTTAACACAAAGATGCTTAGAGCACTACCTGGCACATAATAAGAACATAGTAAATATTTATTATTGCTTTAATTTTTTTGCGCTGATAAAAAATCTCTAATTTTAAAAGTTTAGACTTCTGAATATAGATTTTATTAAACCACAGAATAGCTGTGCTTAGTAAGTTAGCTAGTCTAGTAGCTTTTGCCTCTAGGAACGTATTTGAGCACTTGGGTGGAGACTTATTAGGGACAGTAAGATTTCAGTTTTTGCAATACTGTAGTTGGACTTTAAAGAGTGTTTCTATGACTGTTGCTTTTGTTCTAGATGGTAAGTTCTCAAACTTTGGTGTGTATCGGCATCGTCTGGTAGCTTGTTAAACTACTGATCAACTGCCTCTATATCTAGGTGGTTCTGGGATGGGGCCTAGGTCCATGGACTTTATCAAGCTCCCCTGGTGATTCTGATGCATACCAAGGTTTAAGAACCTGTGATCTAATAAAAAAGAAAGTGGTTAAAATCAACAGCTACTATGACCATGTAGCAGCACTGGGCTCAGCAGGACTATGTTGGAGTTGCCTTCTAGAAAGGGCTCTGAGATATTGGTCTCTGGGAGATGCCTCTGCTGCTGCAAGTAGCCTCTGGGACAATTCTGACCTCCAGGACAATCCTAGAGACTCTAATAGGAACAGCTGCTGAGAACTGGTCCTGAGCTTGTTGAGGGAACTCTTGCTAAGGGATATGCTGTAAATGCCATTAAGAGTCTTTGCTGGAGGCCCTGCCCCAAGCAGCAGCAGGTAGCAGCAGTGCTTCTCAAAGTGGGATCACCTACTTCCAACAATCACATGGAGTTTGTTAAAATGCAGAGTCCTTGCTCCTACTCCAGACCTACTGAATGAGAATCCGCATTCTAAACAAGCTTCACAGACGTTTCTGTGGTATGCTAACCTCAGAGCGCCATGGACAGACTGTTGAGATGCCAGTGTGTCCCAGCTGCCATCTGGGGTGGAGAGGTATTTTTGTGCTGTTTTGTCACACTCCCCTTCCTAGCATTCTGGTCAGGTTGGAGGCCCAGATATTCTGCATGGAACCTCAGACCGGTTTCTCAGATTTTAGATGGTCACCAGCTGTCAAAGACCAGGTGGAGACTATAACCCCAAAAAAGACTTTTGAAAATCAAAGCGTAACTTTGAGTTATTAGATGTTAGGCACTTTTCTGAGGACACCTACCGTGGGCATTTGGCTTTCACATTGTCTGCTTAAAATGATTTTCTTTTGAGAGATATCTTAATTGTAGTTGGTGGGCTTTGTCTGGATTCCTCTTGTAAGGTCCTGTAGGCGACAGGGCTGTCCTGGTACACTTGGCTCAGGTAAGTAAAGCATTTTGTAGGTGACATCTACTCTTCTTATCTGTCAAACAAAGATAGATGAGCAGGGACCTGGTTGCCGCGGGGGATGTTATTGCCTTGGTTCTCCCATCAAACTCTGTCAGGCTTTGTAACTTGAAGAAATGAAAGGAGGAGCAGGAGAGGGACAGTTTCTAACGAGCTGTCAGTAGGGCCCCACCACGGGTTGGAAGCCTCCCTCTTTGTCGGCCTGCCTCAGCCCTGACTTTGTTCCAATGCTATTAGGGTAAACTCCTTGAGTTTCTCTCAGAGAAAGAGAAGTGGCCTGGGGCTGAGAGGCACAGATTCACAAGTAATTTATCTCATTATACACTTCCAGTGCTTAACCACCATTTCAAAGAGGAAGAGCCAACACAGCAGACTTTGAGAATTTTGCCCTGGAAAGGACGCACATCCTTCGTATTACAGCTTAATCAGTGTGCTTTTCTTAATTGCTTAAAATGCGGGAGACCTGGCTCTCAGCAAGGCTGAGTTGTAGGAGGCCTTCTGTTCCAAGTGATTTTTAGGGGTGGAACAAGGGAGAATTTACAAAGTGCTAATGTAGAGATCCTTCTAGAGGTGGGATCTGTTTGCAAGGGGGAATTATCAGAGGAACCAGAGAGATTGTTAGAGTTGATGCCAAGTATAATCTCCAGGTGGGAGAGTATCTGGAGACGTCAGAGCAACTCAATTTCCATAATCCCAGCATTGAAAAGTGACAGGTTTAATAAAGAAAACCCTGGGTGTCAGTTTTTGTTTTGTGTAGGTATTATAGATTTGTTTTATTTTTGTCAGCCACTATACTATTTATCATAAAATTATTCATTCAAGATTATAAATTATTAAAATAATAATTAGTTTAAATAGTCTATAATCCAGGATTACAGATGGTATGACAGTCAACAGTCCTGGAATGTGTTTTGAATAGTTATACAAATAGTGCGTGGATACATTTTTGCTGTAAAATATTTAGAAGTTTACACAGCAAAAAAGTCCCTCTCTCATTTCTTTTTCCAGAGGTAACCATTGTCAATAGTTTGATGAATACTCTTCAGTCATCTTTATATTTATAGATAGATAGATAGATAGATAGACAGATAGATAGAGGCCCAGTGCATGACATGATCCCTCAGCCCCGCCTGCGCCCTCTTGCAGTCTGGAACCCCTCGGAGGATGACCACCTGCTGGCTTAGGTCTGCTCCCCAGGGGATTGGGCCTAAGCTGGCAATCAGACATCCCTCTGGCAGCCCTTGGGGGATGTCCACTTGCCAGCGAGGAGCAGGCCTAGGCTGCAGTTGGACATCCTTAGCGCTGCTGAGGAAGTCCCCCTGTGGGAGCACACTGACCACCAGAGGGCAGCTCCTGCATTGAGCATCTGCCCCCTGGTGGTCAGTGTGTGTCATAGTGACCAGTGATTCCCAGTCTTTCTGCTGTTAGGGTCAATTTGCATATTACCCTTTTATTATATAGGATATTTATCTTTTCACATGAGATTATATATCACATATTGTTATGTAAGTTTTAAAAACTTAATAGCATGTATTTTGGATATATTTTCATGGCAATAGATGTGTCTTCCTCATTCATTTTAACATTAGCACAGTATTGAATTATAGGGATGAAACACACATTAATTGGTGCTATTAAAATTGTTTCCAAAATATTTGTTATTACAATGTTGCAATGAGCCTCTGTGCACATACATCTTTGTACACATATTCTTATAGGACAGATTCCTGAATGCAAAATTTCAAGATCAAAGGTAAAGCTCAAGCCATTTTTTGGTTTTATTGTCATGTCTACATTTGTTTATTGTGTAGTATGTCTAATTCTGTTCATCTCTCAATTCAGCTCTCTCAATGGTTCTCAACTCCAGCAGAGCATTAGAATCACCCAAGGAACTTTAAAAAATTACGTATGTCCAAGCTGTACCCCAAACCTCCTCAATCAGAATCTTTGAGAAAGGGCTTAGGCTTCGGTTGTCAGAAAAAAATCTGAAAATTCTAATGTGCAGCAAAGATTCAGAATCATTGATTTATACATTAAACAAAACAGAACGGAGCTTTAGAGCATTTTAGGATAGTACAACAATTATAGACTGAGTCAGTTAAACAGTCACTGATTGTCTACTCTGAAAATAGCTTAAGTAAATCAAGTTGCCCAGGTAAAAAGAAATTTGATGTTTAATAGTTGTGTAGCAATTTTCTTTCTTGAAAATGCTTTCCTTTTAAAAAATCTCAGGGCATCTTCAAAGCTCTGAGCAAGTTGAGTCAGAAATGACCTCATCTATTTTACAATCTCAGAAGCTGATGGGGGCAAAATGATGCTTCTCAATTTTAATGTGCTTAGGAAAAATCTGGGGATCTCCTTAAAATGGAGATGCTGACTTAGCAGGCCTAGGGTGGGACCTGAAATGTTGTACTTCTAACAAGCACATACGTGATACTGATGCTGCTGGTCTGAGGACCATGCTCTGATTAGCAAGTACCTGAATAAAAGATAGTGAACTAAATACAATGAAGAACCCACTCCAATGGAAGAAACTGGCCATCATATGGGTGCATCCTGTATATGTCTCTGGAAGGATCCTAAGCCTATTGGCTGTCACACTATCTGTAATTCTGGAGCTTGCCCAATACTGTTTCTTGTCTCTGACTATACCAGTGACTTTGCCTTTGGAGGAATCCTGATGGGAGCTTATGGGGCCTTTAGTGCTCATTCTACTGAGGCCTTTCATGCCTCAGTTACAGCCCAATCCTCCCCTGGGGAACCAGAAGACCCAACTCTGAACTTGACTTGTCTCTGCCTACCGTTTACTCTCTTGGATCAATGGTCTTCCAGAGGAGACTTTGCAGCCCTGCACTGGTTCTCGTGTCCATCACACATAAGATGCTGTAAATCTCTTGGCAATATCTATTCACCCTGTATAACAGGGCTGTTCTCCTTGGACAGTGCCTGTTGTCAGTTTCCTTTTTAGCCTTTAGAGATTTTTGTCCTACGTAGGGTAGGAATAATAAATATATAAATAAATGTTTCTGATCCTCCCTTCTCTTGATACTTGTTTCTCTAACTTAATAAACCTATTACTCCCAAGAGTAAATTTCTTACTTGCTTCACGTTTCTCAACTGAATCACAAAGATAAAAGTACTTATATTTTACTAATGGAAATTAGACTTTTAAAAACGATGTTTTTGCTTTTATTTTTTAGAATAATAATAAAGGCATTATTTTTAACTAGAAGCCCGGTGTACAAAATTCATGCACTCAGGGTGTGGGGGTCCCTCAGCCTGGCCTGCAGTCCAGGAGTCCCGCGATCCATTGCCCCATAGAGGGAGGCCCTGCTCACCTGCTGCAGCCCGCCAGTCAGTGGCCTGGGCCTCCCTCTTTGGGGTGGTCATGGAGCCCCCCCGATTGATTGCCCTGCCAGCCAGTGCCCTGGGCCTCCTTCTGCAGGGCGATCATGAGGTGATGGTGGGCCCCCCACACCAATTGCATCACACCCGCCTTGGCTGGCCTGGCACCAGTGCGTGTCATAGTGTGGTCCTCTGGACGGTCGTTCTGCTGTTCAGTTGATTTGCATATTATGCTTTTATTATTATAGAAGGGCTGTTTTCTCTCGAAAACATTGGTTGCCAATATGGATTCCAGAAATTGAAAATATGTGCAAGGTGTAGGATCCAAGACCTGCTGCTGGAGTAGGAATTAGATGTGAAAGATATGGAGCACTTACCATGGCTGTAATTTTAGTAATTCTGCTTATTCAATGCTCTTATTGTCATCCTCATTAATCGTGAGGATAAGGACTTTTTCTTTTTGTTCACCATGTTATCCTTAACTCCTAGTGCAATGCCTGGCACATAGTAGATTGTAAATAAATATTAATCAAATGAATGAATAAATCATGAAGAAAAAGAAACACTAGTTTTTTGTTACAAGATGAAGTTAAACTAAGGTTAGAACTAAAATTAAAACAAAAACTAAAAAATAACTCAAGAAGTCTACAAAGCTTAGCTTACATTAGAAAGATTCCTGATTGGAAAAGTTAGAGATCCACTGCTTTAGTCATGTGGAAGGTTAAAGCCATACACAATACCTTACCCCATTCAATAATTTTGACATTGTTTTGTAATTCCCTGTAAGCCCTTATGCCTCTTCCACTTCTAGAGCAGGATGTTTCTCTGTTCAGAACTTGGAACTGTTGTATGGAAATTAATATGATGTCAGAAAGCAAATACAGTGACTTCATCACAGGAACAAGTACCTCTCTTGATCTTTTTTTTTTAAACATGATTAACTAACTAGTAATACATTTAAAATGTTTAAAAAATATGCCCTACTCCGAAAGGAA
>NW_006285779.1:5127979-5139498 GCF_000327345.1 Myotis davidii
TTAAACAAACTCCTATAATGTGGTAGACAGACCCCCAAGAAAGTAGTGAACTACCGAACATTTGCTATGCATCAAGTGCTAATACTCAGGCAGTTTTGCATCCATTTTTATAACAAACCAGATCAAGATATCATCTTCATTTATTTTTTCAGCCAATATTTATTGAGATTTACTAGATATCAGAAACTGTTTTAGATTCTGGATACAGTGTCTTAGGATTTATATTTTTAAAAAAATCACTATTTTATTATCAAGTAATTTTCAATAAGTCCCTCAATTTCAAGATCTGTTCTAAACTGTAGCACACGACATTATTCTTTATTAAAATAGTTTCTCATGATTTCTGAAGTTTTAAAGTACTAGATCTGTAGTGCTTTGAAGCACTACTTCCCCCCTCTACTCCACATAATTATAATCGTTAGACTGTCTCAATTTTGTATTCTTGTGAAGGCTCTTTCAAATCTGTTATTTTTCAATAAAAACTTGATTTTAGGTTATAAATAACACATCTGTTGGAAAGCATGTCATTGTTTATTATTTTTCTACTAAAGCAATGCTGCAAAGCATAATTGTATTAACTCTATATCTACCTTTTTCTGAAAACTTGTATAAATTTCTTTAGGATAAATTCCTGGAGGAGAGATTGGCTGGTATCTGCACTTTTTGGCTGATATTGCCAAAATGCGCTCTGAAAAGGTTTTATCAATTGACATCTCACCAACAGTGCATGAAACCGCCTTTCCCCCTGCATTCTCAACATTAATTTATCAATATTTTTAATTTTTGTCAATCTTATGAGCAAAATGGATAAATTAATGTGGATTTAATTTAATAATGAGGATGAATTTTAATATTTTTATTGACCACTTGTATTTATTATTTCCTGATTTCTTCATATCCTTAGATCATCTATCAATAAAATGCTATGAATATATAATAGACTAGAGGCCCAGTGCATGAAATTTGTGCACTTGGAGAGAACCCCTCAGCCCAGCCTATGCCCTCTCACAGTCCGGAGCCCTTGGGGGATGTCCGACTGCTGTGGAGGTGGGAGAGGCTTCTGCCACCACCATTGCGTTTGCCAGCCATGAGCCGGGCTACTCACTGAGCACACTAACCACCAGGGGGCAGCTCCTGCATTGAGCATCTGCCCCCTGGTGGCCACTGCACATCATAGCAACCAGTTATTCCACTGTTTGGTCCATTTGCATATTAGCCTTTTATCATATAGGATTATTATATAGGATGTGTTTGAGAAGTATGCTGTAAATATCTTTTCCAAGTCATCATATTTTTATTTATGGTGTATATCACCATACAAAGTCATTTTTAAAAAAATATATATTTTATTGATTTTTTACAGAGAGGAAGGAAGAGGGATAGAGAGTTAGAAACATCGATGAAAGAGAAACACCAATCAGCTGCCTCCTGCACACCTCCCACTGGGGATGTGCCCGCAACCAAGGTACATGCCCTTGACTGGAATCGAACCTGGGACCCTTTCAGTCTGCAGGCTGACGCTCTATCCACTGAGCCAAACCAGCTAGGGCTCATTTTTTTTTTTTTAAAAGGAGATACAGACCCCTGGATTGTGTACAACTTGTGTTTACCAGTTACTGAGCACATCTGATATTGAAATGATCCAGTGTCATAGCAATAAATTAATTGCAGTTGACCTTGACCAGCCTGGGAGTTAGGAGTGCTATGTACTCTTCCCTCTCCCACAGTCAAAAATCTGTGACTTAGGCCCTGGCTGGTTGCTCAGTTGTTTGAAGTGTCATCCCATACACCAGAAGGTCACTGGTTCAATCCCCGGTCAGGGCACTTACAGGCAGGAAACAAAAAAAAATATATATTTTATTGATTTTTTACAGAGAGGAAGGAAGAGGGATAGAGAGTTAGAAACATCGATGAAAGAGAAACACCAATCAGCTGCCTCCTGCACACCTCCCACTGGGGATGTGCCCGCAACCAAGGTACATGCCCTTGACTGGAATCGAACCTGGGACCCTTTCAGTCTGCAGGCTGACGCTCTATCCACTGAGCCAAACCAGCTAGGGCTCATTTTTTTTCTTTATGGCTTTTGAGATTGTGTCATGATTGGGAGAGTCTATTTTAGTAATATTTCAAAATCTCCTTTATTTTCCCTATTTTGTTTGCAGTTTAAAATATTTATATCTTAAATCTATCTAGAGTTTCTTTTTAGGTTTGATACAAAGAAGAAAATCATATTTCTTATCCCAAATAAATTTGACATAATTGACAATCACAACATTAGATGTAATTCTGTGCTAGAAAGGGTACACTGTTTCTAAAAGCACATATTGTGAGTTAAATATGGTCATGCTATCCTGAGAGAGTTCTAGAAGCACATGTATCTATAGCTAAAGCAAGGTCTTCTCCTGGGAGTTTCCTTCCATATACCAGTCCCAGTCCTCACACATACCAGCTAAATAAAAATGCTACTATTATAGCAATAATAATTAAAGAGTACTTATCTTCAGTAAACAAAATTCTGAAAATCAAATTGGCAAGTGAGTTTATATTTTAACATGACAGTTTCCTTCATGTAAATGTTTAATTATATGCTAGACATAAATAATTCATTGAAAGCACTTTATGGAGGCACCTTCTCTCTGGTATATAGTCACAGGTTTATAGAAAATGGCTGATTTACAGGTTAGAGAGAGACTAGGGCAGAATCTCTTTAAAAGGGAGTAGAATTTAGAACAGAATGGAAATCTTTGATGACCTTGTTCCAGACAACCCTTGCTACAGAGTGAAAATCCTATATCTTTTTCCTGTTTGTGCCCAATCAATACAATAAATGCTTTGGAAATGGTGATGCAGAAGATAGCTAAGAATTAATTACGGATGACAAAGTTCTAGAGATCATTGTATAACAATGTTCATATAGTTATTACTCCTGTGCTATACACTTTATAATGTGTATGATAGCAATTTTTTAAATATATTTTATTGATTTTTTATAGAGAGAAGGGGAGAGGGATAGAGAGTTAGAAACATCGATGAGAGAGAAACATCGATCAGCTGCCTCCTGCACACTCCCCACTGGGGATGTGCCCGCAACCAAGGTACATGCCCTTGATTGGAATCGAACCTGGGACCCTTCAGTCTGCAGGTCGACGCTCTATCCACTGAGCCAAACCAGTTAGTGCTATGATAGCAATTTTTTATTTTTTACCATAATTAAATAAAAAAGTTAATTCTGCATGGGAATATCTTGTTGCTGTGAAAGATACAAGGAAATATAATTGATGGTTTCAGTTCACAAGGAACAATCAAATTTATGACAAAAGTTCAGAACACATGGAAATGAACAATCTCAGGCAATATAATGATACTAAATGAGAAGAAGAAACACAAAGTCTTATGGGTTAGGCAGGCATTTCTGAGCTACAGTGATAGAAATATGTTAGGTACTTACATGGCTTTTAAGGCATTTTAATATATGTTTTCCAAATTGACCTTTTCTAGATGTGGGAGGTGTTAACTATATTTAGGAGAGAGAAAACAAAGGCTCAGTGGTTGTAACTTTTCCAAGTTCACAAGGCAGAGCTGGGAACTAGACTCAAGTGTCTTCCAGCTCTTACTCCTGGTGGGATTTATTTAGATGGGCACTGAAGAAGTGTTGCCAAAAACGTTTCGAGGGTTAGAGCAGAGTCCAAATGTACTAGGGATTCTGTGTGTTAGATTAGGATTATTCTCTCTTCTCAGTCATCCTGCTCAAGAGCATCTTGTAACTTTTAGTACAAAATAACAGATTTGTTCTTGCTTCTTACTGGATAGAGAAATCATACAGCAATAGCATGAGGATTAGCAGACAAGGTTTCAATTTCACCTGTGTATATATACACACAGCCATTCAGCCGACTGCAATCCCATGAAAGACATTCCTACCCATCATGTCTGACATTATTCTTAAAGTAATAAGACATGTGGTATCGTGAAGATAGATCTGATCTGACTCAGGTGTTGAGAGGAAAACTAACACAGACAACACAATAGTCAGTGAATTTTAATGTAAAAGCAGTTATCAGCGCTCACACCACATGAGTTATACACATTTTAAACCACATCCTGCTAGTTCAGAAAGTGCAGGAGCATTTGGTCTGTTCATAACAATAACCCTATCTGACTGTCCAGGGTCAAGCTACTGTTTATCTTTGCCAGACGGAACCCATATCCTGAGCAGAGAACCTAAAACCTTCTGCATTTTCCACCAGTTACTTCAAGGCTATACAGGCTCTGACATTCTTTCTATGTAATCACCTAAACAATAAGAAAAATACTTTGGCCCCGGCCGAATAGCTCAGTTGGTTAGAGTGTCATCCTGCTACACCAAGGTTTCGAGTTCAATCATATACAGGAATCAACTAATGAATGCATAAAAAAGTGGAACAACAAACTTCTTGCTTTCTCCTCCCTTTCTCTCTCTCTAAAACCAATAAATCAGTAAATTAATAAAAGAGAAAAATACTTAGGTAAAAGTAAACACAGATACAATGACCAGAGCTTTGCTTTTATTTTCCTTCTCACGAGCACTCAATACATGTTGAGGCAAAAGTAGGCTTACGAAACACAGAATTTACTCTTGTGTTATTATTTATAAATTCATTATATTATTTTCCAAAGAAGAACTGTAAAGTCACTTTTGCCATACCCTGTATTTTGCAAAAGATGGGCAGTGCTGCCCTCTACTGTTGGATGTTGAAATGTTAACAATGTACTTCTATTTTCCTGCTAGCTATGTGGAATAGATTAAGACAATCTATTACAGTATATTGCTTTAGTCTAAAATAAACATGTTCTTAGCAAACACATTGAACTTATTTCCTTCATTATTTTTTCATCTACGTCCATCTCGTCTAAAAGCGTATGGCTCAATAAAAAGGACATCACAATTTGGGGAAAAATGCTAACACATTACTCTAGAAGTAAGAGGCTGTATTAGTGATGCATTTAGGGAGAAACAGGACAAGGAGAAGAAATTTTCCTCTGACTTTAATTGAGGTCTGTAGCTTTGAGGTTCTTTTGTCATTTGAATGTCTTCATACTTTCTGTTAAGTCAATCCAGTTTCTTTTTGTTTCAACCGCACATAATGACAGTCGCCTAGGGATGTTGAAAGAATAGAGGAATAGTTTCTAAAACACTTTCTATTCTTCAAAAAAGGTAATATAGAAATACAGATATTATTAATATTGCTTAAACTTATTAAATATGTTGTCTTACTACCTTTAAATTGCTTTGAGATTTTTACAGCTCACTACAAGACTTCTTAAAGAACTCAAAATATTTTAAAAATTATTTCCTGCTTTCTTTTTCATTTTTAAAAAATTTCAGAGTATATGCCTGCAAGAGAGAGGACAGAGCAAAAAGACTTCAAAGAGAGTTAGCTAAGTCATTATCCTACAGCTATTCAGGGACTAAAGTGTATGATATGGCAATGATAATTTCTAAAACTGTGTTAAAGGCATGTGTACGTCAACACTAAGCAAAATCTTTTTTCCCCAATTTACAGTTAAGAATATTAAAATTCAGAAACATTAAGTAATTGACTCAAAGTTTCAAAACTGGCAAGAGGCAAAACAAGGATTGCATTGTTCGGCTATGCAGCTCATCATTCAATGAACAAAGTAAATAAATCTCAAAGGCAAATGTCACCCTTTGGGATCTTGGCTTGACCTCCTTAGCCTTGGGAGACTTAACAGCCTTGGCGCATGCATTCATGGTCTTGGCGTTGTTGGCCTGCGTCTTCTTCAGGCTCTTCTTAATTGTGCTTCTTGGTGAAGCACGTTCCTCAGGAACTTGGGGTCTACCCCCTCAGGAGATTCGTCTTTGTGACTGGGGTTTCTTGATGGCATTTCTGTGCCATTTTTGGACTAGTTGTGTGTGGTGTGGTTCTGGGACTTGGCCATATCTGCACGAAGCACCTGGGACCAGAAGCTAGTTTTGGTTTGTAAAGAAATATGCGTTCAGCACACAGCTCAGCTGCTAAATAATACCCCACTCTCAGTGACAGCATACACCCAAATATAACCATTTCAAACCACTTTGTAACTGAACGTAAAATGTGACTAACTCCTCCTGCCCCTTGACTTGTTTCTAAATTTAGACCTCTGGGCATCAGGGGCAAGACTGAATACAATAAGCAGGTGTGGAGTTTGCTTAGAGGTCCATGCAGTACTCACTGCTGCCCTGGCCTCGCCTGCCTCTTATGCTCTGGGCCCGGAACGCTTCAGATTTCCAAGAGAGTATATTCTAAAGGGATTCATTCCAGATGAAGATGTTCCCAGATCTTCTCTTACAATTCTGACGAAACTAGGGGCTGAGGGGTTGGGGAGGCAGAAAGGGATGATGGTAGGGAGGATGCTTAAATGCTTATGAATCATTGATTTAGAGGTATGATATTCACAGTGCTGGCCAACAGTATGGCCACTCCTTTTATCATTTCCTGTGGGAAGAATAGCCTCAGGTTAGCTAAACATCTTTCTTTTGACCTTCATTGCCCTTTCCCTGGCTGCCTACTTGTCTGGGCAGTGTTGGCCTCTCAAGAGTCTTTGACTTGAATTATCCATTCAGCAGCCAGGCAGTGTTGCATCAATTCTAAGTCAAAGTGTTATAATTAGCAATGGCCTGGAAAGCATTTTGTTTATTCCAAGATTGGCATTTTACTTAGAGGGGCAGCCTGCAGGGCTCAGGGCAGAAGGGCACTGAACTTAATGTCCAAGAACCTCATATTCCTAAGGAAAAATGTTTGAGACTTGGATCCCACATATGTTGTCTCCAGCCCCTCTCCCCGCACCCACCCACCTAGTAACTGCCCTTTCTGAAAATTCACAACCGAGATCGTGCAGACATGAGAAAAACTGCATGCCTCTGGCACTTTCTTTGCCCCTATCAGCACGGACTTGGTTACGGAGCTGCTTAGGTTATCGATAAATATTTATTTGGACTTAGCTACGCTGATAGTGTTTAGCTAACCCCAGGTTGTTCTTCCCCTAGGGAATGACGTACGGAGTGACCATATTGTTGGCCAACACTGTGAAGATCATGCCTCTAATTGGCCTCTGGGGAGGCCGGGTCATAAAACACGCCTCTCGAAGTTGCCTTCTGCCAGCGCCTTTGGCAGCACCGAAAGTTCATTGTCATTTCACCTTTAAACTTGCAACCTGAGAGGAAGGTGTTGTTCATGAGACACTTTAAAACCAAAGACAGTATTTCTGAAAAGAAGCAGAGGCCACCCAAGGTTGGCAAATGTTGCTCCAGGCTCTCTTGGCTTGTGTTCATTACTTTGAGTGGAAAATTCATTTGGAGATTTGTTGTATCACTCAATGGACAGAGGCTGAGGTGCGGTTTTCCTCGGACCCACCAAGAGAACAGACGCCTCCTTCCACCCTTTACTGAACACTAAGTGCAAGAAACGGAGGGAGACTTACACAGGATGAGCCCTCTGGCCAAAGGAAGCCACCCACCTACACGGGGTGTGGCAGATGAGCAATGACCACAAAAGCTAACACGTAGGGAGTGCTCACTAGATGCAAAAAAAAAAAAAAAAACCCCACCCACTTCGTAAGTATGAACTCACATAAGCCCCGGAGGAAAATACTATCACCTCCCCTTTACCGAGCAAGAACAGAGAGGACAAGTAACTTGCCTAACCCTGCGCAAGCTAGCAAGTGGCAGAACCAGAATCTAAGCTGGGACGTGGGTTCTTAACGAGGGCATTTTCTAAAACGGTAATACTGCTCACAAGGTACATCAGACGCAAAGGAAAGAGGCGGATTTGACTAGAGTGAGGATTAAGGGAAGACTTTCCGGAGGAGGCATTTACTCCGGGTCTTGAAGGTCACCAGGTTGGGTGGGGAGGAGGAGGAATACTCAGGGAAGGAACCGCCTGCCTGAGAGAAGAGGCAGCCTAGGGGCCAGCCAGCGGAGGACACAAGATGGGGCTGAGTCCGTGCCGGGAGGAAAAGCAGGACAGGAGCGGCGCCCAGACCCCGAAGGTCCTTTAGGACCAGGCTTCTCTGCAAGGAAAGGGAAACAACCATCTAAACTGCAAGAGCGGCAGAAAGGAGCTCCGGTCTCTCTCCCTCTCTCTCTGAGTATGATGTCCCCGGCCTGAGACCAAGGCGCGCGGCCCACCCCCATTTCCCTCTGGAGCTAACAGCCGGCGATGGTCAAGGTCGCCCGCGCGGGTTCTGGAGCTGCACGTCCTGGCCCGAGGACTGGCGTCCCGAGCGCAGACCCGGGGACTTGGCTACCAGTCGGGGCCAGGTCAGGCCGGGTCAGGAACGTGCGTGTACCGGTACCGGAAGGCCCCTCCGCCTTAACTCCCGCCGGCCACCGCTCAGATACCTGGAGATCCCCCGAAGGTCGATGACGAAGCCTCCGGGACCCTGGTCGCTCGGCTCCGCCCCCACCGTCCTCGGACGCCCGGAAAATGGCCTCAGCGATAGGACCACGCTCTGCCAATCAATATACGCCACGCCCCCAGCTCAGACGTAGTTCATTGCATTGGTGATATTATGCCGCCCATCAGATTCTCTTCTCGGATTGGCTAATAACGTCTTGTGCGTCAAAAGCTAGCGATTGGCTAACCGCGTTGCCAAGCTCCGGACGCGGCTCGACCATTGGAGGTCGCGGGCCCGCCCCGCCGGCTAGTTGAAGGTGAGAGTCTCCTCCAGCCGGCGCGGCTGAACCAGACCGAGCGGCTTCAGCCTCACAGACTCCAGCTCTCTCGCCATGGCGCCTCCGTCAGTGTTTGCCGAAGTTCCGCAGGCCCCGCCGGTGCTGGTCTTTAAGCTCACTGCCGACTTCCGGGAGGATCCGGACCCCCGCAAGGTCAACCTGGGAGTGGGAGGTAAAGATGCCATGCCCAGGCGCGTGAGTTGCCCAGGGAGCGGAGCGGACCTAATCGGGGCTGTGGGGACTGTGGGAGGGAGAGGCGGAGGCCAGCTTGGCACTGGGGTAGGGGCCGCGGAGGGGCAAGATCATGGAGGCTTAGTTCAACCTGCTTATTTTACACATGGGTATAGGAGCCCCTGGCAAAGGGAGATGTGTCCAAGGTCACACAGAACAGATGTAGCGGCCAGGACACTAGCTCAGTTTTCCCAATCCCCGTTCCATGTTCTTTTTAAAATTGAGCCAAATCAGCTAGGGCCGTTCCGTGTTCTTTATACTACATTCTTCACTTCGTTAGAAGTGGGCGGCCAGAGATTGTAGGGAGAGAGGGTAAGATAGGGAGCCCGCTAGGCTTGGAGTCCTGTTGATGGGAAATGGACAAGGGAGAACTCAGCCCTGGGGAGCTTTGTTCTGAGCCGGTAAATATGTGAGTGGCTACCAGGTATCAGTCAGGTACTTTCCCAGGCCGTGTGTGTGTGTGTGTGTGTGTATGTGTAGGTAGGGGGTGTTGAAGACAGGCTTTGTTTTGCCTTAAAGAAGTAGGTGTTAAGTGAGATAAAAGAGATGGAAAATGCTTCTGTGGCAGGTTAATGCTCCCTGGGGGGACCTGGGAAGAATGTCCCAGCCTTTTAGAAGTGGTAGGAAAGGAGTAGAGAGGGTGGAAAGGAGTGGAAAGGCATAAGAAACTCATTTTCTACACATCCTTGCCTTCCTTTCTTGCTTGTATTTCTTGGATCTTGAACAGTTCAGAGCATGGGCCTCAGTTTTCTTCTTCTGCCAAGAAAAAGATTTGGACTTTAAGTGCCTCTTAAATTCCTTTAACTTTAATCTTCTCTGGTGAAATTTTTATTTCTATCAACTGTCGTTTGGATGTTGGAAACTCCACACAGTTTCTGGACGACATACAGAGTCCAGCCAGGAAGAAGAAAATGAATAGGGTGATGTTCTATGCTAGGGAACAGACTTTACTAAAAGGAGTAAAATTTATATATATATTTATTGATTTCAGAGAGGAAGGGAGAGGGAGAGAGAGATGGAAACATCAAAATTGAGAGAGAATCATTGATCGGCTGCCTTCAGCAGGCCCCCCTCTGGGGATGGAACCCACAACCTGGGCATGTGCTGACTGTTAGGTCCTGAAGGAGGAACACAGGTGGTCAGAGTGGTGAGGGATTATGAATTTATTCATTTATTCAATCATCTGCACACCAGGTGGCTGAGCCTGTATGCCTCCAGCACCCTGTGACGAGTCAGCAGCTTTTAAAGGGGCTTTTTCTGGGCGAAGACTTCTTTATGGAATGGAATGTGGTCACCGCAAGTGAAATGCCTTCAGCAAAGGGACTGTCCATAGTGCAGTGATCTGAAATGCCAGTTCCTGGGGAAGGGGTATCAATTCAATTGCTCAATCAAACCTAACACTGACCATGCCTGGGAATCAAACCGTGACCTCTTGGTTCATAGGTTGACGCTCGACCACTGAGCCACACCGGCTGGGCAAAGGAGTAAAACTTTTAAAAACAGACAGTTGGACTGTTTTGTAGCAGAGGGTGGCAGGAAGGTGGTTCAGAATCAGGCTTCCCTCTGAGACTGTTTACGTCTGTGCCTATGACCCGTTAAAAAGACTTCACCAAAGATTATGGGGGAGGAGTAAGAAAAAGCCATTAAAAAGTGAGGGTTTGTTGAAGCTGGTAATTTGTTGAAGCTGGGAAATGGGTACATGGGCATCCATTATGTTATTCTTGAAATTTTGTATATGTTTGACATTTTTCATAAGAAAGCATTTTTAAGTCAATACTACATAGTTTCATCCACAAAATGAAAAGCGATATTTCTAGCAGGCAGCAGAGTGGGAGAAACATTGAAAGATTGCCTTGAATTGAATTAAAGTGGGTACCATTCATCCTCTTACTTAAATCTAATCCAAACTTCCAAGTATTTCTTAGGGCCAGATATATGGTGATGAACTACTATTGAAGTTGATCTAAATATATATTTTAAAACCTCAGATTTTATTGACTCAGTTACCTTTGAATTGTCTTACAGGGTTTTTATGAGGATTACATACATCTAAAGTACACAACAGTTTCTGGCACATAAGTAGGAGTTATGTAAGGGTTAGCTATTGCTGTTATTGTTTTGGCATTTCTTTGGGTGGGTCACAAAAAATGTTGAATAAAAATTTTCAGTTCAAGAACTGCAAAATGAAAGTTCCTGGCATTGGTTCAGAAGTAAAGTGCTCATGCAGAGGAAAAGCACCCTCCCAGCCCAGACCAGTTGTGATTAGCTCAGATGCATAGTCCGAAGCTCAGAAGTTCACTTCAACTGTGACAGTGCCTTTGTCATGTTTTCTAGGAACCCAGGAACTTCACCTCCTTGTTATGAGCAAACTAGAGGCCCAGTGCACGAAATCATGTGCGGGTAGGGTCCCTAGACCTAGCCTGCGATCAGGGCCATCTTCCACCCGCTCACCAGTCCCCAGTCCCACCCTGCTGCAACCCACCCGGTTCCCCTCACCAGTCCCCAGTCCCACCCTGTTGCAACCCACCCGGTTCCCCTCACCAGTCCCCAGTCCCAAGTCCCACCCCCCCGCAAC
>NW_006285779.1:5139510-5142455 GCF_000327345.1 Myotis davidii
GCAACCTACCACGTTCCCCGTTCGCCATCCAGCAATCGGAGCCTGTGGGCCAAGGATGGGACCGAGAGGTGGTCAGTGCACCTCAGCGACTGGTCTAGTGGTCGTTCTGGTTTGACGCCATTATGGTCACTGGGCTTTTATTATATAGGATGATTTTTGCATTTAATCTAATTTCATGCTTACAATGACTCTGGAGGGTTGTTACTATTACTGATGAAGTAATATGGCCGTTGGTGGTGTGGAGCTGGAATTCTAGGCCAGGTCTGTCACACTCCTGGGTCTCTGCTCCCTCCTCTGTTTTGGGTCCTTTCAGGTGCTCCAGAGGCAGTCAGTGCACTGTAGTGGGAAGAGCCAGGAGACTTGGGTACAGATTCAGTGGCATGACCTTGGGTGGGTTATTTAACAGACTTAGTTGGTGAAATGAGGAGGCAGGGCAGAATGCCCTTTCTCTAAAATTCTACCCTTAAGATTCACTAGCACATTTCCTGACTGTAGGTTAGGATAATAATGTTACTACCCTCTTCCGTGACTGAGGATTAAATGAATAACGATGAAATGTGATATGTAAATAAAGTTTTATATAAATGTTATTTTTGATGATTACTGTGACCTGTCTTTTTTGTGGATGACAGGTGCACGGATAAGGGTCTAAATAAAGTAAAGTAGAATAAGACGTCTCTTTTCAGCCTTTGTATGTCCTAGCTGTGTACTCATCCCACAATATCTTCTTTGTGAAGGAAATGTTAATTAGTCACTGATTTTGAGTCACTGAACTCTTTTTCCTCCAAGTTAAGCTAAAGCCCAATGGTGGTTATCCAGCTCAAGTTCTAGTGATGTTGGACACGTTTTGAATAAATTGCAACCATAATCTCAGTAGCTAGTTGCTACTTGCAGATTATTTCTCCAGGGAGTTTCTTTTTGCTATGACAATTTGCATAATTTCCTTATAGTTAGAGCAGAGCATCACATTTTCCACTGTCCAGTATGATGTTCTCTGAGTTGACAGTTTTACTGCTTCTCAAAGTTTCAGACAAATGGCTTTGGGCTGGGGAGACATGGGTCCAGCCTGAAGCAAGACATTCTTCATGGACTCCGGTCCGTTTGTCACGTAAACGTAGCTTTCTTTTGTTCCAAACTGTATTTGCTTTAATGTTTGTTGTCATTTTTAATGCGGGTTCTGGCATCTTCAGATAGAATCATTGGAGAGATGTGCTATATTAGGTGTTTCTGAGTACCCCTGGCCCTTTCCCAGAACCTGTGTGGGAGACGGTGCTTAGAGGCATATCTGCATGGGCTCTTGAGTTGGAATGGGTAAAGGAAGTGGAAGTCTTAGGAGGAGGAGGGGTGATGGTTTCATCTTTTAGTTCTCTATTTTGTTCCTTTTCATTTGGAAAGCAAGACTGCTGGACTCACCTGAAACCTGTGTGACTCCTCTAGAAGGGTTTCTACCCAGGGATAGCAGCAATGCTGCGCGGAGGTGGGAGCATGCTGACAAAAAGGCCACTCGCACAGCCCTCTGGGACCTGCTTGCTTTGGGCTTTTTCTGTACATCTGCTATTCTTAGAAAAGACACATGGATTAAGCATGACAGTCTGGTTCTTACAGACCTTCTGATCTTGGGAAATAGATTTAGCTTTTCTGGTCTCAGTTTCTAGACCCCTAAAATAGGGATCACCGAATCTATACTGTGAGTTGTTACAAGAATTGAGAGTAAAAAGAAGTAAAGCATTTAGCATGGTCCCTCGTATGTGCTAAGTATTCAGTAGGTCCTTGTTATTACAATGGCTTTGGCTTCTTTACATCCTGAACTGCCCTGAAAACCAGACCCACACTTGCTATAGATTGCTGGGTCTATCCTACAACCACCTCAAATGCAACATGTTTAAAACACAACTCATCATTTTCACCTTCCCCTCAAACTTTCCTTTTTTTTCTTCCCCATATGTTCTATGTCTTGGTCAATACCACCACCACCAATCGTTATCCCTAGAGAGAGACTTTGGAGTCATCAGGGACCCTTTCCTGGATCCTATATCTATTTACTTGGTTACTGTAAATATTTCTTTTCTCCGCGTCCAGCACGGCTAGAGAGCAGTCCAGTTCCTGAGTAGGGGCTGCTGGGGATTGAGAAAATGAAAGAAAGAGACAGACACAGAGATGGAAGGAAAAAGCTGGGACCGGTGGGACCACTGTCCTCTGATGGAGAGACAGGGACTCAGAGCCAATACAACGTGTTTATTTTATACAGAAAAAAACAGGAAGTTTTACTAAAAGTCAAGACAAAGGAGATTATGTGCATTCTTGGATGGACCCCAGTCGTATTCATTCCTGGTGCTTGGCTGGATTTAAATAACAAACCCACCCCCTGGCACCTGGGCTGAAGGTCAAGCTGACAACACTCCTGCCTTTTGGCAAAGTGTGTTTCCAGGACATGGCTTTGCCAACGTCACTGGCTTCAGCTAACAATAATTAAAGAAATACCCATGTGCCTTCCCAGGCGCTCTCTACAGGTTACCTTCTGTCTTTTTTACCTCATAAATCTTTTTTAAATGGTCTCTCCTTTTCTTTATCCCCTCTGCTGCTCCTTAATTCAAGACCTCATTATTTTCTTTTGGGATTATTGCAGTAACCTCTTGGCTTAGTTATCTGCCTCCATCCTCCTCTCCAGTTATTTTCTATCATGTCAGTCAAATGATCCTATTACAGCTGTCCATGTCACTCTCTCTCTGTCTTTAAAATATATTTTTATTAATTTCAGAGAGGAAGGGAGAGGGAGAGAGAGAGAAACATCAGTGATGAGAGAGAATCATTGATGGGCTGCCTCCTGCATGTCCCATACCGGGGACCAAGCCCACAACCTGGGCATGTGCCCCCTTGACCGGAATCGAACCTGGGACCCCTCAGTCCGCAGGCTGACGCTATATCCACTGAGCCAAACCAGCTAG
>NW_006285779.1:5142517-5144600 GCF_000327345.1 Myotis davidii
GAGGAAGGGAGAGAGATAGAGAGTTAGAAACATCGATGAGAGAGAAACATCGACCAGCTGCCTCCTGCACACTCCCCACTGGGGATGTGCCCGCAACCCAGGTACATGCCCTTGACCGGAATCGAACCTGGGACCTTTCAGTCCGCAGGCTGACGCTCTATCCACTGAGCCAAACCAGCTAGGGCTCCATGTCACTCTCTTGCTTAAGTGCTTTCAGTGGTTTGTCCAGTGAAATGAAGTTCCTTCCAGAAGATTCTCCAAGACTCTGTGAAGCACTCGTTGGTATTCCTCCATTCCAGTCATGAAAATGCAGATCCTCCAAAACATCTCTCCAAGCCTTTTGGACTTTGCCAGTGTTCTCTCTGTGCGAGTGCTTGTCTTTCTTCATCTTTTACACCCTTTCATACCTCATTGTCTGCACAATCTCCCCTGACCCCTCACAGGGGAATTAATGGCTCTATGCCCTATGTTTTCTAGAGAGCAGTGTTTTATTTTATCCATCTTTGTGTAGCTACTTCTAGTCAATGCCTGGTCCATGATAGATTCAATAAATCCTTGTAAGATGAATGAGAGAATAAAAAAATGGGTGAGAAACTTATTAGTCCAGAAACAGGAATAAAATCCCTTGGGCAGCAGGAACAGCGGTTGTTGATAATGCTCCAATCACCCAAGAGGAATCTGCAGTTCTGCCTCATTAGGCCATTTAGGTGAGACATTGGGAATACATCTGGAACTGAACCTGGGGAAACAGCAGTGAAGAGGGAAAGGGAGGTTTAAATTGGCCAATTTCTCTTTTGTCACAATATAGACACACTGCCTCCCTGACACCAGTTGCATTAAGTATTTCTTAGAGTTGCAGAGTATACAATACTGGTAAGAGCAATAGTACTATGGCTTTTTCTTTATCTTGTTTTATTTATTTAAAACATACAATTTACAAATATTGTCTAGCCACTAAAATTGTGCTGTAGATTGCTCATATATATTTGAAAAATGCCCACCTGCCTTTATAATAAGAGATATGCAAATTAAAACTACTCAGATTCTATTTGCATTCTCACATTGGCAAAAACACACACCACTCGGTGAGGCTGTGTTGGGAAGCAGACAGTCTTATATGTTGATGGTAGGAAGGTAAACTGATAACATTTTGATGGAGGACAATTTGGACATGCCTGTCAAAAACAACAAATACGCATATTTCTCAGCCATTTCAACCTTGCATCTAACAGATATACTTGCACACGTGTAAGATGACGTATGTACAAGGTTGTTCACTGAAGTTTTGTAATAGCCAAAGATTGGAAACAACTCAAATGTTCATCAACAAGAGACCAACAAAACAAATTATGGTACACTCATCAGTTTTGTGCTGTAGAAAAGAACAAAAACATTGTGTGCACAGATATAAAAGATCTTCAAGTGGAAAAAGCAAGAAACAAAACTGTATATTATGGTATATGTTACCTTTTGTGTGAAAAGACGGGGGGACAAAGCTGTATTTCCTTGTGTGTGCATAGGGAAGTTTTGTAAAAAGAAACTTTTTTTTTCTACAAAAAGAAATTGAGAACAGTTTATTCATGGAGTGAGGGTATTTGGAACTAGGTTAAATGGAGGATAAAGATGGGATGAGGGCATGTGAATATATCACCTATTAGAAGAATAGTTAATGACAATTACTTTTTTGATAAGTGGAAAAAAGCACATTGAAAATTCTATATACAATCTGATTCATCTTTTATAAAAGAATATAATCATGTAAAATAAAGCTTATAAGGTTGAATACCAAAATTTTCATACTCCTTATCTTTGAGTGCTGGGATTACATGTTAATCATAATGTTTATTATTTACTTTCTGGGCTTTTCTAAATTTTGTACAATCAACATGTGTTGTTCAGTAAATAATATCAACCACCCCACAAAGTGATTTTTTTAAAAAGTTATGGATTAATATTGGGCAGAAATCAACCAAGTTAATCAGAACTACTCTAAAATTTTCAGTTTCAAAATCACTTGCAAAAGTACAGGCTTGTTGGAGACCTAAACATTCAAGCAGAGAGGCAAATGGCCCCAGCAGTAATC
>NW_006285779.1:5144617-5145534 GCF_000327345.1 Myotis davidii
AATCCTCCTCCGAGAGATCACTGGCTTGGGTGCAAGCCAGAACAGCTGCCCTCTAAAGCCATAATCCCCAAATAAGCATGGGGGGAGGGGAGGGCGTGCCGGTGGTGGTGGAATCAGTTATAGGATAACTCAAAGTGGACAAAAAATCCTTCTAGTGTAGAAGTGCTTAGAAATTTGATAGTAAGCAAGATTAAAGGTTATGAAATAGGTGCATTTAGATCAATAAAAGTGTGAAGCACATGAAGTGGGAGGGACAGTTAAAATGGTAAACACTGAATGATGTCAGAACACAGAGCGAGGACACAGATGTGTTTCAGTGGGCTGTTGAGTGATTGTGTAACCAGTTGTTGGAATCTTTAGTCACAGGGCGTTTGCTTGTCATTTGTCCCATTTCTGTTCGTATGGGACAAGAGGAGGAGGTTGGTCTCCTTTCACACCCCTCTCTGCATGTTTATGTTTGAAGGTGCAGCTTTCATCTGAAGTAGCATCTATTCTAGCGGCTAGTCTAGCCTTTTTCTGGAAGTCTCTTGGGGCGATACAGCAGGAAGCAGATTGGTGGGTCAATGGCTATAGAGACCTCAGTGCACTAGTAACACTGACATAGCCTTTGTAGGATATATCATTTTAGTTCGCTCAGTGCTTTCACATGCATTCTCTCATTCCGTTAGGCTCTGATGTCCCAGTTTTATTTTAACATTCTATTTTTCAGTGATCATAAATTTAAGAACTATAAGTTCTGTAAGGATAGGAGCAATGTCTGTCTTTCTACTTGCCAGCACCTAGCCCAGTGCTTGGCCCAAAGCGGGCAGTCACTTCCTGAACTTTACTTTGTTTTGATCAGATGGTGATAGAATTCTCCCTGTTCATAGTTCCAAACTCTTATTTGGACAAAGCCTCATATAAGTCCCTTATGTAAC
>NW_006285779.1:5145589-5153999 GCF_000327345.1 Myotis davidii
CTGGGTTTTGCCTGTAGTGAGGAAGGTGGAGCAGAAGATTGCTAACGACAGTAACCTAAACCACGAGTATCTGCCAATCCTGGGCCTACCGGAGTTCCGGACCCATGCTTCCTGCCTTGCCCTCGGGGATGACAGCCCAGCAATCCAGGATAAGCGGGTAAGTTTTTGGATGAGGATATATATTTTCTCTTTAGGAACTGTGAAGGTGAAAAAGAGGTTGAAAATTCAAGTTGTTTTAAAATGTTAGGTGTTATGTCTATTGAACTGTCGATGAATCAGGGATTAAGTAATGTGACCTCAGGAACCTGATAGTGCAAATAATGTGTTTTTGTATAAAGTACAGCTTCTTCAATGGTTCACTTTTGCCCAATTGATTATCAGATTTTAGCTACTGGGTTTGAAGCAGTCAGAGGAAATGCCAAGCTAAGGGAATATAATGGATTGATCAAAAGACTAGGGTCTGGATCCAGCTCTGCCACTCTCTTTGACCATAGGCAAATCACTTACCCCTCTGGCCCCTATGACTCATCTACGTGTTACCGAAAGACTAGTTTGTGGCTCCTGGTCTCGTAAGGCTTTTATCAGATTTTCGAAAGGAGTCTGTGGCCCCCAAAAGTTCAAGAACCACTAGTCTAGATGCTCTCTGAAGTTCCTGTCACTTTTACTGTATCCTTTTATTCTTCTAGCCTTGGTCTCAGCTTCTCTCATTTCAGTGCTTCCTGGTACGTAGTCTGTGTATAACTAGAGACCCTTGGAAGAGGAGCATATTTGGAAGCAGCCAATGAGAGAGGCTCTATGTGGCAGGAAGTGGTTTAGTGGAGATTCCCAGTGTTGTAGGGATTCAGAGAAGAAGGAGGCTGGTGATGGCTGAAGATGAGACTTCCACTGAACCTTGGGAAATGAGACTACAACACTGGTTTTCAACACTGGCTACGTTAGTATAACCTGGGGAGTTTTTAAAAATATACTGATGGCTGGACCCAACACCAGGCCAGTTAAATCAGAATCTTGGAGGATACCACCCTATCCTGCCCTTTTACTACCTTCCCTTCATGGGCATTTAAAACATTTTTTTTAAAATCCAGTATATTTTTATTGATTTCAGAGAAGAGAGGGAGAGAGAGATAGAAATATCAATGATGAGAGACAATCTTCGATCAGCTGCCTCCTGCACATCCCACACTGGGGATTGATCCCGCAACCCAAGCATATGTACTGACCAGTAATTGGACCGTGACTTCCTGGTTCATAGGTTGGTGTTCAACTACTGAGCCATGCCAGCCAGGCAACGGGCATATTTTTAATAGCCCTCTAGGTGATTCCAAAGTACAGCTGGATTGAGAGCCACAAGGTCCAGAGGGAAGGTATTTGTCTGAAGTAGTGGGAGTTCAGGGCCAGAGGTAAGAGGTGAGCAGGCCTATATGTAAAGAGACCTATCTGATCAGGCAGGCTGGCTTTAGCAGCCCGGGCAGGGGAAGCCACCTGAAGGTTTGAGCAGAGGAGTTACCCAATAAAAGTGTTGGAAGAAGATAAACTTGTTGTGTGCGTAGGAACGGAAAGAGCTCAGGTTTTTGCAATAGCTCAGTTAGATATTATGCAATTTAAACCAGCGGCCCTTACCGCTCCCCTGGGCCATTGTCTAGTGCGCCCTCGTGAGTGGAAGGGACCACATCTTGGAGACACCTGATTTATCCCCACATGCTGTTACCCATATGCTCTGATAAACAGGACTGCAGGATCCAGTGAAGGTTACACAGAGGCACATTATTATGTGTATCAGAAGGCAGTGAGGCTCCAGGTCGGTGATTAGGCAAGTAATTAATTAGGGTGACTCACTTCAAGGAACTGAAGGATAATACGGGTAGAATTGGAAGAGTTTAGAGATTATGGATGGCATTGGGACATAGCTCTGACATTCCAGTGTTTCCATAGAGGGAGAGGAGTGTCTTGATAAAGTTTGAAAGTGGGGAATTTTGGCAACTGGGGATTCTTTCTGAGGTGCTGTTGATAGTTGGAATTCTGTTAACAAATGAAAGCAGAGATTCTGTGTTGGGGAGTTTCTTCTCCTAAGACTGTACATTCTTACACATTTATTAACTGTGTTGGGCAGACACTTGTTCCTTTGCCCAACACTCCCCATTATTGATCACTTAATGCTGTAAGACTTGGGGCTGTTACTTATGGAACATAGCCCTCCCTTTTAGTCTAGTGCATTTCATATTTTCTTTTTTTAAAATATATTTTTATTGATTTCAGAGAGGAAGGGAGAGGAAGAGAGATAGAAATATCAGTGATGAGAGAGAATCATTGATCAGCTACCTCCTGCACACCCCCTACTGGGGATCGAGCCCACAACCTGGGCATGTGCCCTGACTGGGAATCGAACCGTCACCTCCTGGTTCATAGGTTGATGCTCAACCACGGAGCCACACCAGCTGGGCTTTTAAAACCATTTTATCATAGAAAATTTCAAATATCTACAACAATAGATAAAACAGTGTAATGAGCAAACCTCCATGCATCCATCACCTAGCTTCAACAATGATCTGTATTTGGTCAATCTTGTATACCTCCCACTGCCCTGCCAAAGCTGGATTATCTTAGAGCAGATCCTAGACACCACCATATATTTTAAAAAAAATTATTTTAATATTTTACAAATAATACATGAAGACATTTTTATTTTTAAAAGACAACTTACAGGTTAGGCCACAGTCCCTTTGACCACTGTTCTCCATAGCTGAGGCCCCTCCACAGAGGTTGCCACTATTTTTAGGTTGATATGTGTCCTTCCTTTTATTTAGATAGGCTTTTCCATGTACTCTTTTCCTTTCTTTCTCCTCAATCCTATAGACATAGTAAGCAACATGTAATTTATAACATTTCTCTACTGAAAGAGCTATGCCAAAACCTCGTTTAAATCATGAAAGGGCAAAATCAAAGATATAGAGGCAGAACAACAATGGCTTAGTGACTAGAGTGAGAAGACCTGGGTTGATGTCCAGCTCTGCTACTCACCACCTGTGTCTTCTTTGGCAAGCCACTTCTCTGAATCAGTTTCCTCATGTAAATTTGGGATTTAGAACTTATTTCATGGGATTGTATAAGGATAAAAAAAAGAATGTGAAGGTATTTGGTAAATGGTAAAACTTAGGACTTTCATTATTGCCCCTGTGAGGTCATTTTAAGATGAGATGAAGCTCAAGGAGAGAAAGTAGTATTCACATGTCACCTTTGTTTCATTAGAATATATGTCTAAGGATTCCTAAGCCTGCCTTATGGAAGGAGAAAGCAGTATTACAGATTGATGTCAATGGCAAGCTGGAACATTATTTTCCAAG
This sequence comes from Myotis davidii, assembly GCF_000327345.1. Taxonomy (NCBI): domain Eukaryota; kingdom Metazoa; phylum Chordata; class Mammalia; order Chiroptera; family Vespertilionidae; genus Myotis; species Myotis davidii. The sequence continues at coordinate 5,148,931 of NW_006285779.1, forward strand.
CTTCTGCTGGAGGGCAGTTTTGATCTTGGGATGGGTATCAAAGGGATTGGGGGTGTGCTCTCCAGGGCACACTCTGATGTGGCCTAGGTATGTTCTCTTCTTCTGTATTCAGAAGGGAAGCTCCCCTCAGAGTGAGACTTCAGACTTCCCTAATGCTCATAGTTGGTAACTTTGAGTAATGTGCTTCAGTTCTCAGCCTCCATTTCCACATTTGTAAACATGGGCAAATAACAGTATCTTCTTCATGTAGGTGTGAGGTGTGATGAGACAGTACATTTAAGGGCTTAGCATAGAGCAGGCACAAAGTAAATGCTCATCATTACTGTATTTTTCCCGATATTTTCTGACTTCCCCATTATCAACCAGTGACCCTGCTTCTTCTCTTTCAGAGAGGAGGTGTGCAGTCTTTGGGGGGAACAGGTGCACTTCGAATCGGAGCCGAGTTCTTAGCGCGATGGTACAATGGAACGAACAACAAGGACACGCCTATCTATGTGTCCTCACCAACCTGGGGTGAGTTCTTTAGGTGTATTCAGAGGAGAAACAAAGAAACTAGGGGCAGTTATCCTCATGATTCTCACTGTTTACCCAGAAAATGTAATCCAGCCCTGGATCAACTGACATTTAGGAATGGCTTCAGCAGTGGGTTTTGGCAGGACACGTGTAATATGATGCTTAAATTCACATTAGGAATACTTTTTCCCAAGACTCTTGGTAGACTTATGTTTTCATGTGTGTTAAAACTTCCCAGAGGAGGCATAGAATGTAGATATATAGGGGCCATTAGGATATAAGTTTAGCATGAAGAAGCCTGGTTGAATTTGTTTTTGGTTACAACCATTCTTAACTCCTCACCTCGATGTCACCCAGTGGACATTCCAGGACTCTGGAAGTTGACTTGTGTCCTTTACAGTTACACCTCCTGTGATTATAAAACCATTTACATGTTTACCCCTTTGCTTGCAGAGAATCATAATGCTGTGTTTACTGCCGCTGGATTTAAAGACATTCGGTCCTATCACTATTGGGATGCAGCGAAGAGAGGACTTGACCTCCAGGGTTTCCTGAAGGATCTGGAGGTGGGTGATGAGATGATAGAGTAAGCAGAACCATAGGGAGCAGGGAAAAGTTTTTGGATCAGTTGATAAGCAAGAGAGTCCTGCTCGTGTCCAAGCTGATGTAGCTTCCCTTTCCTCAGAATGCTCCTGAGTTCTCCGTCTTTGTCCTCCATGCCTGTGCACACAACCCAACTGGAACAGACCCAACTCCAGAGCAGTGGAAGGAGATCGCCTCCGTCATGAAGGTAACTAACTGCCTTTCCAGAGCCTCTCTTAGCAGGTAGTCTGTATCAACATTTAATGTGTTCAGAAGCCACGCCTATTTACTGGAGAATATGTAAGTGGAGAAAAGCCTGAAGAAGAAAATAAATATTAACTGTAAATCCTGTTATCTAAAGGAAGCCAGTCAATATTTTGGAGCAAAATGTAAGGTGGTTTTTTTTTTAGTGTAGTTACACATATAAACATATCTGTTTTACAAAGGCAGGATTATTTTGTCTAGACCATTTTATAACATACTTTGTCTTTGATTTGAACTCCTTTACATGTCATTAAATGTTTTGTAGCATTGTTTTCCATGCATGGACATGTCACATAGGGATTGACTAAATTGGTTGCTGGACATTAAGATATCAGGTTTCTTGCTCTTATGAACAATTATGTAATAAAACTCCATTGTGTTATTTCTTTGAGGTAACTTTCTAGATTGGGATTTCTAGTTTAAAGTGTACATATGTTCTTTATTAAGGTGTTTAAAAAATACTCACTGGGAAACTTATATGACTGGCAGCATGGTGATATACTAGTGAACAAAGCTGCCCTCAAAGAGCATACACAGCCTGTTTGGGGAAACAGCCACGTGAGACAGTTTTGTTGGTGGGGTTATAGAGAGGCACAAAGACCGGACTTTGGGAAGTATGTGTGTGTATAGGGGGGGTGTCGGGGGGGGGTGGGGGTATGGTGGAAGAAACCTTCCTGGAAGTGGTTTCCATGTTGAAACTTGAGGGATGAGGACAGGTGGGGGCTGGAGGGGCAGGAATGTCCCCTGTAAGGGGAAGAGCATGGCCAAAACCCTAGGTGTAGAGGTCATGGCCCGTTTAAGGAAGTGAAAGTAATTCCTGGCCTAGATTCCAAGGGCTTTGGGGGAATGTGAGTCATGAGGCTAGAGAGGTAAATGGGGACCAGAGCCTGTGCTGCGGCACTGACTTCATTCTGAGGGCAATGAGGAGCCATGAAAACCTTTGATGTCATGGAGTGACATGATCAGATGTGCATTGTCTTCAAGTCACCTTGGCTACATGGCAGGGAATGGATCAGAGGGAGTCCAGATTAGACAGGCTGGGAGAGTAGTTAGGGGGGCTATTGTTATAATCCAGGTAGGAGCTGATGGGGACCTGAGTGAAGTAGATGGCAGTAACAGATGTGAAAGGATTCTAGAGCTCCCAGGAGACAGGAACTTGGAGGGTGATTGGATATGAGGGATGACTTGCAGAGGCAGGACAGGAGGATGCACCTTAGCCGCTGGCTTGAATGGTTGGGATCAGGGAGGTGGTGCCCACATAGAGAGTGAGCCCAGAGGAGGAGCAAGTTCAGTGTGGGGAGCCCTTTGAGGAGACCGGAGTGATAAGAATAGAGTATGCAGTGTACTTGTCCAGTAGAATAGCCCTGAGGTTATGAAGAGGCCCTGGGGATACCAAGCTGACATTTGACTAAGCTTATCACACCAGGAATTCATGGGAAAGAATCTGCCAATGTAGGGCAGACACTGCCTCCATGCCTCCAGCCCTATGCCCTGTTGGCAAGGCGGCATCATGATGCTCTGGGGCAATACACTTAAAAAAACAAGGTTTACCGAAATTGTTAGATTTAGGGGTTGGTGTTTAGCTGAACAGAGAAATAGAGATGTAAAGTGGTGATTGGATGCAGAAAAGAGAGAGAGAAGAGAAATGGACAGTTTTAGAAATTCCTTCCAGAAACAGTTGGGGACGAAAAGCCAGTGTCTGAGGTTGGTTCCTGAAGGATGTCCTGCCTGACTCACTTTCCTTCCTCGCAGCGCCGGTTTCTGTTTCCCTTCTTTGACTCAGCCTATCAGGGCTTCGCATCTGGAAGCCTAGAGAAAGATGCCTGGGCCATTCGCTATTTTGTGTCTGAAGGATTCGAGCTCTTCTGTGCCCAGTCCTTCTCCAAAAACTTCGGGCTCTACAGTGAGTGCTCTCCTGAGTTGCAGCCCCACCCTCCACCCCTGCCCCGATCAGGGCCACCACGGCTAATTCTCATCTCTCTCTCCAGATGAGCGTGTGGGGAATCTGACCGTGGTTGCAAAAGAACCTGATAGCATGCAGCGGGTCCTTTCCCAGATGGAGAAGATTGTGCGAATCACTTGGTCCAATCCCCCTGCTCAGGGAGCACGGATCGTGGCCACTACCCTCTCTAACCCTGAGCTCTTTAAGGAATGGTAAGGGACTCACAACCTGATGGGCAAGGGGCTGCAGAACAGTAAGTGCCCCATTACATTTAACTGTCTCTTCCTCTTATTTTAGCAGAGGCAAGATATAAGTACTTCAGCCTCTTTGAATCTCAGATATTTCTATGAAATAGGACTGCCACCTACTCTCACGTGCATAACACAACACTTGTGCCTCACAAGCACTGGGAACATAGGAAGGGACACTCGAATAAATGCAAGTTTCCCCCACTCTCCCACCATCTAGGCTTTGTCCCCTTAAAGTGGGGAAACAGGAAGGAATTCCTGATAGGATAGAATATCCAACTTCAAGTTAGTGTGACACTTTGGGGGCTCTTCATTCTTAACGTTACATATATTTTATCTTATTTGAAACAGTAATTTTTATATAGTAGCTAAATCTGCAATCTCTATTTAATGAGTCCTGATAAAATATATCATTCTGTCTAGATCAGCACCTAGGTGAAGTCTGAGTTAAAACATAGGTGGTATTACAGCTAGTATACCCAAGACTAGAACTGAGCTCCATCAGTGAATATATTCCATTCCTTCTGCCTGGTAACCGTATCTCTTTGGCCTGTATATCCCCCATCCGGGCACCCACCTACCATAACAGGCAAGTGGTAGTCCCATTTTCAGCCTATAGATTGAATTGTGGTTTTTAAACATCTGTGTTTTCATGTATTATCTCTCCGATCTGTATTGGTATTTATGTTACTGTCCACTCAGGAAAGGTAATGTGAAGACAATGGCTGACCGGATTCTGACCATGAGATCTGAACTCAGGGCACGATTAGAGGCCCTCAAGACCCCTGGAACCTGGAACCACATCACTGAGCAAATTGGAATGTTCAGCTTCACAGGGTTGAACAGTAAGTGCTCCCCACCCCCAAATGCTCACTTTTGGAACCAGCACTCCTCTCAGTCAGTGTCCTTGGACTTGGCTCCATTAGCTGTTGCCTAATTGGTCATCGAGAACTTTAGACCAGAACAAGTTAGGTTTTCTCAGTGTGTCCCATCCATCTCTTGAACTCCCTGGGTCTCAGAAGAGCATGATTGTGGTCTGTCCTGCATCCCATAATGAAGATATTTTCATTTTTGTTGCCTGGAAAGTGGCTCAGAGCCAGCTGAGATGTAACAGGGTTTATGGCTTGGAGCCTTGATTTATGAAAGGTCTGTTATAAATGCTTAGGTACCCTTTGGCTCTTCCTTAGTCCTAAATATGAATATTACATATGATTATTCAGGGATCTTTTTTTTTTTTTTTACTTTTTTTATTGACTTTTTTTAGAGAGGAAGGGAGTGAGAGAGGTAGAAAGAAACATTGATGTGAGAAACATCAGTCAGTTGCCTCCTGTATGTGCCTTGACTGGGGATTGAACCTGCAATCTTTTTGGTGCAGGCTAACCCCCAACCAACTGAGCCACCTGGATGGGCAGGGTGTTGCGGCCAAAGGTAAACTGAGGTGAGGGGGGTGTGTGAAAGGATTAAGGAAAGACAGATAAGAGAATGAAAGCTGGGTCTCGGTGGGACGCTGCTCGCTGATG
>NW_006285779.1:5154043-5163794 GCF_000327345.1 Myotis davidii
CCGCCCCATAGCAGGGACATAATTTCTTAACCGGTCTTTCCTAGTCTCTTAAGCATTGCCCTCAAAAAAGAGGTTAGAAAGTTACCTTTCCATGTCACAAATAAAAACTTAGATTGATAGTTGGAATTAAAAGATGATTGAGTGTCCAGTGGGTAGCCTTGAATGATCTTGGTCAGCCGTCAGTAGGGCCTGTTTGCAGTGGCTGTCCCTTCCAGTGATAGAGGGATCATTCATTTAATAAGTTATTCCCGAGCACCCACTGGCCAGGCCATATGTTGCAGACATGGCCACTCACCTGCATGTGGAGCTTGTGTGCCTGGCTTGGCAGTAATTGGGACACCAAAGGTCCTGCATGTTACTATAAACCAGGGCCACCAGAATGCCATCTCTCTCTCTCTGTCTCTCTCTCTCTCTCTCGCTCCCTCTCCCTCTCTCTCTCTCTCTCCCTCTCTCTCTCTCCCTCCCTCCTGCCCCCCCCCCCCCTCCCTTTTCCTAAATCAATTTTTAAAAAGATGAACTGAGTTAATATAAAGTGCTTAGAACACTGGCTGGCACAGGGTTTGCTCCTGATTATTAGGATTTTGTCACCATCTTATTTGGGCTGCTATAACAAAATACAGACTGGGTGGCTTAAACAACAGAAATGTGTTTCTCACAGCTCTGGAGCCTGGGAAGTCTGAGGTCAGGGTGCCAGCATGGTCAGGGCCTGGTGGGGCTTCTCTGCTTGGCTTGCTGGTGGCTGTGTTCTTGCTTCATGCTCACATAATGGTGAGAGAGCACGCTCTCTTTAGTCTCTCATGAGGGCACTACTCCCATTATGGGGCTCCACCCTCATGGCCTCATCGAACCTAATCACCTGCCAAAGGCTCCACCTCCCAATACATCACATTGGGGTTAGGGTTTCCACCTACATTTTGGAGCGACACAAGCATTCAGTCCATAACAATTACCATCCCATTCCCTCAAATGATGGTGTCTTAAGGGTACAAACTAGACAACAGTCGGTTGAAATTCTCTCATGGCCTTGCAACAAAGCAAAACAGCTCTAGAGATTGTGGCATAAAGGAAGTCCAGGCAGTCCCTACCTGCTCTGTCCATGAGAAGTTCTGCAAACACATGGGAAAGCGCTCCTGTTTATGTTTGAATGAGAGAGCTAGGACATGCCAGATCAGAGCGGTGTCTGCAGGTTTCTAGCCCGTTGGTTCGTGCACACAACATTTACCCAGCTCCTCTCATGCACAGGGCCTTGTACAATGTACTGTGAAAGTGAAATGTCCAAGGGAGGTTGCTTCTAGGTGCTCAGGGATAAGCAAATTCAGGTTAAGGGAGAGATGAAAGAAGCACTTCATAACCAGTTTTTTTTGTGTCAGTGGAATGTTCTGAAGTCTGAGGGTTGTTTCAGTTGATAGCGTGTCCTGTGAATGGGATGTGCAAGGTTTGGTTGGGAGGTAGTCCCAGATTAAAATTCCCATGAGGAGGAGCGATATTAAGCTTCTTGGGGATTAGAAAGTCAGCTAATCCGACTAGTTTTCAGAATCGATTGAGGATTTTTCCCTGTGAACAATTGGACAAAATAGCTCCTTTGGTTTTTCTTCTCTGTACTACGAGGCAAAGAAGGAAAACTAAAATTGTCATGGAGTTGCTGAGGCTTAAAGGATCCCTACTACTCTGATTATACCTCTCTTTGTTTTCAACAGCCAAGCAAGTTGAATATCTGGTCAGTGAAAAGCACATCTATCTGCTGCCAAGTGGTCGGATCAACATGTGTGGCTTAACCACCAAAAACCTAGATTATGTGGCCACCTCCATCCATGAAGCAGTCACCAAAATCAAGTAAAGAGGTACCACTGAAACCAGCACCACCAAAGCGGCCCTCTGTCGAGTGTGTTCCCTGCCTGCACAAGTCTAGTTGTATACATCATGGATCAGACTATTGCAAGACCAAAAGGCTGCTCTGGTGAGGTTGGCCCCACTTGAAGAGAACATCTCTTGAAAAGAGATGCGGGCCAAGTTAGAGCCTTTCTGAAGGCCAGAGCAAATTAAGCTTTCTGTTTAAGAAGAATAAAATGGTACTTTGATCATGAGCTGTAGATATCTTGCTCCCTTGCTAGAAGCCAGTGTCTTGCCCGTGTCACTTGTGTGCTTCTATGTGTTGCTTGACTCTGTACAAAGTCTAGTCCCAAAGATCAAGTTATCTGAAGAGCCATATGTAATTGTGGGTGTTGGCTGTCAGTAAAACGCATCACCTCTACCCAGAGTGTCTGTGTCCCTGCTCTTTCTGCATGGTTGTGTCCCTAGCCCTAAGCTTTAGTTCTTTCGGGCAGCCAAGGTACAAAATATATTTACATCACATGCACACAGTTAACTAAAAGTTTCACAAAACAGTATATACTCTTGCTACATGCAGTGCATTCTGATATTTTCTAGTCCATTCTATTCTTTTATGTTCCATTTCACTAAAGAAATAAAAGTGCTGATTGAGACTCTATGTAATTGATTTTGTATCCACCAATAGGTTGTAACCCATGGCTTAAAATGAATGCTATAGCCCTGGCCGGTTTGGCTCTCAGGTTAGAGTGTCGGCCTGGGGACTGAAGGGTCCCAGGTTCGATGCCGGTCAAGGGCATGTACCTTGGTTGCAGGCATATCCCCAGTGGGGGGTGTGCAGGAGGCAGCTGATCAATACTTCTCTCTCATCGATGTTTCTAACTTTCTATCCCTCTCCCTTCCTCTCTGTAAAGAAATCAATAAAATATATATAAAAAAAGAATGCTATAGTGCCCTAGCTAGTTTGGCTCAGTGGATAGTGGGTTTTCTTGCGGACTGAATGGTCCCGGGTTCGATTCAGGTCACGGACACATGCCCAGTTGTGGGCTTGATCCCCAGTAGAGGGCATGCAGGAGGTAGTCAATGATTCTCTCTCATCAATGTTTCTCTCCCTCTTTCTTTCTGAAATCAATAAAAATATATATTTAAAAAAAGAATGCTATAGAGGGATGTACTAGTTGCTAAAGAAAACCTAATGTGTTCTTGTAACAGGCTTACCATTGGTGAAGGCTTTGCACCCCACCTCTTTGCCAGTTTTCTGGACTTGTCCTTCAGAGGCCAGCTGTCTTATATCACTTAAGACCTTGGACTTCATGGATTCCTAGAAGGGTTGACATCACTCAGGGTGATTCTAGATCACAGCCCTGCCCAATGCAGTGGAGCACCTCCTAGTCAATTAGAGCCACTTGAACATAGATCACATTTTCCAGAGAGTCCAAGGAACTCTCCCCATACAGTTCTGTAGAATTGGAGTCTTGAGTTTGAAAATATTGAAAGATAATTCTAGTTATTTTAACAGGATCTTCCCCTTTCTAACGTGCTTTTGAGTTATTATAAAATCCTAGTCTTGAGGGCTGATTGGTGTCTTAGAAGTCATTAACTCCAGCCTCTCTCAGAGCTATAGTCTCTGCCATATTGTCCCTGACCTGTTCATTTTGGGGTGGGGGCGGGGCGGCGGGCGGGAGAGGGGCAGAGGTTTTCCCTACTTGGTAAAGCATCCCATTCTGTTGATGGAGCACCTTACAGAGGTCATTTACCTTGATTCAGATTTTGGTCGTTGTCTGTCCTACTCCCCTGGTTCCCTTACTCGCTGCCTTTAAACCACAGATACCAAGTCCACTGGCACTTCTAATTGATGACCTTACAAATATTTGAAGTAGCAGTTGTTATTCCTAGTTTTTGCTTTTCCATGTGAAGCTCCTTCCTTCCCCCCACCCCAACTCTTTGTGTTCCTCCCAAGAAAGATCTTGAGCTTGGAAGGCACCCACCAGTGCCTCATGCATCACATGGGTTCCACAAATAATTAGTGTCTTCCTGCTTCTTTCTTGTTCTCAGTCACACTCTAGCTTCTCATTTGAGTTTTATTTCCACTTCTGGCATTTGTTTCTGCAAAAGCTTACCTATCTGTCTTCCCAAAGTACAGCACTGGAGCCTTCCTGTAACCTTGACCGCAGCCTCACACCTGGCCTTCAGAGCCAAGCCTCTTCAGGCAGGTGGGCCCCGTGAGATAATCACAGGTGAGCTCCACCCAACCTGCATCTCAAATGAAAACACTTCAGAACTCCCAGATTCAGGGCAAGGAAACCAGTCACATTCCAGGAGAGCATTTTCATTTTATTGAAAAATTATTTACAATTCATTAAGTCTTCATAAATGCTTTATTTTAAAATTAAAGTCTTTTTTTTTTTAACTTTTTGTAACCTGAAGAAAATTGGGGAGAGTGGGGTTGGGGAATGGGAATGAGAGTGGTTACAGGCTCCTTAGGGATTCTGCAAAGGGATGGAGGTAACACAACAGCAGTGGCCTGAGCCCTGTGGCCTAAGTGGTAATGCAAGAAGACTGCATAACAGTTCTTACTTGAAACTCAGTCCCCTGGTTTGGGTCTGAGGCACCCAGCACAGGGCGGGGTGAGGGGGTGACACTTTGCTATTCCTACCAGGCAAGAGTAGGTGTTGGGGGCAGGTGGTAGCCTTGGAACTATCTAGAAGTCATGCACTACTGAGCCTCAGGCAGAGCCAGGCAAAGGATGTGAAGTCAGTAATACATTGCTAATACGCTGCTGGAAAAGGCATCACCAGCTGGAAAGTCTTCCACACGCCGTGGCCTTCCTGTCTGCAACACCTGCTCCGGTTCGGAGGGGGAGAGGGGATGAGGTTATGTGGGGTGTAGGCTGTACAACAGCCTAGGTTGTGCCAAGAATTTCCGAGGAATTCCACTTCTCGGTGGGTGCCAGCTCCCCCCATCAATTTCAAGGACACTTGCGAAGACCACTTACAATTAAAAATCTGTCTCAGACTGCCAGTGCTCACTTCACTCTGCATTGCAGAAACTTTGGGCTGAAAGCTCCACTTTCCGTTAAAGTAGGTTTTAACCCTTTGTGGATCCAGGACCTTTGAGGATCTATGAAAGCTTTAGCCCTCTGGAAAACAGGCATAAGAACACAGACACTAAATTCCTAGTGTTAGGGGTTTCATAGACCCTATGAAGTCCAACAATGGACCCCCTGGAGTGATGGACCCCCCAAGTTAAGAACCCCTGAGTTAAAGGTTCCTATGGATAAGCTGCAAATAACCCAGAGGAACCATCATGTGATTACTAATTGAATGGGTGTGGGGCAAGAGGAGTAATGGTTGTGGAGGAAGGGGAGGTAAGCCTGGTGCCCCACCCCAGGGAAAAGTTAGGGAATGGTTTGGAGATTCAGCAGGCAGCACTGGATCAGGGCGATAGATCAGAAAGGGACTTGGGGTCCCAAAGACCTTCACTTCCACATTTTCCCTAAGGCTGGCTCTGTGTCCCGATCAGAACTTTTTTTTTCACGTAGGTACGTGCAGTCATCCTGCCATCTGATGGTTATGCTTGGAATTGCATCTGCCCCCACATCCAAGTGAAATGGCAGAAATTTAGTATGTTCTTGGAATAAAGTACACATGGCTAACTTGCTGGGGGTGCAGTAAGGGGGAGGAGTGGGGGGAGTGGATGAGAAAGAGGAGTACTCTTCAATGTTCCCGTGTAATGCACACTGAAGTCCCATGAGAGCTTGCATCCGTCTTGGCTGACGTGGGCACTCTTTGGTTTGTCATGGCTAAACTTGCTTCAACAGCTTAGAATTTTTCCATATACACACACATGTATATGGGAAAATACATATTTGCTTTGATTTGAACTTAAAACCTGAAGCTCCATCTCTGGCTCCCAATTGGGTCTCTCTGTTCCCGGTCCCTCCTCTTCCAGAGCAGATTTACTGATGGATTGGTAACTGCCGATTGGGAGCCAAAGCAGATGTGTCCCTGGGAAAATCAGTGACTTGAGGTTCCATCTGGCATTCTTTCCACTCCAGCTGAGACCCAGTTCCCAGGCTGCTGGAGCCCTTACCTAACAGGAAACTGGTCACCAACAGTTTTCTGTATTGTCATGTCACGCCCACATGGCTGAGTCCAGCTGCCCTGAAGTTCTGGAGGAATTCTTGGTGCATCTTCTGAACACACCGTCACGCTTGCTGCTCCAGCCTCCGCTGTGCCTGTCAGCGGCACCTTCTGAGCTAAGCTACGCATGAAATATGGCATCAGGGGAATCTCGTAGAACAAAAAGGGCATTAGGGGTCCCAGAGTGGTATTGTCAGCCTGGAGTCATGTCTTCTCCAGTCCCAGGCTGTGCTGTGGACGAGGCCATTTCTAGCATGTTCCACTCGAGGCACCTCCTTCCATCTTGGCCACTGCAGGCTCTGAGTCCAACTGGAGGCGATGAGGGAAAGTCTGCTAAACTGACAGGGGTGAAGAGGTGGTGAGGGAAGCAGAACGCTCTGTCACCTGTGGGAGGCCTTGGGGAGAAGCAGATGACAGGAGGGTGGGTTCTCCCCCAAAGCTCTGGAATGTCACACACCCAGCAAAAGTTGTCTGCCCATCATGTGATGAGAGGTGTTAAATTGGAGTTCTCCTCAGAGGCTCTCTCTCCATCGGGTGACCTCTTCCTTTTTCGACCACCTGAAAAACACAGTTTGTAAGGATCCATCTGTAGGACTCAGAGGACATTCATACTCTCTTGGTGGTCTAAGCTCTCTTCAAAATAGAAGCAGAAATGGAGACAGTTTGGCAGGAAGCAATCTGCATTGTCACCTGCTGCTGCTATCAGCATATTTACATTTTTCAAAAAATATATTTTTTTTGATTTCAGAGATGAAGGAAGAGAGAGAGAGAAATATCAATGATGAGAGAATCATTGATTGGCTGCCTCCTGCAAGCCCCACACTAGGGATCGGGCCCACAACCCAGGCATATGTCCTGACCAAGAATCGAACCGTGACCTCCTGTCCTGGTTCATAGGTCAACCATTGAGCCACACCAGCCAGGCAGCATATTTACATCTTGAAGGACTAGGATTCACCTTTCCCCTGAGATGACAGCTCTACAAAGCCACAGACCCAGGCTAGTGCCAATGGAATGGAGATTTCCTGGAGGGAACCGAGTAAGGCCCATGTAATACCTCGGGATCATGCCTTTCCCATCCTCTGATCCCCAATTATCAAGGATGCAAAACAGCCCAGGGCCTATGATGGATTCCCCTGACTGTACCTCATTAGGGTTCCCCAAAGGAGTCACTGGTTCCTCCTCCATGAGGAAGAGCCTAACATGCTTTTTCTACTACCCAGCTGGTAGGTGGCTTTCGTCTGGGTGAGGAGATACTCACTCAAGGTTCTCAGCAGCCTCTTGCCCATGGTTTCCTCAAAGTCACTACTGCAGGGACTGGTCTCTGTGTCCAGGTTGATGTTACAACATTCACTATCCGATGCTGAAAGGAAAGAAGAAAGAACACAACCGTTTCCAACGTGCACACCCAGGGACCGAGGTGGGATGATTCTGGCTGACATTTCTTAGCAGGTGAGAGTGTAGCACCAGTGCTAAGGCAGCAGTGGCTCCAACAAGGGAGGGATGCCCAGGGAGCCTTTAGCAAGGGGCACTTTAGTGCCACAAAAGGAACAAAGAGAGAACAAGAATTAACTACTCAAACCCTGTTTGGCAGGAGAGAGAAGGGAACAAGATGTTCTCAGCATTTTTTGCCAGACAAAAAGCAGGACAGGTGGTGATGTGTCCTTCCTCTATTTGTACAGATCCTGGAAAACCACAGGGCTCAATAACAATTAAGCACGTGCCAGGTCTTCTCCCACTGAACCCAGTGAGAATTCAAAAGCCCTAGAATCTCAGAGCCAGGAAGGAGCCCAGCTCTTAGTGCCAATGCAGGAAGAACCTAACCTGGAGGACAAAATGATGGAAATGGCACCGCACCCGAAGCCAGGAGGCTGAGTCCGTTTCTAATGCAGCATACCGATGGGGCAAGTCACCTCCCTTCTCCAGGTCTCAGGGTCCTCATGTGCCATAGAGGACGATGGGTTAGATAATCTCCAAAGCCTATCCCAACTCCTCCATTCTTATTCTTTTGATACAATTTCTCGGTACATGTTTTAGCTACTAAATTCAGTGTGGGTGGGAGAAAAAGAGCATCAGTCCTAAATTTAGGTCCTAGAATAGTAATTATGTATGTCCCAGATTTTCTGCGTTAGCTACAAGTTCAAACATATCTCAGGCAAGCATATCTTAGGCAAGAACAGAAGGACCTTAGGACTGCTGGGACGCTGGGAGCTCGGAGCAACACCACCATCAAGACAGAGGCCTGCAGTGTCTCAGAGGGAGGTGATACGGTCTCAGACTTCAGGACAGCTCCTACAGATTACATCTGGTCCCTGGGCCTCAAAGGAAGGGAAGAGCCCTGCCAATGAGAGTGACGGCTGACTTCAATGTCCTAATCTGTAAAGTAGCCCTAACAATAACTGTGCACTATTTAGAGATCATGGCACCAAGCACTGGAAGGTACCCTCTGTATGTGTTAGCTCATCGACGCTCAAAGCTACTTTATGAGCTGGTTACTGCGATTTGTATCTATTAACATAAGGAAATGTACCTTTTAAGACAAGGAAACCGAATCTTCAGATAAAGTAACTTGCCCCAAATTGCATAGCTCCTAAGTCAGTGGTTCTCAACCTTGGCTGCACATTAGAATCACCTGGGAATTTTTAAAATCCTGATTTCTGGGCCTCATCCTCTGCAAATTCTGTTACTTTGTTACTAATGATGAGGCCCAGAAATTAGGATTTTAAAGATTCCCAGGTGATTCTAATGTGCAGCCAAGGTTGAGAACCACTGTCCTAAGTGAAGGAGCCAGGCTCTGAACCCAGGTGGAAGCCTAGTTCCAAACACACTGTCTTCCAGGGTCTGATGCACGGTAGCTGCCCAGTAGACGTTAGGAGGCGTAAGGAGGCGGGACATTTTACACGGGGGCTGGGATCCCAGGCTCCCCTCACCCAGTGCCCTGTGGTGAAGACCCCCCTGGCTCCTGGGGCCCAGTTTCCCTCCCGGACCTGCTCTTGTGGGAATGGCTGCAGGAGACACTGAGAGCTGCTGTGTGCTGTGCTCCTGGAAGTCTGTCATATCCTCCTGGGGGAAGCCCATCTCCTCCATCCTCAGGTACACGACCTCGCCGGGGCTTCTCAGCCCATCGGAGCGGCTGCCTGGGGGGAACAGTACGTGTGTCACCTCTCTGCTTTGGAGAAGACCAGGGCTCCATGAGGACAAGATGGCAGCTCGGGACAGCCATGAGGAGGAAGGCAGGGCTGTCCTCACCTCAAGGCAGCCCGGCCCACCCGCCTGACTGACTTACATGGCAGGCTGTTCCTGTTGTTTAGGATGACAGCAGCGTCATCCTTGGGGCTCTGGGGTGTGCCCCGGGTCGTGGGGGCCTTGGTGGAGTCTCCGTCAGTGAAGGCCTCCATGTCGGGGGACTGGGGTGAGTTGTCCATGTGGCAGGCGGTGAGCGCATTCTGGTACTGCTGCCGTGTGATCTGGGAGGAAGAGGCAGAGAGGGGCAGAAGCTCAGGAGACACTGGGCAGAGCATTCCATAGATGTGGCCCAAGCTCAGACGCAGCCTCACCTGGGTGCTTTGGAACCCAGGCCTCCGTGACCTGGGATCCATGAACTAGGGGCCTTACCCAAGCTGTACCAGGCAAGGAGTTGAAGACAATGAGAGGACCCTTTGTTTGTTTGCCACCAGAGTTCTCACTGTCATTTTTATTTGCTCTGGACTCTTGTTTTATCTTTTATTTTTTTAAATTTAAATTCTTTATTGTTTAAAGTATTAAATATGTCTCCTCCCCCG
>NW_006285779.1:5163873-5167810 GCF_000327345.1 Myotis davidii
CATGCCCTCATCTGGGGATTAAGTCAAGCAACCTAGGCATGTGCCCTGACCGGGAATTGAACCGGCAACCTTTCACTGCACGGGACAACGCCCAGCCAATTGAGTACTGGCTCTGGACTCTTAAAGTGCACCTGGAGGAGCTAAGTCTTTACTTGAGACCCTGGAGAGGACAGAGGGCATCTTCAGTTAGCAGGGTGGTTGCCCACAGAGAGGTTTAAAACACAGGTGTGGAGAGCGGCTACAGCATTTGGACAAGTTCAAGCCTGGGACTAATGAGAGGGCATGATCCTCTCGTGGCAAAAGCCACGTGCAAGTCCCAGCACAATTATAGCCAAAGACTATAGTTGTAAGCTTGATCGCTTCTCGGCCTTTTGGCTAAGATCAAGTGTAGTATAGTTGTAAGCTTTAACCTATGGTCCAAACCTGTGGTCCCACGTGGCTAAGTGATATAGGCTGTGGGAGGTGCAACAAGTAAACAAAGCTTGAGCAGGTGCATGTAACTGAGTAGATTTGAAACCCACGAGAACGAGAACGTTGAACCACACCCTTACTTTGCCTCGTGGAAACTGGTTATAAAATAAAGACTCGGCTTGCAGGCTGTGGCACTGTCGCTAGCTTTCCATCAGAGAGGACAGCATCCCACCCAGACCCAGCTTTCTTCTGTTGTCTATCTTTCCTCAATCCTTCACCACCTCCTCTCAGGCTCACTGAACCTGGCTGTGCAGGCGCGGCACACACTGGCTTATACTATTGCCAAGAGTCCTCTTCCTAAGGGTCAGTCAGTGGGGACCTGGCAAGAACGAGACCCCCAGCTTGTGTCAAAGGCTGAAATAAGAAACCTCCATGTGAAGAACATGAACTCTGGCAAAACTGCAGATGAAGCCAATATGTGTGTGTTTTTTGAAGCCTTCTATAGTTCTATCCTTCAAGAAATTATTGCCAGAAAGAAGCTCCTTTCTCTAGGTGAATTATGATGGGAACTTCCTGCTTTTTTGCTTTTATGACCAGGGAGCTCACAGATAAATTTCTATTTACTTTCAGTATCAAACTCATTCCTGATAACTTTTTTACCAAATTGGTTTATAGTCTCTTTTCAACTTCTAACTTAAAACATAATTGAAGTATTTACTTATTGAAATCATATAACATATATACTATTGGAAGTGTTATAAATATCCTAAAGAGATGGAACTAGAGATTAGGTTCTCAGACGTTGGTGAAAGCTCTAGTGCTAATGTTACCCAGAAGGGCGTGCTTTTGCAGGTAGAGGTTGGGATATGAGGACAGAACCTTCTATCTACACTGAGTGGCCAGATTATTATGACCACCTGACATTTGTAGGCAAAGTAGCTATAATTTCACGCTGAAGTTGCTAGAGGGCCAGACCATTATAAATAGGGAAGCAGGTTGTTTACCACGACAGTAGAGTGTTTTTTTTCCTGAAGATATGGGTAAACAACACGATTTAACAGCCTTTGAACGTGGGATATATATATACTATATAGTGCACAATGGCTTACAGAGCATGTAGGTATGTGCTATCACCTTTGCTTGTCATAATGACTGTATGGGGTGGGTGCGAGAGGTCTCCTACGGCCCATATTACGAGTAAGGAAATGAGGTCTAGGAAGGTTGACGCACTTGCCCAAGGTTTGAGAGTTAGCAGGCTTTCAGCGCCCTGGCCAGAAGTTCACCTTTAACCAGTGTGATGTCTCCTATCATTTTATAACTTTCATCCCTCAAAACACAATCCTGCAATTTAGGGATTCTGCCACCAGATGGTGATGAGGCATCTTGGTTGCAGTCACACGAGTCAGATTATGTCATTAGCCAAATGTCCTTAGTTCAATAATGACATTTACAAAACACATTTTTTTAAAAACAAGCATAAGGATTCTTTGATATCTTCATAGCTTATTAACCACTATTAATCACAGCTTTAATATCTTTCCCAGATAATCTAGGCATCTTTTCTATCTAATATTGTAACATATTGTGAAGTCGATTTACTCCTGGACTTTATAACCAGTTCTGGAACTTCATTCTATCTGGACATGGAAAGCCCTCACAAACTGCCCGCAGCCAGTCACAGGGGCTTCCACCAATAAAAACACCCATTTTGTACGAACTTCTGTCTAGGTTCCTCAAAGACTCTCTTTATGTTAAAAAAAAGGGGGGGGGCAGGTGGGAGAGGTCAGTAAAAGAGCCTACATCATGGTCCTAACTAGTCCATTAAATCAGGGGGAGGAGATTTTAAACTTTAGTCTATAAAGCAGTGGTTCTCAACCTTCTGGCCCTTTAAATACAGTTCCTCATGTTGTGACCCAACCATAAAATTATTTTCGTTGCTACTTCATAACTGTAATGTTGCTACTGTTATGAATCGTCATGTAAATATCTGACATGCAGGATGGTCTTAGGTGACCCCTGTGAAAGGGTCGTTTGACCGCCAAAGGGGTCGCGACCCACAGGTTGAGAACCGCTGATCTAAAGCATCATCTGAACTTACATTAAAAAACAAAACAAAAGAGAAACCAACAGCGACATAAAACAAAAGCTGTGTTAAGTTTGAATTTTCAAATTCCTTGTATAGAACCAACCATTCCAATCAGAGGTTTTCATTTGCTAACCAGGAAGGGGGCTCTCACCAGACACCGGATCTGACCACACCCAGAACTTGGACGCCTAGCCTCCAGAACTGTGAGAAGTAAGTGTTTGTTGTTTAAGCCATCCAGTCTGTGGTAATTTGTTAGAGCACCCCAAGTGAACTAAGACAAATGGAAAGACCTGAGAAACAAACCTAACAAAAATTCCCAATTCAAAGAGAATCCAAAGGCCTCACTCTGGCCTAAAATGCCAGGTGACATTGCTGCTAATGCTCCAGTCTCATCTCACACCAGCCTCTGCCTTTGCACTCAGACCCTGGAACCCCCAGCTCCTTCCTGCCTGCTGTTTCTGTCTTGAACATTCTCCCCACCTTCCCTTTCAGGTCTCAGCAAAAATGTCCCTTGCTTGGCCTGCTCTGACAACCATTTCTAAAGCAGCCTCAGTTTATCCCCCGCCCTGTATATTCCCTTCATCATCGTTATCATTACCTGGAAATTACCTGGGTTTTATCTATGTGGTTACCTGTTAATCATCTTTCTTCCCCTAGGACAGTGATGCGAACCTTTTGAGCTCGGCGTGTCAGCATTTTAAAAAACCCTAGCTTAACTCTGGTGCCGTGTCACATATAGAAATTTTTTGATATTTGCAACCATAGTAAAACAAAGACTTATATTTTTGATATTTACTTTATAGATTTAAATGCCATTTAACAAAGAAAAATCAACCAAAAAAATGAGTTCGCGTGTCACCTCTGACACGCGTGTCATAGGTTCGCCATCGCTGCCCTAGGAGCATGGAAGGTACAGAAAGGCAGGAGCTTGCTGTCTTGTTCGCTCCCGTAACTCACCAATGCCTGGACAGAGCCAAGCGCAGTGCAGGCGTTCAGTAACTATTTGAACCACTTACTCTATTGTCACTTCCCATGTCTTTTCCCACAAGTCATGTGGCCAGTACTACCAACCATAAGAGTTAGCATATTGGACTTTCTCTTCTCCCATTTTTTCCTACCTCCACTTCTGAGGAAGGTCTGCGATGAGAGGGCTTCAAGGCTGGAAGCCATGGGGACAAGAGTCATGGGCTCTGGCTTTCTGAGGTTTAACCTCATCGTCACATTATCTTGGATCACAGGGGAGTGGGATGCACATCCTGACCCCCAGCCGCCTCTGCGGTCAGGATCGAGGGACGGTCCACCCGGGGAGTTACCTTTACAAACTGCACGTCGCTGAGGATATGGACTGAGTAGTCAGGAGTGTAGAGGTTGTTGCTGCTGCACAGCTGGGTGTTGCTGCCCCCAAAGTCACTGCGCTCACGGTTGGGAGACTCCGAGCGG
>NW_006285779.1:5167840-5187124 GCF_000327345.1 Myotis davidii
GGTTTACTGCAGACGATGAGGGAGAGGGGAGGGAGAGAAGGCAAGGAGGGGCGGGTGTGGAGAAAGGAGAGGGGACCAGGAAGAGGGAGAAGAAGAGAGAGAGGTGTTGTTTATTGAGGTCCTGCAGGACTTTAAGACAATGGCTACACTGGATGGTGAAACCAGGCCCTCACCCCTCCCATCAGAGCCCAGAAAAATGCCCAGCTGCCCACTGATGTTTATTCCTTCAAGGAGCAAACACCTAGGGCAGGAACTCATGGCTCCACTCTGCTCAGGCTCCTCCTGCTCCCAAGACGTCAGCCAGGGTTAAGTGCCACGGAGGAGAAAGGGGCTCTGAGAGAAAGCTAATGGAAAGTAACTTCACAGGTTGATCTGATCATAAATTTCTAACTGGGCAGTCATGCTCCAGGTCTACAAAAAGGTTTAAGCAAGCCCTGTCCATTGCTCTTGTGCACTGAGGTTCACACGCCTCTGAAATGCCAGGGTAACCCTCTTTATCAGACCCTTTGGGGAGGTACCCACCAGCAAGGGAGCACATTCTCTTGTAACTTTCCTCTGTGCCTTGCTTTCTCCCACCTCCAGGTAACTGACCTTACATTCCCTCCTTATTCCAAATGTATCGGAGGAACAGCAAAGCTGTCATTCTCTGGGGCATTGTGAGATCCGGCTCCCTGGCATGTTGTCAGTTTGGCTCAAATAAACTCTCACAAAAATGCCTACAGGTTTGGGTGTTCTCACATTGCCAGTGCAGATGAGGCCCAATTGTGAGCGTGGTTAGCTACCCCAGCCCACGAGACCTTCTGCTAGACTGAGTTGCTTTAGATAAACTCCATTCACAAACCTTATTTTAGAAAGGCCAAGATTCGCCCTCAAAACCATCTGCCACAGCACCGATAACCAATCCTCACTGCACTGATGCACTGCAGTGGGGATGACTCAGGTCTGCCCCAACAATGGCTGGGCCCGGGACAAGTGGAGGCCCACAGACCACAAGGCATATATTTAAATCACACTAATGAACTGTTAAAATAGGTTCTACCGTTGTCCTCAACAGCCTGGAAGGCCAGGTCCAACTCCTTAGAGTTTCGTACCAGAAAATAGGGTTGTATGAGGAGGACCAATCCCCAGCACCCTTTTGGAATGGGGAATTCTGGGATTTTGGTATCTGAAATGTGGTCTAGAACAGTGGACGGCAAACCTTGGCTCACGAGCCACATGCGGCTCTTTGGCCCCTTGAGTGTGGCTCTTGCACAAAATACCACGTGCGGGCACGCACGTACAGTGCGATTGAAACTTCGTGGCCCATGCGCAGAAGTCGGTTTTGGCCTGGGCGAGTCTATTTTGAAGAAGTGGCATTAGAAGAAGTGGGGGGTGTCGGTCAGTTGGGCGACGGGAGATGCGGCACAGGCGGGCCGAGGGATACACAGTGCGGGGGGAGGCACGCGCGTGATTCATACATGAGTTGAGGATGGGACAGTTGGAAGGGGTCGACCTCAGTGAACATACCACAATCAGATTGAGGACGTTTTTAGCAAAGGCCAGCTTAGGAGTACCCTAATTAAGTTCATAACAATGTACCTACCTATATAGTTTAAGTTTAAAAAATTTGGCTCTCAAAAGAAATTTCAATCGTTGTACTGTTGATATTTGGCTCTGTTGACTAATGAGTTTGCCGACCACTGGTCTAGAAAGAAGAACACAGGCTCTGGGTGGGCACATCCCTTTGGCCCTGCAAATTCCTCACCCCACTGAGAGGGCCAGGACTCAGGAGGACCAAAGTGGGGCCCTCTAGTGTGGGGCTAGGTCAGGGCACCCTCTAGGGTCCAGTGGTTCTCAACCTGTGGGTCGTGAACAATGAAAATACATCCTGCATATCAGATATTTACATGACGATTCATAACAGTAGCAAAATTACAGTTATGAAGTAGCAACGAAAATAATTTTATGGTTGGGGGTCACCACATCATGTGGAACTGTATTAAGGGGTCGCGGCATTAGGAAGGTTGAGAACCGCTGCCTAGGCCTAATGGGGGGTGGGTAAGGAGTAAGACCTCCTGAATGTTCAGTTTTTTTCTTTTCTATTTTCAAGAACCGCCTCTTCAGAAAGTTCAATTAAGACTCTGTTACTTGGTTTCAAAATGAACTATGTGAATTACCCTCCCCAGGATTAACAGGAGAGAGGTTCTGAAGGTGACGCTAGCTTTATCTTAACCTGGGCATAAGACCCTTCCACCCTTCTGCTTCCCAACTGATGCTACAATGCATTTCTTCCAAAAAAAAAAAGAGGAACAGGAGCCCTCAGCTTCTCATAACACAGACTTAGTGCAGGGGTTCAAATGAAGAGTCCGATCATTCAGAGGTTCTGCTCCTTGTTCTTTCGGGGTAGAACTTCAGGAATTTAATTCTGTCTCCTGAGATAATGTTGCCATCAATTGAAATATCCTATCAGCATCTATTTGGAGTGCGTCCTGAAGCACTGATGATCTGGTCAGCTGCCAAGCTATTATTGTTGTCTGGCAAACTGTGTTTCAGAAAGATTAAACCAACAATAGGTTGAGTAATTTTCTCATTGAAACCATAGTATTCACTGCCTTGATAGGATTGTAGAATTAAGGATTTCACTTGTCTTCCCCATCTCAGTGAATGTCATTCACATATACTGCTATTTAAGTCAGAAACCTGGGAGTCCACCTGACTCCTGCCACTCCACCAGCCCCACATCAAGTCCTCTTATCTCCACCTCCAACATTATAAGCCCATCTGCCTCTCTGACTCTACTCAAGTCGGAGTTATCATTACTCTCATCTGGCCCACAGTCTGGTCGCCCCACTTATAATCTTATTTATAATCAGTTCTCACCTCAGCGGCCAGAAGCACATTTTAAAGACACAAATCAGTTTCCTATTGAATCTGAATAAAATCCACACTCTTTGCTGGGACCCTTAAGCCCCAACATGACCTGACCTCTGCTCTTCTGTTGGATCTCATCTTGGGATTCCCTTCCCCTCCCCTGCTTGCTCTGCTCGACTGGACGCCTTGGGGATCCTCAATCATGCAAGCATCTCCCCGCTCAGTCGATACGATTTCCTCTGCTCACCCTTCTCTTATCCCACCTCCTACCCACCCAGCCTCCAGCTCCCCAGCCCCACATTCCCAGACTCACCCCTTCCCCCAACCACTCTCACTTCTCAGTCATTAGGTCTCAGTTTGAACACCACCTTCTCTGAAGACCTGGTCTGGCTGCCCCAAGAAGATTCCTCTATTTTCCTCTATCACTGCCCTCTGTTCATTCCTTCAAGTTTTAATTGTCTACTCAATTTAACTAAATCCCATGAGGACAGTGACCTTGTCTTTTCTGGTCATCATTGTACACCTAGTACTTAGCACAGTGCATGGCCTAGAGTAGGTGCTCAATAAAAATGTGTAGAATGAATGAATCAGCACGTATGAGTCCCTTAAGGAACTTTTAAGTTTAAAATCTAAATTTTATTTTAAAAAAGGTTTCAGAGATGTCAAATCATCCTGGAATCAGAAAACCTTTCCTCTGCAACTTAAAGTCATTCTGAGAAGGCTAACATCTCCAAGAAGCTAGGAGTGGGCAGCTGAAGAGTGAGATCATGTGCAATGAGAATCAAAGGGCACCGAGAAGCCTCAGGCGCTGGCCTGATAGCTTGAGGAAGAGGCAGCAGGAAGCATTAGAACTTTCTGTTTGTTTGCTTGTCTAATAAGCTTGTGAAATAGGCTCCTTTGAGTCAGAGCCTCCTCCAGAGTAACCAAGGACTGAGAGGGACAGTGATGGTGCCACGGAGAATTGAGCAAAGCACCAAATTGGGCAGAAAAGTATGTATTTCATTTCTGGTCCCAGTTCCTTGAAAACAAACTGATTGAGTTCTGGCTTGGCTAGATCCATTTGTGATGTTCTAAGGTGGTGGCTGGCTAAGGCAGTTGATGGTGCTTCCTTGGGCACATTGTTCTGGCAACAGTAGGGAGTCCTGCAGGAGAGCGGCTTCTTTGGCATGAGAGTGGAATTCAGAAACCGTACCTTGACCTGGTGGGTCCTGTCCTCAATTCAGTTTAGAACAAGGGGAGAGAGTGTGAGCAGGGCCTGTGGCTTCCATTTCACTCCTTGATAACCCTCCCTTTGCCTGGTCGGACATGTGCTTCACATACCCTACATCTGCTGTTCCACCTTCTCATCCCTTCTGTCTCAACTCAAGGTACATTCAAGGAAGATGACAGGGAAACACAGCCCTGTCTTATCTACTAAACAACTTCCATCCACAGAAGGTTCTGCCTGAATCACTTCTACTCCCTGTTGGAAACAGAGGCAACAGCTACTACATCCTGATTCCCCCCAAAGCTCTCCTCCTCACTGAAACCCAGTTTAGAACTGTCACCCTGCTGCCACTCACAAGGACCTGCATGTCAAATACAAGCAACATCACTGTTGTGCTGGGATGAGAAACATGTTTTTGTTTTGTTTTTTAAGTAAAAACAACGCTATTGAAGGTTTATTCATAAAACCCTGGAGGATTCCAAACACAAGAAGTTCCAACCATCTTACAGAGGTCTGGTCTATAAAAGTAATTTTTAAAAGGAAAAGAAGCCCTCATTTCATGACAAAGAAAGTCTCAGCCCATCGAGTGTTGTGCAAGATCAATGTTTTCATGTCCCGGAGCCTGACATTCCCCAATAGGTGGGATGCGATGACTTGGCATTTTGGTAATTGTGCCCAAACACGCAGAGGTTTCTGAGCAAGGGACATGGACATGCTTTTAATAAAAAGGAGAAGAAATCAATAACAGACGAGTGTCCCAGCAGCATGGCAAACTAGTTCAAGTTGTATAATTCTCCTTGGCATTTCCTAAGAGCACAGAGGCACAGCTTGGGGAGGCAAAGTGAGGAGGGAAATCCTAACTGTAGTACAAAGAGGTCTAAGAGGGAACAGACCAAACTGTGATGCATAAAACTGACCACAGGACCCCTCAACAGGGGTGAGGCCAAGCAGCCGGTATATCACTTGTCGACTCTTGCACATCATGGCCCTGGAAAGACAGGGTGGTAGGGGGCCAGGGATTTCTACTCTAGACCTCCGGGTGCCATGGAGAAGTGTGGCAGAACTCATTCTGCAGTCTTTGCCTAGTCAGTCTGCAAGACAGATCTGTCCTAGGTGGCAAATTAGAGGTTGGGTGGAGAAGACACTGTGATAAAATTGGGGGTGGGTGGAAGAGGATTTGCCACTGTAGTTGGGGCTGGATGGAATATCCTTTCACTCTTCATTGATAGACAGGGGCTGAGAAAACCTATACACAGCTCTGGGAATCTTGCTTCACTTGTGACAACTGTATCAGGAGAGTGATCACAACTCTATCCCGGGAGAAGGACCCACAATACAGAAGAATCCCCACTCCCTGTCAGTCTGCGGATCTGAGGGGAAAGTGAGGTTCAGTGGCTGCCTGGGTACATCTTTTGGAGCATTCAGTGAGGCACAAGGGGGAACAGTCCACATTGGTCATGGTCGCTGTGCCATGTGCCATCTGTGTTCTCCAAACTGCACGGGGAGTTTAATTACAGAGGCTTATAAGAGCACAAACGAGGGTTATAAAAATGCATCATTCTGGGGTAACAGTCAACATCAGACAACCAAATGTCAAAAGCACTCCGTCAAAGCTACAATGTGAACTCTGCAAATCAGCCCAAGTTAGGAGCCCAGATGAACTCGCTCACGTTACATGAAGCTTTAATGGTTCCCAAATGTTTACGACGCAAGAGCCAACCCAAAGGAATATTTCCACTTACCACATTTCACAAAGTAAAATGATTATTTTTAGGGACTCCTCATATATTCTGAGAGAAAACTCTATTCTCATTGATCTCAAAGCACATTATAGATGGACAGTCAAGCATTGACAAAGAAGCCTTGCTCCCGCCTCTCTCCTGCCTCTGTGCTTTTGTGGGTTCGGAAGGATTGTGAAATCATCTCTGCTGAGAGAAGAAGGAATGAATCTGGGGGGAGGGAATGATAACTGCAGCGGGCCTCATCCTCTCAGCGGGTTGATCAGAAGTTTTGCGTTTAAGTGAAGACACTTGCAAAGCTGGCTAATTACACCCTACTCTGGAGTTAATCCACAGACCACTTTGCTCTCCTCATTCCAAACTGAGGCTCAAACAGAAGGAAACTCATTATGGTTGATATCTGGTGCAGGGACCACTGACCTCCATCCAGTGTGAGCACCATCTTCTTTAGCACATCTGCTTTCAAAATGCAAACAAGTCACAACCCTCTGGGGGGCACAAAATGCCTACTTTCAGAGGGGCAGCCAGGTCCTGGGCTATGGGAGAGCAGGACCTAATAATCTTGGATTCTAGTCCTCATCCTGCTTACTACACCCATGACACTGATCCAATGACTTAATTTCTCAGACCTATTGCCTCCCAACAATAATTCCTGCCCATCTCCTAAGGTGGTTGTGAGGATCAAATAAAATGAAGGTTCCTTTTAAACTTAAAGGCCCTATTAATTTCCAGTATTTACATTCTTCCTGTGTAAGATGGGGGTAAGGCATACTATACATGATATGCTATCTGGATTACAAATCAAGTATGGTGGCCAGAAGGTGCCGGGATTGCTTTCCACAATACTCCTATGACTGATGCTTCTGCTGCTGCTGACATAGAGCAGAAGCAAGAGTGACAGTGGCAATACCATAATATAGGTATGAAGATGTCGCCCAACTGCTGGGAAGGCTTGGTGGTTGGCTACAGCTAGAGACCAGACAAAAGAAGGTAGGGAGGAGCCAGCCAAAGGAGCAGCAAGGCATCCCCGCTTCTCATTCTCTCCTACTGTGCTGGTCAGGGCTCCACTCTGCAGCTAAACCAAGGGTTGGAGCAAGCTGCCATTGCTCTCACCTCCTTGTCATTCATCTGTTTCCTGTTGGGTTGAAAATGGGGTGGTGGTGTTAAAAGAGCTTCCAGGATCACATGCCAACAGCCAGTTGGATGGGAAGTCTCAGTACCTGGCAGTGGTTCTCAACCTTCCTAATGCAGCCACCCTTTAATACAGTTCCTCATGTTGTGGTGACTCCCAGTTTCATTGTTACAAATTGAACATAATTAAAGGATAGTGATTAATCACAAAAACAATATGTAATTATCTGTGTGTTTTCCAATGGTCTTAGGCGACCCCTGTGAAAGGGTCATTCGACCCCCAAAGGGGTCGCGACCCACAGGTTGAGAACCGCTGTGCTAAGGGGTCTTGCCCAGAAGGAATGAGACACCTTAATCTCTGTCTGACACTAGGTTACCATGAAGGTTTTCATAATAAACACTGATGAACTAGAATTAACCTTTACTTTAACTGGAAGTTACAAGTAGCTAGGCTGTCTGGTTAACTGAGGGTTAATTAAAAAGGAAAATATACCCTGACTTGCCTCTTTTTTTTAATGCTTTGATCCTTTTGGTTGAAAATCTTTTAAAAATGGGCATCTTCCCTTTTGCTGAAACTCATAGGACATTCTTCATTCACCAAGATTCCCCATATGTAAAGGATTGTGAAGGTCCATGATGTAGTCATTTCTAATTTTGCTGGCATGTGGGAGTAGACCAGTTAGCTGGCAGAGGCACCAGTTTGGCATCTCATACTGAACATACTGTCCTTTGGTCATCGTGAAGGCATGGGCTCTCACAAAGTGAGAAAAATTTTATTTCTTGGTGGAAAATCACCATCAAGTGAGAGAGAAAATTTGAGAATGTGGTTGATGTATCTTGTACAGATAAACATGGGAACCAGATGGTTTTTGATGGGAAAATGTGATTTGGGAGAAAGGAGAAGTCAACATAAATACTTTTGAAGTTGCAAACTTGGGGGTTCACATGGCCTTTTTTGAATATTGAGGGTTTACTCTGCAGATAGCAAAACACAACTGGATTTTTGATGACTGAGAATATGGTGGGGCCTCAGAATCATTACCATAGCACTGGGATAAGAGAGACAGATGTAGAGGGTGTGGGAAATTGTGTTCCAACTTCAGAGCAATTGAACAAATAAATTCTTGGTTTGGTCATTACTTATTCCCTGAGCCTAACAGATGAACCTCTAGAGATGAAAACAATACAAACACTTAATTGATTGCTCAGATTTATTACATTCTACTTAATCTTTGAGTTACTGTGTAGCTCTATGAGGAGCTGCTTTACCCAATTAAAAAGAAACTGGTAATTTGTATTTAATTAATGAGAGGTTAAATCTAATGAAAAGTTGTTTTGAAATTTTACATAGAGCATCCTTTGTGTGAACAGAGCCAGAGGGAATATGGTCACCACATGGTAACATTACTAGGCAGATAATGAGGATGGGTTAGTGGTTAGCTAAAGGCAGAGACCACACTGAAAGAAAGGTGGAGGAAAAATAGGATTAAGGCATAATATTCTATTGTTCCTTCCTATGTTTTCCTTGCTGCACTTTTCACCTCTCCATTCTACAGTCAGACAAATGTTGAGGAAGAACTGACATCATCTCTCATTCCATTATTTCTCTATTTACATACACAGATACAACCCTGAGAGCTAAAGTCACAAGCGACACCACTGAACTAGCAATGCCTGGGCTGTATGTGCAAAGGAGTGTTATCTGTTCATTGTGCTGTGCCTTAGGCACCAGAATGCCTGCTGGGAGGGACTGTTCTCATGAAGTGACAGAGACCAAAGGCTCTTGCAAACCTCACTGGATCTATGGGGACCCAAGACACCCATGCATGTTTACCTGGCGAGCCTGCCAGAGAGTCCCCTCTGCTGAAGGCGAAGGTACGAGACACAGACACGGGCACTAAAGAGTCAAAGGCCAAGGGTTTGTGAGTTGTGAAGGGGAAGATAAACACAAAAGGAGAGAGACAAAGAGTGGTGAGACAGTCTGTTCCTGGATCTTCAAAGCATCACATTTCTCTGCAAAAGGAAATTGTGCCTCTGAAAACATGGAAATTGCACCCTCTTACAAAGTCACTCTCCAGAAAGAGGGAAAGGAAATACCTTCCTGAAGGTCTTCCAAAAAGGTGTGTAATACTTTTGGAGGGAAGCAGACCTGCCAAGGACAAGAACAGCAGTGCCCCAGTGGGGCGCGCGCGTCCGCAGCAGCATTCTCTCTGAGCCAGCACATCTCCGGGAGCCCAGCACTGCATTCCCACCAGGCTCTCTCAGCTGCCACATGTATCTGCTCACCAACCAGAGGGCTGAGAGCAGAATGCATGCTCCTGCTAGGGGCAGCCTTGAGGAAGCTGTATCCTCCCTGGGACTCCTAGGAGCTCCCTCCGCGGAGAAACTGTGTGCAGCTAGAGCAGCGGTTCTCAGCCTGTGGGCCGCAACCCCTTTGGGGGTCGAACGACCCTTTCACAGGGGTCGCCTAAGACCATCAGAAAACACATATATAATTACATATTGTTTTTGTGATTAATCACTATGCTTTAATTATGTTCAATTTGTAACAATGAAAATACATCCTGCATATCAGATATTTACATGACGACTCATAACAGTAGCAAAATTACAGTTATGAAGTAGCAACGAAAATAATTTTATGGTTGGGGGGTCACCACAACATGCGGAACTGTATTAAAGGGGCGCGGCATTAGGAAGGTTGAGAACCACTGTGCTAGAGGCTTGGGAAACAAGAGTGGCAGGCAGCATTTCCAACAATCTTAATGGGAATCAACTTGGTGAATTAACTCATCGTCACTTCTGAGCACTTAAAGTGCTCCAGAGCACCTCTCTCACTGTCCCCTTTTCCTTCTCTCTTTCCCCACCGGGTCTGAAATGGCGCTGGCCATCACTTGGGGCCTGGGTATGGTATGGTGTGTAGCAGTACTCTAGTCCTTCCCCACGCTTGACCCTGATCAAGCAGGGTTTCTGCATGGGAATCTGTCTTCACCTCTCTGATATGGTCATTCCCAGTCCCTTCCAAGGAGCTAAATGAAGCCAGGCTGCAGGCAGCTTTTGCAGCATCAGATGATTTTACTGAAAGGACCCACAGGTGCAGGGGAGTGTATGTGTCTGGAGCCCTATACATGATAATCATTTACTCTGATACAATATATAAAATACTTGAACAGGCCCTTAATGTCGTGAGATACACTGGAATAAGAAACCCCATAGTCTCAAGAAGAATCTTACACTTCTGGGCTGCAAATTGAATGCATCCCCTGGCCAAGCAATCAAAGACTCGTTCTCTCCACCTGCACAGCCCCACGGGCTGCTTTTCTGGCTACCCTGAGCTCAGGCCCAGTTCCTCCAATGTGCCAGGCTCAACATGGTCCTCCTGGGCTCCCTGGCAGTCAGCACCAAGATGAAGAGACAGTGCAGGCTCTGTTCTCTATACTCTGCACAGGAAAGCCAGAGTGACTTACTTGTAACCTCAAGTTCAACTCTGAGGCCTTGGTCATGGGCAGTGTTCTGGCAAACTCATCATCTCATTAATCACCTTCAAAGGCTGATAGAATTACAGGCTGGCTTTTAGGACAGGGGCAATTTGCTAACGTGAGATCCTAAAAGAGTTTACTGCCTAGTGGCTCAGCCTTAAACTCTCCCTTGACCTACAAGCCAAGGTTCTTGGCCAGTGAAAGATGCCAGGTGGTTGGACCCGGGGCTGAAAGTCCAGCAGGGACAACTGTAGGGTGTGGCCCAAGCATGTCAAACTCACAGCATGTGGCCCACGATGAATATTTTTGAGGCCCAGTCAATATAACAGTGTGTAAGAAGCGTTTTAATAAAAGTTTCGTAACTTAATTTTTACAATATCCTGTTACATATAATTATTAATAATGAACTACAATGTTCGCTAATGACTGATTACTATAATCGTGTTGCATTCATTTCCCTTACGTGCCTTACACACAGGCACACCACTTCTCTCCACTAATACTAGCAGCGAATATTTTAGCAGCCGATGGCCACGTCATTAGTCGTGGACTGACTTGTTTGGTGTGCGCAACAGGAAACACTTCGCTTTCAGAGAACAAGAAAAATAGGTCTATTTGTGTTACGCTTATTAATTGGTGCAGTTATTCAGTGTCTGGTAAGTTAATGTTCAAGAAAAAATATTAATTTTTATTAAAATGTCCTATATTTTATGTTAATGATCATTCATTTCAGCCCTTTGTATTTAGCATCTCTATAGAAATAAACCTACATTTTTATGGAAATGGAAGCTTTTTTTTTTTGTGGCCCACGTAAACTTAAACCTTGTTTATTTGGCCTATGTTAGCCTTTGAGTTTGACATGCTTGGTGTGGCTAGTCTTTGGAGTTATTTCACACTTCACTTCACTAAGTGGAGAGGGTTTGTGGGGGGGAGGATGGAAAATGTCTCTATACCCCGTACAGACGAACTCGATTTTTTTCCTCCTGAAGATTTCTAAAGATGCTCAAAAGTGGGGAGAGGAAAAGAGTGTAATGCTTCCTTTTAGTTAACCAGTTCTGAAGGAGAAACCTGTGTTGCAAGTGTATTCCCATCTCATTGATAAAATGGAAGGATTCTGATACAAAAAACTAGAGATGGAAATGAAGGAAAGGAGAAAACCGGATGACATCTTCCTACTACTTTAAACTATATATACTTTAAAAATGTCGTCTAAATTAGGTGGGCTGGGGAGTTGTAATTATCCCCCAGAGTTCCCACCTCTTTTGGTCTTCTGGAATAGCCAGAACAGGGCCAACAAGTCTAGGTAAGATTTAGAATCCCGGAAGTTGCTCTACATTGAGCAATGTGATGGGTGGACATCTCCTTTAGAGAACCAAGTCCAGTCCTGGAGCACATCCCTCACCCCCACAGAGCTCTCATTCTGAGTACTGAGGTTTCCTCCATCCACCTTACTTGAGATTTGTTGGCTTATATAAGTATACTAATGAACCAGGGTTTTTATTTTACCGATCTCCTTCAACTCATGTTGGGCCACCCCTTGGGTGTGGGTAGCTACTCTAATTTCATTTCAGCCCTATGCTGGGCTAGGATGTGAAATTATACCATAAATTGTTCCAATATTCCCACATAGAGATTGCATTCTGGAACATCACGGCTCGCCAATCTGTATTTCATTGTGTTGTGTGCAATAGTCAGGACACCGGAATGCATCTATGTAAGTCACCAACTTGCTGGGTGATTTGGAGCAAGTCACTTCTTTAGTTTCTCCATGTTAAAACGGTGCCTATCTTTCATGTGCCAGGGATTGATATCCAGCGTTGGGACCCTCTGAGAAATCCAATATAAAACACTACGTAAAATGCTTTTTACGATAAGAGAAAACACTCCACTTGGCATTAAAATAGCCACTTTAAACAATAACAGCTGAAAGCAATGCAAAAGTCAGACCAGTGAGTAAAAATAAGTTCTAGAGAAATCATTCTTTCAGCATCACACTTACATCACAATAAATGCCATGCCTTCTAAACACAAGCACAACAATTCTATTTAGGAAACAGCAGGTAGGTAAAGCATAGAAGGGGCAGAGCAAACCAGCCAGCAGCCCCGTGCCAGCCCCCACCACCATCAGCATGCACGGCCAGCTGGCAGGCACTGCTCCTCCAGCTGAGATGCGGCGAAGGAGGGAAGAGAAGCAGATAAGCAACAGATCGCACCAGCCTGGGACTTCTATCCCAAGATCTTGCAGTCACTTCCTACTAACCCCACAGACACAAGAACGGCATATTACGTTTTCAAGTAAAGGCCAGTGGGTGAGTTATCGCCGCAGAGAAGGGAAGGCCGAACCTCCACCAGAACACACACGTGTGTGACAGTAAATGGCGCCTCCCCTCACAACCTCCCTCCCTGCCGTTCATCACTGAACATGAGCAGAGCAGCAGCAGCAAACATTCCAGACGCAGAAACGAAGCCCCTGTGGTCTGTGAGTACCTGGCAAGAAGCAGTGTTCCTGGCAGAGCATCACAGAGAGGCTGCCAGCACTGGTGTGAGCCCCAGCCCCAGCCCAGGCTCAGAGTGCGGGGTCCGGGTCCCCAGCGGGGGCTGAGGCAGGGCTACGACGGGGAGCATGAGGGAGGGGTTCGAGAAATACATACGGAAGGCAGAGGATCCAGCCAGGCTTCCCGCCTTCCGCACATCATTATCTGAGGACAGAAAGATGCAACGTGTTTCAGAGGCAATTCAGAAAGTACACCTTCTTATCGAGGTTCTCCCTCTCCCACCCGACCCCCAGCATCAATGAACTCGGAAAAAACAACAACACAACACACCAGACAATCAAATGGAAGTGTAAAAAGAAAAATAAACTTGTCTTTTCACCCTAAAATACCCCACTATCCATCCTTAACATTTGATAACATTACTGTCTGCCATGTACTTCCACAAACAAACTCTCTGAATGAAAAATGAGTCTTATTCCCACTTCATGCAGGAGGACACTAAAGCCAGGAAGTTGCCGGGCTTGCCCAGGGTTCCTAACAGGAGCAAAGACTTGAACCCAGCTGCTTTTTTCTACAATATCCCACTGCTTCCCCAATACGCTACGGCTTGGGAACTGGAATACCTGAGCAAGAAGTGGTCATGATGGCTGGGACACCATAGTAGGTGAAGGCTCCATTCTCGAAACGAAGGCCTTCCTTACCAACCTCCACCTCCACTTTCCCCTGGAGAAAGAAGGCAGTGTGCTAAGGGTGTGTGCACATACTTCCAGTTCGATTATTGACCACAACCCTAAGCTTCTGTCTGGATAACAAGCGGACTTAAGAGCTGATCACAGGGAAATGTGAATTCTGTCCAGATTTACGTGTCAGAAGTAGCACTGCCAGCTTCAGTAGCCCTTTGCAGTGAATTAATTGTCTAATTTATAAAGCTGCATCCAGTCACAAATAACCCCGAGCTCTCCTTGCATACTGCAACGGCCCTCCCATGATGCAGGCCCAGGCATCAGTTGGCCCAGGGCCCTATAAACAGACTCACTAGCTTGTTCTGAGATGAGACCATCTCTAAATCTAGTTGAAATAAAATCTTATTCTGATTCTGTGTGAAGCTTGTTTAACCCATCACCACTAATGACGACAGCTTATGTGTAGCATACAGTGTGTGTCTATGGGGCTGACATTGTGTTATGTACTCAGCATGGTTTCTCATTCAATCGGTCCCACAACCCTCTGAGGCCCCTCCTGCCTTCACCTCCAGTTTATAGATGAGTAAATTTTGAGGCTCAGAAAGGTTAAATCACTTAGGTCAAGGCTAGTTAGGAAACGGCAATATTGGAATTTAAAGCCAGATCTTCCCAATATCTGAATTTACACTCTTGCCACTATATTTTACTTCCTCCAGCTTTGATTTAAAAACAGTTAAGTTTATAGGAAGCATAAAACAGTAAATTGTATGGGTCATTATGTTATTTTTAAAAAAGTGACAGAACCCTTCCTGATTTCCAGCAGTGAAGAATGTGACCCCATTCTGGAGAAGGTCATTTTGTTGAGGTTGTCTGGAAGAATGGGCATGCGGCACACTGCCATGTCAGAGCAGACGGAGTGCAGGTGGACAGACAAAATAGAGCCCACTTGTAAGTTACTGTAAGTTTAATTAAGATTTTAGGCCAGTCACTGTATTTAGGATTCAGAAGATACTGTTGGAAGAGATGGAGCAGTGACAGAGCTAATGGTGGAGCCAGGCCAGGGCGCCTGCAGGATCCAGGCCGGAACCACGCCTGGCACGCATTTACAGGCCTGTCCGGGCACAAGGGCAGAGGTGAGGACCGGGAAGATGCTGCCCCACTCTCACTCGGTCATTAGTTTCCTTCCGTGTCCTCTTAAGGAGGAGGCATCAAGGGACTGCAGAGACTGAGAAGCTTCCAAGAGAGTGGACGTGTTCTGTGCACCTCCAGGTGGAAGTCAGAGATGATGAGATTTCAGATCGACAGAGGGAAAAGCTTTAAATAAGAAGTGCCTGAGGTTTGAGAGAAGGCACAGGACAGGTCCACTTCTGGGCATGTCCAAGCAGAGACAGGAAGGGGTCAGGGATTCTGTGGGACAGCAGTTTTGAAAGTTCAGTCACAGGACCCCTCTGCTGGAGAGGTACGTGCCGCACCCCACCACGAACATCCTTGAGTGGTCGGACTAAACGCCATCAAGATCCCCCCTCCCAGTCCTAGGACACCAACCTGTCAAACTTGGCCCCTTCTGTGGGTCACTGACAAACACCCACACCACCTGGCCTTGCTCCCAGGACAGCCTGCTGAGTCTTGGAACCCGGCAGTGGGGAGGCATGGCCATTCCTCTCCAGCCTAGGGAGGCCCTTGTCGTGTCCTCAGAGGGACTCGAATGTTCCCACGCACCTGGAGCAGCAGCACAAAGTAGTCCACGGGGCGGCTGCGCTGGTAGAGGTAGTGTTCCGGGGCTTTCTTGTTCTTGTCATCAAACTTCAGCTCCTGGATCACGTGGGGATGTTTCAGGAGCCGGAGTAGGATCTTCTCCGAAAGGTACAGAGACTTAAAGGGCTCCACTTCTAGGGGAGAGTGGGAGGCAGGAAGAATCGGCAGCTGGGAGGAGTCAGCGTGGGCACAACCAGGCCACGTGTCTAGAGCCACCTCCATTCGTGAGGTGAGTGTGTGTGTGTGTGTTTAAACCCATGTGTGTCTCAGGCCTTCCCCTGCTCCCTGGGGATGTGTGTCCCTGTATTGGTACCTCAGGCGAAACAGGTCACCATTTTGGAAACGTCAGTTTTGTTATTAATTTTCTACTTGACTTTATTTAAAGTTGCATGTGAATTTTAAAAAGAAGGCACTTTTGCCCCACTAGCATGGCTCAGTGGTTGAGTGTTGACCCATGCATCAGCAGGTCGCTGGTTTGATTCCTGGTTAGGGCACATGCCAGGTTTGTGGGCTCGGTCCCTGGTGGGGGACATACAGGGGGCAGTCAGTCAATGTTTTTCTGTCATTGATGTTTTTGTCTCTCTCTCCCTCTCCTTTCCTCTCTCTCTAAAAAATCAATACAAATAAAAAAAAAAGAAGGCAATTTTGCTATTTGTGACAACACGGGTGAACCTGGAGGATACTATGCTAAGTGAGATAAGCCAGACACAGAAGGACAAACATTGCATGATATCACTTATATGATGAATTTAAAATAGTCAAACTCATAGAAGCAGAGGATAAAAAGGTGAGTGCCTGGGGTGGTGGGAGGGTGATGGAAGGGTGAGATTAGTCAAAGTTTCAGTTATGCCAGATGAATAAACCTTAGAGATCTACCACACAGCACAGGGCCCACAGTTAACAATGCTGTATTGTATACTTAAAAGTTTACTCAGAGGTTAGATCTTATATTAACAGAGAAAAATAACAATAGAGTGGGAGGAAAACTTTTGGAGGAGATGGACATATTTATGGCATAGATTGTGGTGATAGTGTCACTTATTTCCAAACACATCAAATTGTATACATTAAATATGTACCGTTTTTGTGTGTGTCAATCATACCTCAATAAAGTGGTTAAAAGAAAACAGAGTTGGGCATGGCTAAGTAAGCATGTAAACAGCAAAACTTTCACTGTAATGATCAAGTGAAACACAGAGAATTTAATCTGACTTATTTGTGACATATCTGTTGAAAGAAATGAAATTCCAAGTTAATAGAAATGGTAATTATTTAGGTGGTATGTTCTCAATAATGCATAGCATCCTTGCATCAAATTTATATGTTAACAGATATTATATTATATTATATCATACTATAACATTAAAAGATACAGCTGCTTTTCTCTAGGAAATCAGTCAGTAGTTAAAAGAAATCTGTATTCAGAACTAGATAACATGTTGAAAACTCTAAAGAATTGCAACATAAAGTTTTCTACTTTTTTTTTAAACACCTGGAATAGTACTAGTACTCATCATATAGTCAATAATCATATGCTGGATCAATTAAATATTGCACTTTGTAATGGGTGTGTATTTGAGGTCTGCACATTAATTAGGCCTGTGTGAGAAGGTCAGAAGGTTCAAAGACAAACTTTACCTTCTTCTCAAGTTTATCTTTGGATCCTCTTACTTTTTTTTCTTTCTAAAGATCCCAAGATTCACAATCCACTTCCATATTTTAAGAACTCGTATCTCTATATGGTCTCTGGAGGGTACTGGACCCCAGGGCCTTGTTGCTGGATAGGACAATGCCTTTCCCTCCCCCACAGATCGTTTGGGGTACCCCAAATCCAACAGGATGCAGGTCGGCCTCTGTCCCCCACCAAGAAGCGAGTGGAGGAAGGGAAACGTGTAGCAGTGGTTTCTTTAGCTTTATTTCTTGAGTAGAAGATCAACAAGCAGAGTTGGGTTGTATTCATTCCCTCCCTAGAAGATCAGGCAGGGACTGGCACCGACAGTATGCGGCATCCTGTCACCCTTGCCTGAGGCAATCTCCTCTCCTGGAACAGTGGTTTTCAGTCTTACACTGGAATTAGGTCACGAAGTATTAAAAATGATTGGTGCATGGGTCCCACCCTCCAGATTCTGCCTGGGGTGGAGGCACGGTGGGCAGTCATACCTGTGGCCATGAAGCGGTGTGTGGCCAGCAGAAGCTGTGGGGAGACCTTCACTCGCATCTCCGAGTCAGAAAGCTTAAACAAGGAGAAGTCATGCCGCTTCCTCTCCCGGTGCGGGACCCTCTGCTTTTTCCGATTGTCGGCTGCGGGGAGCACAAGGGACAGAATGCAGCAACTCAGAATCACTGTTGGTTTTTGGAGGTTTCCCGGAGTTATGGGGGACAGACAGATCCTCTGAGACCCCCTGAATTTCTACAATGTCAACTGTAGATGACATTACCTCTCCGAGGGAGTGAAAGGATGTTGATCAGGGGACAGAAGGTGAGAGGTGCTGTAACTGTCTCAGTGTTATCTACACTTAGGTGGTGCAACGTGGAAAAGGGGAAAGGGTGGCCTGGGACTCCCAAGGTCAGGGTTCTTGAGCTGGTCTCCTATTTATGAGCTGTGCAACCTCTGTAAGCATCAGAATGTTTTAATCTATACAACGAGGTTAATAATTAATAACTCTTCTACTCATCTAGTTAGTTATTATGAGACTTGAACCAAAAGCTATCTGTGAAGTACTTACAAAAAGGCATTCAAACATCAGGGACTTGCATTCTCAGCATCTAGGGATTTGGGAGTCCCAGAGGGTTTGGGCCTCTGCCCCTCTTCTGTCCCCAGAGCTGGGTTCAACTGGTCTCTTCCTGATGATTTTAACCACGCTCTGAGCAGAACTAGAGGCATGCCACCCGAAGGGGGCAAGGGCCACCTCCTCTTCCCACTCACAATTCTCCTGCTTCAACCTTGACCCCTCTGCGGGGAGAGAATTGGGGAGGAGAAGGGATTGCTGTCCCATGAGCTGAAATTCAGAGGAAACACTTCCTGGTTTAGGGATTCCCATGGATTTAGATAACACTCCCATTCTAGAGACAACTTTGTAACATTTGCAAGGAAAGCTTTGATAAGACTCGGTAACCAAAAGCAGTCCCTATCTGCATGGAGGAGTCCATATCGTTCCTGTGGGAGAGTGGGTAGGAAGGTGAGGAGACCAGAAAGGAGGGAGCAGGGCCAGAAGCAGGGAGAGGAGCCAGGGGTGGGGAAGGGAGAAGAAATCAGCTGGTAGGGCTGAAAAAGCATAAGGGAGGAGAGCCATGTGGAAGAAGGGACATTGAAGGGTTGGCTTGGGTTGCAGTATGAAATCTCAGGTCAGTCTCCACTGCGCACGAAGTTTTGGTGTAAGTAGATTGTTGAGTGGAATCCCAGGGTGTGTTGGGGTCTGTATCTGGGTGGTTAAAGAGACAAAACAGGAACAACACAGGACAGAATCAAGGGCAGAGTGGCCACCTCAGGTATACTTTGTTTCTTTTAGTTCCTTTTTCATCCAAAGGCCAGGAGGTCTCCTTTTCATAGTCCTCGTTCCTGAAGGTTCTTTCCTGATAAACATTTAGCTAGCACAGCAATTTTCAACCAGTGTGCTGCAAGAATTTTTAAAACATGCAATGCCTGACTACTTAGTCAGGGACGCTGACCTCTTTTCCCTTAGATTATACTGTAAAATTAAAAAATGACAATAGCCAATACAACAATAGTTGTCTGGTGTGAATGAATCAAAATTATAGCTATTTTTTTTATCAACTCGGCCCAAAATATAATTAGTTTATGTGTGCCACGAGATAAAAAAGGGTGAAAATCTTTGAGCTAGCATGTTCTCAGGGATTCAGGTAATTCAAGCCAGGGTACACTGCCATGCCTGCACCTGGCATTAGGGGGCTGAGACACAGAATGCATGGGCTTGATATACACTC
>NW_006285779.1:5187179-5198370 GCF_000327345.1 Myotis davidii
AGCCAGCTCTGAGAGTCACAGAGGAAAAGCAGATGACCTTGGACAACAGCCAACGCCATGCACTTACTGTAGAGGTCAGTTTCGTCCAGGATCTCTGACTTGATGATCTCCTCTATGATGTCTTCCAGTGTGACAATGCCCATCACCTCATAGAAGGGGTCCCCTTCTCCCTCATTATTCACCCGCTGGACAATGGCCAGGTGAGATTTTCCTAGAGAACAAATGAAATCAAGTTAAGCATCTGGGATGTTTTCTGAGACCCTTCCTTAGGGAGAAAATTATACAACGCTGCTTTCTGACTGACCTCAGGACTGACCCACCCCAGGACCTCCTTAAAATATGAAGTTTATATACAAGCCTATATAAATGGAAACTATACTTTCACATCTGTTTCTTTTTAGGAAAGTTACCTAATATAAGGGGTTGGCAAAAGTAGGTTTACAGTTTCTCATATGCAGGGTATGATGATTACAATAGCTTTATTAACTCAGTGTTTTGCGCACTCACAAGTATAAACCTACTTTTGTCCACCCTGTACACAAAGTCAGTTAAATTTTTCTCCTTTTAACTTTCACATATTAGCAAGCAGCACAGTTGACCTTTGGACAATTTGGGGGTTAGGGGCACTGATGCCTGCACGGTTGAAAATCCACGAGTAACTTTTGACTCTACAGTCAGCCCTTTGCACTGTGGATTCAACCAACTGCTGATTGAAACAGGATTGGGAATGGGAAAATACTGTTTTTAAGCTGTAGTGGGTTGAATCTGCAGATGCAAAAACTATGGCTATGAAGGGCCAAATATATTTACTGAAAAACATCTGCATGTAAGTGGACCCACGAAGTTCAAACCAATGTTACTCAGGGGTTAATTGTACTAGTATATCTAAGCTAAAGAAGGATGAATAGAGCTATTGAAAGACCAAGAACTTGGAGTCAAAGAATTAGGTTAGAAGCCTTTTCCTCTTCCAACTTACCCCATCCCATACCCCTTAACTATGCCAGTTATCATTTGTGCAACTGATCCTCATCTAATTATTTGACCTCTCTGAGTCTTGATCTTCTCATCTAGAATCAGGGGGAAATACCAGTATGGGGACTTTAAAACATGCCTCCAAATTCTTTGATAGGTTTCCCATCAAGAAGTGTGGTCTCTATCCCCTTCCCTTGAGTCTGAGCAGGTTGTGACTGCTTTAACCAGTAGAGAACAGGGAAGTGTTGGCTATGAGACTGCTGAGGCTAAGTCACAAAGGTCATGCTGTTTCTGCTGCAGAAACACTCTAAGTGAGAAGTGTGATGACTACCCTGGTGTAGAAACCACATGTTCCAGCTGAGCCTGGCCTTCCAGCCATCCCATCAAGGTGCCAGCCAGATTTCAGCAAAGAAGCCACCATGGCAGGGGATCTGTAATCTTAGTTGATTCAGCTCTGCTTTCAAGTCATCTCCAGCTGCTGGCTTAGACATTGCAAAGCTGAAGTAAGCAATTCCCACTGTACCTTGTCCAAATTCCTGATTCACAGAATAAAATGTACCCATAAGGCATTTTGAAGCTCAAATGACCTAGTGGGTATGTGAAAGCACTTTGTAAATTGTAATGTGTCACAGGCAGTTCATTTTTATTGTCCAACAACTGAATAATAATAGTTAACATTTATTGAGCTCTAACTACATACCAGGCATTGTTCAGAGATCTTTCTATATATTGATTCATTTGATCCTCATAACAACCCTTAAGATGAATACTATTATTATCCCCATTTTACAGAGGAAAGAACTGAGGCACAGAATGGTTACGTAAGATGCCTAACATCACACAGTCACTCATACATGGCAGAGCTGGATTGCAAATCCAGGTAACTGGGTTCAATCCTAACCTAGGGAATGAGTCTTACCGACAGTCTTCCTTCACCTTGGTTTGTTTTCATCTGCTGATAAACACATTTCCTTGTCCTGTTTCTAAAATGAAAATCTGGGTGGCTCTTTTCCTTGTCTAAGAGACATTTCAGGCAAAAATCTAGGGTACTGACTAGGATGTTATTCTTGCAAAAAAAAAAAAAAGGAAGTTCATGCTTTATCAGTGTTACTTTTTATAAGCTTATGCTTGGTCACTGCTATCAGATAAGAGGAGTAGTCAGGTTGCTGGACGTATAATTAACCACTACAATTTAAATACATGAACTTGTGTGTCAAATACTTCTAATCACAAGAACGCTACCTATTGGAATTTTTAATGGAAAAGATGGCATTTCTTTCAATAATGGTTTATAATTTCTTCTCCACCTTTAACCCATCCTTTGACTTACTCCCAAACTGATCTGATCATGCCCCTGCCCTGCTCAAAACCCCCCATGGCTCCCTAGTTGGGAGCATCAAAGCTAGACTCATGAGTTGGGTATTATGAAGAGTGTAAAATGCGGCTCTTCCCTATCTTCCTATATCTCCTACTCATTCTATATTCCAGGTTACCTCTACTTCCTCAACGTCTTCCAGCTCCACTTTCGAAGTCTTCACTCACAGTTTCCTTCTCCCATTCCAGTTCCACTGGTCCTTCAAGTTTCAGCTCACATGCCAGCTCCTCAAGAAAGCTCTCCCAGATCTTCCCCATTCCAAATCTGAACCAACCTCTCCCTGCCCGTGTTTCTAAGCCCCTGATAACTCTGTTAGAACATTTGTCACACAAGTTGCTGCTTCTTATTACTAGCAATGTGTGTGTCCTCTACTGGACTATTTATCTTCCTCAGATCATCAGCTCCTTCAGGACATTAGACTTAGACAGGTTACCTCCCATATAACAGGCAGCCACCAATTTCTGATGACCTGAGCTAAGATGGAATAAAAATCCATAGTGGATATAATATATGATGTTAAGACCAGACACTAAAACTTTTACTTTTTGATAAAATATAAGGTGTTTAAATTAAAATTTAAACTCTGACTCAGTGGTTCTAAAATGATCCTTCTTTGAAACAACTATCCTATCCAACTGGACTGAAGGCTTTTGTAGTTTAACTTAGGGTATACTGATGATTAGAATGTGCTTAATTTAAAGTTTTTTCACCCCAACACAGTGTTCTTACACGTATGGCACCTGTTCACACTTTTCTGCTAACATGTACTAGCAGATGACAAAAACAACAACAACAAACTACTATAATGGAAAGACTTGAAAAAGTGATTTCATAAGATTACTTTCTAGAATTGGATAACTTTTTATTGTGGAGCCCAAAACATACATAACACAGCCATACTTCCTGCCACTAAACGATCAATTCATATGATGGGATACAATAAAATAACATTTTATGATGTTTTGCACAAAATACCATATCCTCCATGTGAAAAACCTCCCATTGGTCTACACTTTAGAAGGTAAATTTGAGGATACACTATATGATTACCAGGAAATAGAGAGTTTAAATCCTAATTATGTAATATCAAGACAACGTACTTCTATAATCTAGTTAGAAACATTTCATAATCCATAATCAGCCTTCGTGATTCACTCAAGGGCCTGTAGAGATCTACAAACACACGAAGAAGTCATTCTTTCTTGGGTATAGACTGGAACAGGAATCAGCAATCACATACCCCTGTTCTGAGCTGACATTCACAGGGACAAGGAAACCAGATGTTCCCATGACACCTGCTCCTGAGGCCCTTCCTTTCTCACAAAGACTGGCCTTTGAGAGGCTTGTCTTCCTGTCGCCCTCCTCTTCCTGGGCCCCAGAAGTGATGGGGATGGTCCAAAGTGAAGCCAGTCTTGAGACATGGATAAGTTAGTCACTCCCTCCTGCCACAGCACTTTGAACATACCTCTTTAACTGGAATTTATAAGTACATTAATAGATATTATGATTATAGTAGCAGCTACTATTTGCTACACACACTTTAGGGGCCAGGCACAGTACTAAGCATCATACACACATTATTTCACCATGTTGCTGTTCTCTACTTATGCATGATCTCCCCCACTATGAGGCAACAGCTATGTTCTACTTATCTCTGTTTTCCCAGAATCTAGAATAGCACCTGGCATAGAGAGAGAACTCCATAAATAATGGATGATAACTGGATATCTACATGCAAAAGAATAAAGTTGGATGCCTATGCCCCACTACAGACAAACATTAATTTGAAATGGACCAAATGCCTAAATGTAAGAGTGAAAACTATAAAACTCTTAGAGAAAAACATAAGAGTCGATCTTTGTTGACCTTGGAGTAGGAAATGGTTTTTTAGATAAGACACCAAAAATGTAAGTAACCAAAGGAAAAATATGTACAAACAGGACTTCATCAAAATTAAAAAGGGGCACCATCAAAAGAAAGTGAAAGACAACTTACAGAATGGGAGAAAATATTTGCAAATCATATATCTGATAGGGAGCTTGTATCCAGAATATACTAAAGAAAATTTACAACTAATAAAAATACAACTCAATAAAAAAGTGAGTAAAGGATGCAAATAAAGAAGAAGATATACAACTGGCCAATAAGCAATAAATATTGATGAGGATGGGGCTTAAATTTTGACTATTCCCCTCCTCTGCACTTCTATGGGAACCATGCTCTTTCTGGTTGAGCTGTCCCTGTGTAAACTAGCAGAATTTTTCAAGTGCCGTCTCACAACTATTAGTTCATTAACTTCAGTTTCCTTCCAACTTATGAGAAAAGCAGGATGCCTGGTAATTAATTTAGGCTAATAATGATGAAATCATTAATATTTATAGAGAACTTCACAATTTATCAAGCATCTCTTGAGAACTTAGTTAGAAATGCAAATTCTCAGGCCCCACCCCAGATCTAGTAAATCAGAATCTCTGAGGGTTCCGTCCATTAACAAGCTTTACAGCTGGTTCTGATGCCGGCTAAAGTTTGAAAACCACTGGTTTATGGGTAGGTTCTGTGGTACTCTGGTTAGGTGTCAGATGACCTATTAATGAGGAAGAGAAACAAGCACTGAGCTGTCTAGTTAAATCCTGGTCCTTTTGGTAACCTTGGTGTAAGTCACAAGATGCTAAGTGCTCCTGAAAAGACAGAAAAGAACCTCCTCAAAGAGTAGCTGCAGGGCAAGCTAATGAATGCTCTCTCATACGATGTGGTGGTTAAGGTATTTTGTTGACATGGGAAAGAGAATGGTGGTTGACTGTTTAATACTGAGCTTGGAGAGGGGTTTTTTGTAGTTTTTGTATCAATCTCCTCTAAGACAAGCTTGAGGTACTACACTATCTATTTGGCTCTTGCTGTGTCTGAGGTCAATAAAATTTCCTACTACTGAAAGTCAAACTAGTCTTTTCTGTTGCCCCAAGAATCCAAAGGGTGTTCTATCTCATCACCCAAACTACAGGTCAGATTTCTTAGAAGGGCGACTAGGTTTGCAGATGCTTTTAAAGCAGTGGTTTTCAACTGGGGCTGACTTTGTCCCCCAAGGATATTTGGCAATGTCTGGAGACCATTTGGGGTGGGGGATGTTACTGATACCTAGTGAGTGGAGGCCGGGGCAGCCTCATAACAAGGAATGTCAATAGTGCTGAAGTTGGAAACCTTGCTTTAAAGAGACAGAAAGTTAGAGAGTGGCAGAAACATCCCAACTGCATTTTGGTACTTAAATAAGTATCTTCTGACGTGTCTTTAATAAATATGGCCTCTAAATGGTTTAGGCACGTCCACAGAGAAGAGCTTCCAAGGACCCTATTAGTATACTTCTTATGCTTTGAACAAAAAAAGCAAATAATTGATTTGCTTCCTCTCTCTTTCAAAAATAGCTACAGTACTTTGGTAAAGTGTTCCCAAGATAAAATACAGAAGCTTGGAAGTAAACATATTGCTTAGAAATATAGAATTAAGGAAAGCAGAGACCATTTTATGGTTTCTGCTTCACTTATGACCTTCACCTTGTAAAATACAGTGGTTTTTTTTTTAATTCTCCCTGGTGTCCCTGCAGCATCTTTTATTCATTTGGTAGAAAGTATTGAATGCCTATTCTTTTGTACCTTGGTCTTGGTGACCTTCTACCACTCGAAGTGTGTTCCTTGGAGGAGCAGCATTGAATATCACCTGGGCCTCTGTTCAACATGCAGATTCTTGGGTCCACCCTGACCTACAGAATCAGGATCTTGGGTGGTGAGGTGGGGCCCAGATAGCTGTTTTAATGATATCCCAAGTGATTCGTAGACACGCTAAAGTTTGAGAGGCACTGCGCTTGACACTTGCTACCAGAGGAACTGGTATCACCTGGGAGCTTGTGACGGATGCAGAAGTTCGGCCTCAGTCCCAGCATAGTCCAGGCATTGGGATGTTTAAACATTCTTCTGGAGACTCCAGTGGGCAGGTGTAGTTAAGAACCTCCGCTCCAGCCTGGTGGGCCTGAGTGAGCGTCGACCTATGAAGCAGGAGGTCACGGTTCAATTCCCTGTCAGGGCACATGCCTGAGTTGTGGGCTCGATCCCCAGTGTGGAGAGTGCGGCAGGCAGCCAACCAAAAATTCTCTCTCATCATTTATGCTTCTATCTCTCTCTCCTCCCTTCCTCTCTGAAATCAATAAAACTATATTAAAAAAAGAACCTCTACTCCAGTCTTTGATCCTCTGTTCTTCTTTCCCCTCTCTGTTAACGATCTCAGCAGAGCCCATCACTTTGTATCACCATTACCTCTTTCCTGAGAACTAAATTGGTATCTTAATATCAGCATCTATTTCGAACTCTCATCCTGTTTTAGACATTTTTGCCTGAGTTGTCCCC
The DNA here is from genome assembly GCF_000327345.1 of Myotis davidii. Lineage (NCBI taxonomy): Eukaryota > Metazoa > Chordata > Mammalia > Chiroptera > Vespertilionidae > Myotis > Myotis davidii. The sequence goes on from NW_006285779.1 coordinate 5,193,918, forward strand.
TGGTCTCATCAAAATCATTTATCCAAACAGGAACACATGATCTTCAAGCCCCATCATTCCAGCTCTTCCTCCCTCTTTGCTGTAATAAGTGGGACCATCAACTTCCTAGTCACCCAGAGTCAAAACCCAGGAGTCATTTTTAACCTTCTTTTCATTTGCTCCTTTTTAGAAGAAATCCTCACATTCCTCCCATTTGCATTTTCTTCATTCTTTCAACAGAACTTATTGAATGCCTACTATGTGCTAAGCACTTTTCTAGGCGCTAGAAATACAGCAATGAACACAATGGACAAAGTAATGTTCCTCTGCAGCTTACATTCTAGTAAATGGGGGTGAGAGAGCACAAGCCAGATAAAATCTATTGCGCAGTGCTAAGAGGAAAAGCAAAGCAGGGAAGGGGGACGAGGGAGTGTGTGGGAGTGAGCTAGTAGGTGTTACACTTTTAGGTAGGGGAGGCTGGGGATGAACTCCCTGAGAAGGTGCTATTTGAATAAAGATCTGAAGGCGGTGAGGTAGGGAGCCCTGTGGATATCTGGGGGATATCTTGGCAGTAGAACAAAATGCAAAGGCCGTGAGAGTTGGAATTGTAACTGATGTGCTTAAGGAATGGTAACCGGGTGATTGCAGAGCGTGGGAGAAGACAGCAGTAAGTGCCAAGGTCAGGCATGTGAGGGGTGGGGTATGTGCAGCTATGATCAGCCCCGAACAGGCTTTGTAAGGACGCTGGCTCTCACTCTGAGTGAAATAAAGCCATTATAGAGTTTCGTGCCTTTTTAAGTTTATTTGTTTTTTGGCAAAATTGGTGACATGATCTGACTTACGTTTTAAAAGGATCACTCTAGCAATTACGTTAAGAATGGACACAAAGTGGGCGAAGGTGAAGCAGAGAGACCTCATGGGAAACTCTGGCACACATCCAAGTGAGAGATGGTGGCGGCTTGGACTGGGATGGCGGCAGTGAGGTGGTGAGATGTAGACAGATTCTCTGCATATGCTGAAAGCAGAGCCGATGTGAGGGACTGCCTGTGGGGAAAGAAAGAGAACTTTGGGCCTGAACAACTGCAAGAATGGAACTGCAATTTACAGAGTTTGGGAATATTGTGTGAGAAGTAGGTCTGGCAAAGAGAGCAGCGCTCAGTTTTGAACAGGCTTAAGGTTGAGATGCCTTTTAGACCTCCAAGTGGAGACATCACATAGCAGCTGGACATACAAGTCTCAAGTTGGCGATATCTTTGGTAGAATGCACGAAATAACAAGGGAGTGAGACTAGACAAAGAGATCCTCTTTTGAGTCCTGGAGAATTCCAACATTTAGAGGTCACAGAAATGCAACGTTAATGCAACAAATATTTGAGCATCTGATATGGAGAGGCCCTGCTCCAAGTGCTGGGGACATATCTTTGAACATGATGTAGGAGGAACTAACAAAGCAGACTGAGAAGGAGCATCCACAAGGTAATGAAGTCTCAGATTTTTACCCTCTTCCAATTGTAAGTGTATGTAGTCCTTAATTTCTGCTTCCTCACTGCATCCTGGCGGACTGTTCCGATATCCTAAGCAGTCCTCCTATTTTGTTTTTTTCCAGCTCTAGTCCATCCTGGTCATTTATGAGGTTATTCCCCATCTCAGTAACATCTTCCAGTTACCAGGGAGGATCATTTCTGAAGTCTTCTTGTTGCCATTAAAGGCCTCTGTGGGTTTTGGTATATATCTTGCTTTCTTTTCCACCACTCTATCAAAATGTACTGTGCTCATTTGCCATTCAAAAAATAACTGGTTTGAGGATACTTAGCTAATAAATGGTAGAGCCAATATCTGAATTCAGGGAATTAAATAGGACCCATCCTAGCTGGGGTTTGTGGAAAACTTTAAGACATACTAACCAAAAATGGAAACTTTAACCCCAGGCCTCTCGGACTCAGAGCTGGTCTTAGAGAGGCTTCCCCTGAGGCCAGTTTGTCTCGCTCCAGCTTCAACTAACCATAACCAGGATCTCCTGCTTAAAAATCACCACGATGACCCCAGAATCTGGTTAAGCTTTGGCTCATGGAGACATTCTCAGGCCATAAATCAACCTCAGAATGAGAAAGATACACGGAAAGGTGAATAGGGCTGGTCTTGGTTGCCCACAGAGTACTTAATTCTGGGACAGCCGAGGGGGTGTGGTCAACCATGGCTGGTCCCCTCGAGAAGAGGGAGACGTGGCTCTACGTGAAGTAAGCCAGACAAAACCCGCTTGAAGGTTCTCATTTACGTGAAGACCACCTACAGCTTCTCCAGTGCTCTCCATACTGTTTCTGAGCTAACCCAGCTGACCTGAGAGCACAGGTTAACATTCACCCCATTTTCCAGTGTTTGCCATAGTGGTGACTGCCAGTGTTCACTGGGTGCCTATATTCACCATATCTTTGCAAAATGGGGATTGTTATTACTGATCTGTGAACAAGAAAACTGAGACTCAGAAAAATAAAGTGACTTGCCCCAGGCCCAGAGTTATTAAGTAGCAAAACCAGGAAACACACCCAAGCCTGTCTGACTCCACAGCCTTGCTCTTCCCAACACACCTTGCAGACTCCACATTTCAGGCCAAATCTCAGGTTTCCTATCTTGGATGTATTTAAAAGCAATGAAACTTATTTTGTAAAGGCCCTGAGCCTGGAGGAAAGTACTACCCAGAGCTATTGCCCAGCACCTCACTAGTGAATTAGCGGGGAAGGGGAAAGGAGTCACAGTCCCACCTCTCCACCATACTTTTGCCTTCTGGTCCAACCCTTCCAGTGTTTTGCCGGGCATTTCATTTTAGTGGATTGCTTTGAAGGCTTTCATTGATCTGAAGTTTTTGTGTGTTTTCTTTTTATTTGCCTGGGATGCCTGCGGAAGGGCAGAGTGATGGGTGAAGAAACCTAATGCTAACTGACGACAGGATAAAAGAAATGTAAGGATATTGCCAGAACTCAATTTTGGTTCCTGGTCCCTATCCAAAGTAAACAGCTCTCGTTTTTGTTTATTCTATACAGTGACTTTTACATGGGCTGGGTCAGCACTGGCTATACAAAATGTCTAACTAGATACTATTCATGTAACTAGACCAGTGAGGTGAGAAGCACATGGTGGAGTGTCCCGAGGGCTCTACAGGCATTATCTTTAGCCTTTGCAGTAAACTTACAATGTAGTACCTTTATTCTCATTTTAAGAAGAAGGAAGATAAGCCTCATTCGAAGTGGTACAGGAACCTGCCCCAATCATACAGCTAGTAGAAGGAGGAGCTGGGATCTGAGCCCAGGTGTCTACAACTCTCGGTCTGTGGCTCCACGGTTGGAGGTAGCAAGTCACAGATGTGGCTTCTGGTTCTGCCTCAGTCACTAACACTGAGCAGGACACTTGTGTCTCCAGATCCCAGGTGCCTCATATACAAAAAAGGGATAAATTCTACTGACTTCACATGCATGGTTAGCAAATGAGCTACTGTTTTGGAAAGATCTTTGCCAGTGTAAAGGCTTTGCAACTCAAGAGCTTATCATTGCTATTTTTATTAGACTTTTCTGTGCCTCAGTTTTTTCCACCTTAAAATGAAAGGATGGGACCAGATGTTCCCCTAGGTGCCTTTTCTGACTCTATAATTCTATCTATATACATAAAAGCCTAAGTGACCGTTATGACCAAACAACCAGAATGACTGAAACAACCAGAACCACCAGTCGCTATGATGCGCACTGACCACCAGGAGGTATATGCTCAACACAGGAGCTGCCCCCTGGTGGTCAGTGCACTCCCATAGCCAACCTCCCCAGCTGGCCAGCCTCCTGTGGTTCCTTCCCCCAGCTGGCAGACTCCGATTGCCTGATCCAGGTTGGGCCCCGGGCTGGGATGGGGAACTGGGGGTGGGTGGTGGCAGAAGCAGCCTCTTTCTCAGGGGGGCCAAGGCCCAGCTCCCTTCTTGGGGCTGGCAACCACACTCCCACACTCCCTCCCCGTCCCTCTGCATGAATCCGTGCACTGGGCCTCTAGTTATAAATAAGGGAAGATAAATATATTAGGGAACAATACTTTTTATTGTTAATGGCATATAATCAATCAGCAAAATCTGGAGATCCCTAAACATCGAACAAATTGCAAATGCCTCTTCTCCCGACCCCACCGAGGGCCGGCTCCCTCCTGGGGCTGGTGGCCAACCTCTCACAGTCCCTCCCTCCCCTACCCCCGTCCCTCCCTCTGGCCACAGGCCCCGATCTGTCTGACCCCGGTCAGCCCTGATCGCCAGCCAGACCTATGGACCGCCCCCCCGCCCCGTGCACGAATTTCATGCACAGGGCCTCTAGTACTTTAATAAGTTGAAAAAGTCCTGGTCTGCAAAAGCAGTTTGACTTTTTAGAGGATACTTCTCTGTGATGATAAATGATATGTCAGAATTATAACAGTGCCAATAATTACAGCTTCTGTGTTTACAAAGGTCT
>NW_006285779.1:5198479-5203698 GCF_000327345.1 Myotis davidii
TTGCTAATTTTATTTGACTTGTCTGTGCCTCAGTTTTTTCCACCTTAAAATGAAAGGATGGGACCAGATGTTCCCCTAGGTGCCTTTTCTGACTCTATAATTCTATCTATATATATATAAAAGCCTAAGTGACCGTTATGACCAAACAACCAGAATGACTGAAACAACCAGAACCACCAGTCGCTATGATGCGCACTGACCACCAGGAGGTATATGCTCAACACAGGAGCTGCCCCCTGGTGGTCAGTGCACTCCCATAGCCAACCTCCCCAGCTGGCCAGCCTCCTGTGGTTCCTTCCCCCAGCTGGCAGACTCCGATTGCCTGATCCGGGTTGGGCCCCGGGCTGGGATGGGGAACTGGGGGTGGGTGAAGGCAGACGCGGCCCCTTCCCCAGGAGGACAAGGGCCGGTTCCCTCTATGGGGCCAGCGGCCAACCTCCTGCACCCTGTCCCTCCCCGCAGCTGGCAGGCCCCAATCAGCGCCCTCTGCCATGGTAGTGGCGCAGTGTTGAGGGAAGGAGGAGGGGGAGAGGTGCTCAACCGTGGCATTGGCTGTTCCTTCCATGCCCAGCCTGGGAACCGTCGCCTCTTTTCCCGACCCCACCGAGGGCCGGCTCCCTCCTGGGGCTGGTGGCCAACCTCCCACAGTCCCTCCCTCCCCTACCCCCGTCCCTCCCTCTGGCCACAGGCCCCGATCTGTCTGACCCCGGTCAGCCCTGATCGCCAGCCAGACCTATGGACCGCCCCCCAAAAAAAATGGACCGCCCCCCCGCCCCGTGCACGAATTTCATGCACAGGGCCTCTAGTACTTTAATAAGTTGAAAAAGTCCTGGTCTGCAAAAGCAGTTTGACTTTTTAGAGGATACTTCTCTGTGATGATAAATGATATGTCAGAATTATAACAGTGCCAATAATTACAGCTTCTGTGTTTACAAAGGTCTGTGAAGCCCTAATGTTTATATTTCAATATTGAAGAATTCCACTGGAATCAGATGAGAAAAAGCTACCTTAACACATGCTGGTATTTAAAAAAATATATACAATCAAATAAAATCATTTTCTATCCAATCAGAAAGAGAAAGACGAAAACGTTACCCTACCAGTCATACAGGAACCACCTTGATTTGGAAAAACAAAAGTCCCTTTCTCTAGTTACTAGTTTAAAAATAAGGAGTGAGAGAGGCTGTCCTGTGTAGTTATTATCCTGCTCCAATTCATTGGAAATAGAGTAATCAACCCATTTATCACAAAAAAATTTCTTAAGCCACTGGAAGGCAATTATAAAAACGCCAACTGTGTCACCCGGAGCGCCATGGTAACCAGCATCACTGGCGCATGAAAAAATAGTTGTTAGTCACTAGAAACTAAGCCGATTGGCAGTTTGGCTTGCTAAGCAACACTATAAAAATAGCAGTGTAACAACCCATTATCTGGAGGTCTGACTTTGCACGGCTTTGACTCTGGTCCCAGAAGGAACTATCCCAGGTTTGTATACCAACTCTGTACCCCAACTCCTAGTCAAAGCCTAATTAATCATTTATTCAACAAATATTTATTCAAGTGTATTGTATACCAGGCACACGGTTCCCAACATGTGTATTTACTTGGTTTCTCAGTTAAATAGAGTTCTCAAATAGGCTCAGAAAGAGTGGTTTTGTGCTGAGCGGGGCAGGGATTTGCTTGAGGCTGGCTTGAAGAGAACCAGCAGCTGATAGCCAGGAGCAGAAAAAAAAAAAAAAAAGTAGACAGAGAACTGCTTTATAATACTGCACAAAATTACTACATTCTCATGACCATGCTCCTGTGTCATCAAGGAAAGATTAAGTTACATTTAGGATCCTTTGTTCCGAAAGGCAGAAATGGGTATAAAACCTTTGAGAAATATCACCACCAAAAATGGTGAAGAGATACATTTTCAGCATTTGGAGGAAACAAATGATGTTTGACAAATTCCTCATTCTACCTAGTCCCCCATTTTACTGCAAGAAAAGCAGCATAGGATCACTGCTTTGCCAGCACGCAAATGTAGCCTTGGCTCCCTCCCTGCCTTTATTTTTCTAGCTCAAGCTCCTGCCTCAGCTGGAATGCCCCTGTCCGTTAAAACTGCTTACCAAAGTCCCCCTCTTTCCACTTCCCAGGTCCTCCCAGGGAATTATTTCTCCCTTCTCCCGCAGATGTTGTCTGGATGCCCTTGCCTGTCCTCCACGGTGCTTTGTATCATTTCCATCAGGGCCCTTCCTCCTTCCATGCTCCTGGGGGACAGGGCCTTTTCCATACTTGTATCCACATCCATCTCCCAGAGCCCTGGTAGCCCGGCACTCAGCGATTCTTACTGCATTCAATTGCTCAGACATGTTGGCAGTCACTAGAGGTCGAGGGAGAGTTGGTTGGAGAAGGTGGCGTTTTTCCTCATGGATGTTAAATGGCCCAGGAACCTCGCCTGGCACCCAGACTGGCCCTTGCTCCTCAAGCCTTGGCATGTCTGCTCCTTCCCCTGAGCTCTTCTTCCGGCACGCTCCCCACCATCCTGTAGGACTCAGCTCAAATAGCACTCGAGGAGCGGGAGTCTACCCTTACCCACAGAACCAGGGTCCCTATTATATGCTCTCATAGATCCCTATGCTTTTCCTTCAAATTACTTGTCACTGTTTGTAATTATTTATTGGCTACTGTATACATCCCTACTCAACTGTAGGCACCAGGAAGTCAGGGGGCTTGACATAGAATAATGTCATATGAAAAAAGAAGGGAAGAAGGAAAAAAGGAAGGAAGAAGGAAAGAAAGGAAGAAATGAATTGAGAAAAATCTCCATCTGGAAAGGAACAGACAGCAGAAAATAAGGAAAACTGAGAGTTGTTATTGAAGGTTCAGGGGTCCCAAATGTGGGTCCAGAGGTAAACCAGTTTAAGAGAATTCGTATTAGGAGAATTCACAGACCACCTCCTGTGAGATATCCAAATGCTTTCAGGGAGCTAGAAAGATAACCAAACGTATTTGGTTGTTAAAAAATGGAATTGAGGTGAGGTACTGTATTCTTCAAATAAAAGAGGACTCACAAAGGATGATAAAAAAGAGGAAATTGAATTGAACTGCAGCCTGTGGGATTTATATTAGATAAAAAGAAAGCCTGACAATAAAGGCTATTATACCCTGGAAAAGATAACTAGATCTAAAAAAAAAATGAGTGAATTAGATTTTCTCTCAGGTTTTTCAATGCCCCTTCCAGCTTAGATTCTATTGTTACCTGGTATTTCTTTTGTCAGGCTGAGGAAAAAATTGTTGTGGAACTATATTATAATAATCATAACGAAAATTTTTGAAGAAATATATTATGCCTTGTATAATTAATTACTTTTACTTTTGCTAATGTCCGTTCTTTCTTCTTCCCTGTACATGATGGACTAGACTTTGTTTACTGTTTGCTCTAATTATTGTTTAGAAGGTTAGCATCTCATTCTAAATATTACTAATTATTATTTAGCAACGTTTAACATATTTTAAAGCACATTACATCTAATTATACCAGTGAAATATAACTTTGAGTGAAAGTAACTTTTGATTTTCTTTTATGAAAGACACAAAATGCAGCACTAATGTTTTGGCAGCTTTTTAAACAATTAAACAATGGGATGGATACTCTTCCTGATAAAATAGCTCACGTAAGAATTTGGAGTCATAAGCAAAACACTGACTTTTCAACCAGATTACTTCTCAATGAAAATATTACTGAGCACTTACTGTCTTTGGATGTTTTTTTCTCTCTCTCTCTTTCTCTCTCTCTCTCTCTCTCTCTCTCTCTCTCTCCCTCTCCCTCTCCCTCTCCTTCTCTCTCCCTCCCTCTCTCTCTCAAATCAACACATAAAAATTTTAAAAATAAATAACATACAATTTGACTTTGTCCTGCTGCATAGTCCCAGATGATGGGGCTGGGATAATTAATTCATTTACTAGAGCTCTGTAGATCCCTTCCTTTATATTAAAGTCCTTCAATCATTCATTCAACAAACATTTACTGAAAACTTACTATGTGTCATACCCACTGTTAGGGTGCTACAGCTACAAAGACTCTTTGCTCTCCAGCTGCTCATTGTATGTGTTGGCAGCACAAATAATTAAATATGGACAATAGAGCCTGTTCGTTCAATACCAGCAATATGGGGTTTATAGGAGAAGCTTCACAGAGGAGGTGGCCGGTGTGCTGAGTGTTAGAAGAGGAACTGGAGTAGGGGTCAGTCAGGCAATGCATGTTCCTGACAAAGAGTACAGCTTGAGTAAAGGGGCAAAGGCAAGCAATAGCACAGTATGGCCACAAGTTTAATGGTGCTGGAGCATACAGCTGAGGCAGGGAGTGGTGAGTGATGAGACCAGAGGGGTGAGCAGGGAGCAGTTGATGAGGGCACAGCTTGGACTTCATCCTGCAGGGTGGGCGGGGGTGGGGTGGAGTTTAAAGCAGGGAATGACATCATCGGAGATTATTTTAGTGGCACTGGAGAGGATACATTTGAGGCAGACAAAAACTGGAAGAAGCAAAACCTCTTAGGAGGCATTTGCACAAATGAGTAGTAGATTTGTGTTTATACTGAATAATCATAGCTAACATTTATTATACGAAAGTTACTAAATAAGCACTATAATGCAATATTGTCTTACTATTTCAAACAGGCCTATGAATAAATACTATTATTATCCTAATTTTACAGCTAACAAAAGAGACAAACTGTTAAGAAACTTGTCCAAGGTTAGGATGCAACCTGGGCAGTTTAGCACCAAAGCTTATGCTCCTAATCACTATCTCACTTATTTAATTTCTGTCTCTTGCATTAGAATGAAAACTCCATGCAGACCGGAACCATATTGCTGGTGTTTTCTACTGTACCTACACAACATGTACATGGTAATTACGTGTTGAATAAAATCAGTGAATAACCCAAGTGAAAGAAACAGTGGGCTAAATTATGTATACATATAAGAAATAATTTGGGTGAAATATTGGCAAACTTTTTGCAGACTTTGGTGATTGCTATGGACTAAATGTCCATAAATTCATACGTTGCTCCTCCTCAAATTCACACCTTGAAATCCTAAGACCCCAGTGCGGCCTCTAAGGAACTGAATAAGTTAAAGGAGATCATAAGGGGGGAGCCCTAATCCAACAGTAAGGTGTCCTTATGAGAAGAGGAGGAGAAACCAGAGTGTGTTTTCTGTTCTTTTCTCTCTCT
>NW_006285779.1:5203737-5208682 GCF_000327345.1 Myotis davidii
CTTGCTCTCTCTCCCTCTCTCTGCCTGAGCATGCACTCAGGAAAGGTCATGTGAGGACTAGTGAGAAGGTGGCCCTCTGTAAACAGGAAGAGGCTTTTATCAGAAAACAAATCAGCTTGAACTGTGATCTTGGACTTCTAGCCTACAGAACTGTGAAAAAAATAAATTTCTGTTGTTTGAGCCACCCAGTGTATGATGATTTGTTATGGAAGCTGGAGCAGACAAGACAGTGATTAGTAGGATGAAGGTGGGTGGTGAAGGAGAGGTTTGTAAGCCTGGAAGACTAGAGGGACAGTGGTGCCAGTAATTGAGGTAAAGAACCCAGCAAGAGGAAGAGGAAAGATTGGTTGTGGTTAATGGAACAAACAACACTAATTTTTCTGGACTCAGGGTTTACCTCACTCAAACACAGCAATATAGAAGTCAGCTATTTAAAACCACTTATTCAATAAATGTGTATTCATCCCCTAGCCATGGTGACTGCCGTGCTTATCCTGAGAATACAAAGTAAATAAGAGTCATTCTCTGACCTCAAGGAACTCACAGTCCACTGGGGAGAAATATTGTTCCCTTTTGTAAAGCTAGCATGCTAGCTGGAAAGACCATTTTCCCTTTCTCCATTTTCTAAAGACCTCATTTCAGATCATCAGAACTATAGAGGTAAAATCCCATATGAATAAGAAAGAGTCATCTGAGGAGGGTAGTGGAGGCTCTGTGGGGAGGAGGTCAATGGGGGGAAAGAGGGAGACATATGTACTGCTATTGGTAATACCTTAAACAATAAAAAAAAAAGAGTCATCTGAACTGGATTTGCATATGGGCCTCGGAGTATAAAAGCTGAGTGATGATCATAGGCCGTTTTAGGGTTCTCAGTTACAACTGCAGAGTTGTTTTAAGATCACAGAAGAAAAGGTAGGTAGAAATGTTTTGTCAAATGCAATATGCATGTTAATAATAATAATTATTATAAAAGCTACATTTCTCACCTGCAGAAACTAGAGGTGAATCAGCCATAGGCAACAAGTCAGAGCTAAAATGGCCGCTTTGAACCCTGTGGGGGCAGGAGTTCTGGGATGGTAGTGGGACATAGAATAGGCTGTGGGGCCCTATAGACCGAGTTCAAATCACAGTCCAGTCAGTTATTAGCTATGGGAAATTGAACAAGTCATATAATTAACCTGAGCTTTAGTTTCTTCATCTGTAAAATGGAGTTAATAATACCAACCCTGGAGGGTTGTTCTGAGTATGTAAAGGGCTTGGCATGGTGCCTGGCAGAGTTGTCGCTCAATTAATGGTAACTGTTGCTCCTATTAAAATATTATCATTTTCCTCTCCTATCTCCTAAGGGGTTTGTGTAGGTAGTGAAGTAACTTGAGATGCCAAGAAGTGAGGGAAATGGAAGGGTTTTTACGACTGACTTAAAAAGTTATTTTTAAAACTCAAAAAAAGAGAGTAGTCCAACTCGGCTTTCCTCTCCTAACCTATGGTGCAAACATCACTCTTGTAGAAATTAGCACTGTATTCTATAGCTTGGAGCCACAGAACACCCACCTTGACAATTATTCCTTGTATTTAGTCTATCCTAAGTAAATCTATCAATCACCATTAATAAGGGTTCTCCAAAGGCAATGCTTCTCAAACTTTAATGTACACATGAGTCCGCTGAGGGCTCGTTAAAATGCAGGCTTTTATGCTGTGGATTTAGAGTGGGGCATGTAATTCTGACTTTCCAGAAGCTCCCAGGCTAGGTCCATGCTGCTGGTTTATGGGCCACACTTTGAGGAAAGAGCAAGGCTCTGAAGGGACGTGGACATTTCTTCCTTGGCGCGGTGTTCACTGTAATGGCCTGCTTCTCTTCTGTGATCTACCTAATTTGCAAACTAACTGCTAGAACACTAACAAGCCCTTTTCAGACCAGATGTAGAAATCCCGCAACAGGACTCATTTCAGATCAATAGCAACTTTTTTGAGTAGTCTACACTGTGCAAGACACTGTGCAAGGTGCCAGGGATATGCAGGTTCGTAAGACACAATTCCTGCTTCTGAAGACTGTCCTCATTCTAACACTGCATGCCCTTGTAGACTAACTTTCTGAGGGCAGTCTTACTGTCTCCCCTATTGCTTAACACTACGTAGATACTCAATAAATACTAAATAAATGAGTCAATAAGTTCACAGGAGTTTCATTAAAAATGTCTTCTTGAAGCACATGACAATGGGACACTCTTAAACTGCACTCTATCCTAAGTATTACATGTAAGAAGTGGCTAAGTTAAACTGAGGCTGATAGGCTGAGTACTAATACAATCTGCCTGGTATCCTTATAAAAAGAGATTAGAACACAGAGAGAGACTCCAAGGATAAGAACACAGTGAGAAGGTGGCCATCTGCAAGCCAAGCAGAGAGGCCTCAGAGGAAACCAAGCCTTGATCTTAGATTACCAGCATCCAGAACTGTGAGAAAATAAATTTCTGTTAAGCCCCCCAGTGTGTGGTATTTTGTTATGACATCCTTAACAAACTTATACAGGTTTTCACAGCTTTTATGCCCAGATCCACACTCCCTTTTGTAGGGCACACAAAGTGGAAGAATAATTCTGAGTGGATGGATGAACCCCAGAGTGCAGTGGGAATGAATTATGAAAAAACTGGGGGGAGACAGACAGAAGAAGGTGAGACAGTAGCCTAAATTGGGCTAAAACAGCTGCTACACACACACACACACACACACACACAAACATACACACACACTTCCTCCCTTCTCACGATACCAACACAAAGTAAACAGCTTTTTGACTTCTTTTCCCCTTGGTAGCAGAAGGAAGACCCCAGGTACCTCTCTATGCAAAGTGCTAGAGAGTATCTGTGATGATAAGGCAATGAAACTGAATTTTTGACAAACAAATTAAAACACACACAGTCAAATGAGATTCCTGCTAGTCACAGGGAAGCTACATTTGAAACCTGATTCTAAAGTCAGGGAATTATTTTTTTTTTTAGCTTAGTTTGTAATAAACATGCCAACTCATATGTATAGATGAGTGCCTCCTTCAAAACAGTCATTCTAGAATCTAGAACAGTGGTTCTCAACCTTCTGGCCCTTTAAATACAGTTCCTCATGTTGTGACCCAACCATAAAATTATTTTCGTTGCTACTTCATAACTGTAATGTTGCTACTGTTATGAATCGTAATGTAAATATCTGATATGCAGGATGGTCTTAGGCAACTCCTGTGAAAGGGTCGTTCGACCGCCAAAGGGGTCGCGACCCACAGGTTGAGACCCACTGATCTAGAAGGTTCTACCTTTTTCTAACTATGTCACTGTTCTCAAATCATTTCTGGAATTGCTTTCAGGGTCTGTGAGATAATCTTCTGAATGTTCTCAGTGGTGACTCTTGAAGGTGGATTTGATTTTGAAAAACAAGAAAGGGTCCTTCTGGGTCAACTCTAGCTAATTAGGAGGAGCAGCAAAACTGTGGAATGCCAAGACGATTGGCACCAAAGTACCCAGGCTGATGTTTCTTGGGTGATTTGTACTCAACCCCAAAAGGCAGTTACCAAAGACCAACTCCAGACATGCAGTGAACATGTTATAAGCATGACATTAAGGAGTGGGGGTGACTACTCTGAAGTAAACATACAAGTTTTCTTTTCATGTCGTTATGCAAGTTTTCTAGTGGTTCCCTTTACCAGACTATTTCCTCAGGTCCAGATCTATCCTACCTCATGGAACCACAGTTCCAAGAAGTACAAGGACCTCATTGCCCTACTCAATTTTTAATTTCCAACGTGGGTACTTGATATGCGGAGTGAGTAGCTGATGGAAAATTCAATAGGGGGGAAGAATGTCTAAGGTGTTTGGGGTTTACTCTATGTGATTCAAAGGCTATAACTAGGACCCAGAGAGCAGCTTAGGAGAAATAAATTTGTAGTCCAATGCAAGACACTGTCAGCAGCGGAGCTGTCCAGCAGTGGATTGAGTTTGCCCTGGAAATAGTGAGCTCCCAGCCCTGGGAGGAGTTTAAAACAAAGGCTGCTTGCTAGGGGAACTGGTAAAGGTTCCTCTAGGAATGAGTGGGAGGCTATAAGCAATGACCTCCAAGGACTATTTCCAAAGTCCATCCTGCACAATACCTGGCAAATGATAGGCCCTGAAAAAATACTGGAATGAGATGAATGAGAAGTATGGGGCATCTTGTGAGCCAAGCCAAGGAGAAGAGACTTGGAGCTCAGTCATCTGCACGGAAGGTAGGGAGAAATGAAATGAGAAGGGCCCGTGTGTCATGAGGTGGGGTCTCCCTTGAGCTTTTGGAACCGCTGAAGAAGTGCTGTGGGTGCCTGAAGCCTCATGTTTATGAAAGGGTAGTACTTCTGAAGGTGGTAGGAGTTGAGAAAGGAGATAGACCATTGCTCACCCTTCTTAAACTCCTCCAGCACCGTGTCCAGCCGAGTATCATTGAAGACGCAGTGCAGGGGCCGGTTGTAGAAGCGGGTGACAGTGAGGAGTGGGGTGCAGTCATCGGGGTCCACGAAGGCCAAGTCCTTGACAAACAGAATGTCCACAATGTTGTGCCGCTGATCGCCCTCGTACACGGGGATGCGAGTGTAGCCGCTGCGCAGGATCTCGGACACCGTGGAGAAGTCCAGCACGGCGTCGGAGCGCAGCATGAAGCAATCGCCCAGCGGGGTCAGCACCTCCTCCACCACCTTGGTGCGCAGCTCCAGGGCGCCCTGAATGATGTTGAGCTCCTCTTTCACCAGGTCGTTGTAGGGGTCCGCGGCCCGCAGCGTCTCCAGCAGCTTTTCCCTCGTGTAGAAAGTGCTGATCTCCTGGCGCAGCGCCCAGTCCAGCAGGCGGCCCAGCGGGTAACACACCGGGAAAGCGGCCGCCATCAGGAGCCGGGTCAGGCACACGCTGTGCGAGGCGATGGCCAGCCCGTGCCG
>NW_006285779.1:5209275-5220425 GCF_000327345.1 Myotis davidii
ACGGGCACCAGCGCCGCGGGGGCTGCGGGCCCGGGCTGGAAATAGACACGCAGGAGGAAGCTGGTGCCTTCTGCCGCGCGGAGGGTGCCCCCCTCCAGGGACACGCGGCCTCCGGCGGTGTCCTCGGGCCTTAGGCCCAGCAGCCAGGCGGCGGCGGCCGGGGGCCGAGGGGACAGGGAGAAGAAGAGCAGGAGCACGGCGCCCCGGCTGCAGCAGTCTCGGAGTCTGACACCCACTGCAGCTGCCGCTGCCGCCATCCTGCACCCGGCGCGGCTGCACGTGATACTGCAGAAAGAAGAGCGAGCGCCTGAGGGAGGAGGAGCCAGCGCCTGGAACCGGTCCCGGGCAGGTCACCACGTGCACGCTCCCTGCGCGCGTGGGCTGGAGGCGGTGGGGGTTCGGACCCTGTCAGGGCAGGATGTCCCAGCAGGAGGCTGGACATGGCCACGCATCACTGCACGGTGCATAACCCTGACTCACTCTGGTATATCTGAACTGCAGCCTAGGGAAAGCTTGGCTGGGAGCAGGGCCTCCTGCTTAAGCAGCAGGCAGCACCTTAGCGAACTCCTACCCGGCAGTAATTCCCCCGCCGGCCCCTCTTCTTCGCCATTGGCCAGGGAAATTTCCCCTCGTGTTGCTTCTCCTCCTGCTAGCATTCCCCCTTCTGGTAAAAATATATTCTGGAGGCAAGTCTTGAATCTGTAAAACATTATGTTTGGTCTCAACTCCAGCTCATCTTTCCTGTTTGAAATTTTCTAAATGACTTACATTCAATTCTTTCTTAAGACTGGAAGGTCCATCAGTGAGAAACTGTTGAAATAAGTCATGATACTACTGTGTGATGGAATACTATGCAGCAGGAAAAAAGAATAACATGGATCCTTGTGATTGTGATACGGAAAAGTCTCCAAAGTAAGAGTTAGTTGAAAAATGGCAAGGTGCAGAACGATGTGTGTAATATGCTACTGTTCGTGTTAAAAGTATTTGTGTATAAACTTATATTACACATAAACATATATATTAGATTTAATATACAGAGGGTATAAAAGAAATTTGTAATGTTCCCCAGAGGGGAACAGGACTAGAGTCTGGAAGTTTGGTTGAGAGATACTTAAAGTGCACACACACACACACACACACACACAGCAAGTTGCAAAGATAAAGCAGAGATTCCAAGTACCCTTTACCCAGTTTCCCCCAATGTTTATATCTTAACTATAGCATAACTAGAGGCCCAGTGCATGAATTCGTGCATGGGTGGGGTCCAGTGGCTTGCCCCATGGGGGCCCATAGGACCAGGCTGGCAGAGAGCGGGGGAGGGGAGGGGGGCTTGGAGGTGGGGCTGATCAGGGCCCGGATCAGGCTGGTTGGCTGCTGCAGTGTGCATCATAGCCACTGGTCGTTCTGGTCGTTACACCATTTGGTCACTCAGCTTTTATATATATAGATACCAAAAGCAGGAAATTGATACTGGTATAATGTGTGTATAATTCTATGTCATTTTATCACACAGATAGATTTATATAACCATCACTGCAATCAAAATACAGAACCATTATTCTATCACCACAAAGATCTGAGAGGGAGACTTTTTGCTGAATTCCTGTGTATTGTTTGAATGTACCATAGGCTTGTGACTTCATTTTTATGCATTTACTTTTGAGTTTTATGTAGTAAAATTCACTTTTTGGCTTATATTCTATACATTTTGACAAGTACATATTCATATAACCATCATAATCAAGAATAGTGCCATAACCCCCCCCCCCCCCCCCAATATTCCCTCTCACTGTCTCTTTGCAGTCAACTCTCCCTCATCCCATCTTCTGGATACTACTGAGTTGTTCTCCACTATAGTTTTCCTTTTCCAGAATGTTATATATTGGAATAATACAATATGCAGCTTTTTGAATCTGGTTTCCCTAGTAAGCATAATGCATTTGAGAGTTATCCATGTTGTTGTGTTTATCAAGAGCTCATTCCTTTTTATAGCTGGGTAGTATCCCATTATATGAGTGTATCACAGGTTCTTTATCTACTTACCAGTTAAAGAACATTTATTTCCAGTTTTATGTATAAAGCAGCTATAAATGTTCATTGCAGGTTTTTGTGTGAACATACATTTTCATTTCTCTTTTGTGAAATTACCATAGGTCTGTATTACTTTTTACTTCATTTTAAATATATATTTTTATTGATTTCAAAGAGGAAGGAAAAGGGAGAGAGAGATAGAAACATCAATGATGGGAGAGAATCATTGATCGGTTGCCTCCTGCACTGGATATGGGCCCTGACCGGGAATCAAACCATGATCTCCTGGTTCATAGGTTGACGCTTAACCACTGAGGTACGCCAGGTGGGCTGATACCTCTTAATAATTTAAAAAATCATTGCTTTGTTTGAAATGTTAATTTCCATAGAATGTGTGAGACCCCGAAATATTAAGAAAGCCTTGCAGCCGAAACCGGTTTGGCTCAGTGGATAGAGCGTCGGCCTGCGGACTGAAGGGTCCCACGTTCAATTCCGGTCAAGGGCATGTACCTGGGTTGCAGGCACATCCCCAGTGGGGGGTGTGCAGGAGGCAGCTGATCGATGTTTCTCTCTCATTGATGTTTCTAACTCTCTATCTCTCTCCCTTCCTCTCTGTAAAAAATCAATAAAATATATTTAAAAAAAAAAGAAAGCGTTGCAGAGGATAAAGCTCAATAAAAATGATCCCAGTTAAAAGTCATCTTTTCATAACAAACTCTAATCATCCAGAGTGGGAATAGCCCCTTTCTGCTTTGAGACTAGACAGGGGCTAGTTGGCTACATTCCTACATGGGTTTTCTTTTTCTTTTTTTAAAAAATATATTTTATTGATTTTTTACAGAGAGGAAGGGAGAGCGATAGAGAGTTAGAGACATTGATGAGAGAGAAACATCAATCAGCTGCCTCCTGCACTGGGGATGTGCCTGCAACCAAGGTACATGCCCTTGACCGGAATCGAACCTGGTACCCTTCAGTCCGCAGGCTGACGCTCTATCCGCTGAGCCAAACCAGTTAGGGCCCTACATAGGTTTTCTTGTCACTCTGCAGGGAATGTGAAACAACCCTGCCATTGCCTTAAAATACACTAGATCCTGTCCATGCACTACAAGCTGCCTCTGGCATGGGCTGCTTAAGAGATAGCTGATGATTTAATCTGAAGGGGGAACATTGAGGCATTTATGGGATATATAGAGGAACAGGAGAAGTGGGGTCAGGCATGTGATTGTTTCCCTTAAGTATTGGGGGGATAAAAGCTCTCACTTTTCTCTTGACAGTTTGATCTCTCTCCTCTCTCAACCTAAAGCTTCTCAGTACAAAGGTATGTTATCCTCAGGGTTCTCCCACCTCTTTTAGGCCATAGGACTTTATCAACATTATAATACCACCTAACACCTTTATCAAGATTTAGAGTTACAAAGGAATTTTATATTTTTTATTTCATTCACACAATAGCCCTGTGAAGTAGATATAATTATCCCCATTTTACAGATTAGATTAAATGACCAGTAAAACATCTTTGGACTCTAGTTTGATACTCTCTCACCCTGCAGTCCTGACTAATTCTATATAATAAAACTCTAATATGCAAATTGACCAAATGGTGGAACGACCAGTTGCTATGATGCACACTGACCACCAGAGGGCAGACACTCAATGCAGGAGCTGCCCCTCTGGTGGTCAGTGTGCTCCCACAGGGGGAGTGCCTCTCAGCCAGAAGCTGGGCTCACAGCTGGCAAGCGCAGCGGCAGGTTTGGGAGCCTCTCCCACCTCCACTGCAGATGGGTGGTAAGGAGTGAGGGGTCCCGGACTGCAAGAGCCCCAAACTGCAGACTGCAAGAGGAGTCACGGACTGTGAGAGGGTTCAGGCCAGGCTGAGCAAAATAAAACCTTTCAAAAATATTAGGTCAGGAATTTAAAACCTAAATTTCTAATGATAAAGGATTACATACTCATTGAAGATAGATTTTTTAATGTAAAAAAAAAAATAAGTATAAAGAAACTATAACACCACCAACCCGAAATATACACTGTTAATATTATAGCACACTTTAAAATTGTTCTATATAGACAAATAACTGAGAAATACACACACATACTTGTATATTTTATATTTAAATACATATTATACATATAATTCTAGTCTGCTTTTGTCACTTAATATATTAAGAGCATTTTCCATAATGTAGTAACACTTATTTCATAAAGATAGTTTTTAATGAATGATACTATTACATATATATGTATAATATTGAGAGAGAGAGAGAGAACTGTAAGAATGGTTCTATTTCCAATTGTACCAGCTCGATTATTAGCAAGTGTTAGGCTTTGGAAAGTCAATCCACCTTTCTGGGCCCATTTCCTCATCTATGAAATGAAAGACCATTTTAGGGTCCCTCCCCTTTCATGAGTCACTGTCTGAGGGCTAATGTATACTGGGTGAGGATAATCCAGAGAGACTGAGTACTTTTCCTTTACTGAACAGGAGGGTCTGGAAAAGTACTGGGTTTCCAGTGTTCTACTATAACTGGAAGGATTCCTAAAACAGGTTCAGGCAGTGTGATTCTAGTAAGGAAGAGCTGTCAAAATAGCTCCTCAGAATCTGAATGTTGACTGTCTTCCTAGGTTACAAAACGGGCAACTCCTCACTTCTCAGACAGATGGAGGAAATGATACTTGCCTCTAATCTCATGACTATGCTATTTTAGTATGCATATGTTAAAATGTTTTTTTATTACTTGTTTATTGATTCAACAAGTATTTGTTAGGCAACAAAGTACTAGGCTCTGTGCTAAGTATTGGGTATAGACAGATACCATCCTTGCCTTCATGGAGTCTAATTTCTACTGAGGATGACAGAGATGAACTAGAAGTTGCTTACCTGCCTAATTAATTAATTACTCCTATGAAGGAGATGTTCAAAGTGTCCTTCATCTAGAGAGGAAGGTCTGGGAAGACTATAACCCCAAATTAAATTTAATAAAAATGGAAGAATTTATACATTAGGAAGAAGGTGAAAACTTTAGTATTTTGTGCCTTCTATTCCTTTTGTACTACTTTTAAAATTATGACAATGTATTAATAATATTCCTACTAATATAATCCATTAGCATTTATTGCATGCTTACTTTGTGCCAAATACATTATCTCTTTTAATCCTTACAATAGGTGAGAAAACGGTGGCTGTAACTGGATAAGTCTGTGAAAGTCACATCACTAATGGGTAGTGGGGCCTAATCATACAGAGAGTCTGAGTCCAGAGTCTACAGTTTAAAAAGTTAGAAAAATAAGAATACCAATAACCCTTAGATAAGGTTTACTATATATCAGGCATAAATTAACTCATTTAATTCTCATAAGCACCTTTGGAAGTAGGTACTATTATCATTTCCATTTTAATTGAGGAAGCTAAGCTACAGAGAAATTAAGTACCTTGGTGGATTTTACAACCAGTAGCAGAGACACTGCCACTACACTGCACTACTCTACAGCTATCTGTCAAACTTTTGCCCATTTATATACATGGTCCTATATAGTTGCACTTCTAACATTTCTACAATTGTAGTATTGCTTCCTTTCATTCCTCATTATAGTGTAATTATTTTCCCTTATTAAAACTATACACATTTTTTCCTTTCCTCTCTTTACACTAAATTGGGTGGAATAGGGTTAAAGTTTTGGGCTAGCATCTAAAGTGCATCTGCTCTTTTATGGGACATATATTCAAGCATGCTTCATATCTGAAAACACTAATATTGTTATTGTTGTTTGTTGGTTTTACCACAGGCACAGAGGATTGAGTTAATCATTTTCCTCAGTTCATGGGCTAAGAAAAGGCCTCCTTTCCATCCTAATCCCATCCCTTCCTCATTCAGGCAGCCACTCCAATATCTTGATATGGTCTTTCACAGGTAAGTATCCCTGTAAAATATACAGTGTTGGTTTGTGTGTTTTTATTTTATTGAGATATGATTCACATACCTTAAGATTCACCCTCTGAACTATAAAATTCAGTGGTTTTTAGTATATTCATTAAGTTGTGTAACCATCATCACTGTCTACTTCTAGAACATTTTTATCATCCCCAAAAGAAAGCCCCATCCCCTGTCCCACTGATATACTCTCTGCCTATGGATGTGCTTTTAATTGTCATAAAATGTGCTATAAAACTTGTTTTGTCTCTTACATTTTCACTAAACCCTATGTTTATAAAATCTGTCCATGTTGCTGAACATATGCTTAGTTTGATGTTTCTAAACGCTGGGTGGTCTTCCACATTGGATAGCCACAACTTTAATTTCATCTATTCCCTTAGAGAGGGACACAGATTGCCATCAACTTTCCACTACCAAAAGCCACAGCGAAATACTTGACCATTCCCTACCGGACCTGTGGAGGACTCCTCTGGGATGTACCCACTCTGAGACTGTTGGGCCACAGTGTATACATACACTCAATTTCTCTTAATATAGCCAGAATACTCTCCACCAGTAGTGCCTGAATTTTCCTGTTTTCCCATATCCTAGCCTGCAGTTAGTATTTACTTTTCAAATCTGGCCAAGCCGATGAGCCTGAAGTGCTATCTCATTTTTAAAAAACTTGAATGTCCTAACAACTTTGAGAATCTCATTATTATTTATTAGCCTTTCAGGTGTGAAATTGGGTGGAATAGGGTTAAAGTTTTGGGCTGGCATCTAAAATACATCTCCTCTTATGGGACACATATTCAAGCATGCTTCATATCTGAAAATGCTAACACACACTTTACTCTGCCTGAAGCCCTGGACCCTATTCATACAGAAGTATGGAGATGGAGGTTCCCAGTGGAGCAGGGGTAAGGCAGTCTGGACTTGTTAATGTCTACAATAAACCATCAATTGTGTGCACAATATTTCTGAGGTACAGGCGTTTCTATCAGTTAATAAGTGAAACTCTTACCTAGGACAGAGAAGTCCTCCCCTCACCCCCCTAAGGTCAATAATTTTCTTTGTTCATCATTAATACCCAGCATCTGGGTAGTTAGAATGTCAATCCCACTTTGATCACCAGCTAATCAGTGTGTTAAACACCTCAATCCAATGTGGGATACCAGACGGGGGCACAAAATGCTGGAAGCAGAGATGGTAACTTCCAGCCAAATAATGAAAAATATTGATGATGTTTTCTTTACTGAGAGGAGATGGGAAAAATTCAAAGTTACTCATATAATATTGGCGTGAGTGTTGTTTTTCATGATAATCCTGTTCTTAGATGGGCAGGGGGCAGTCAATCTAAGAGAGTCTTTAATGCAGGCAAATATTCATTTTTTGTCTTTATAAAGCCATGATTCTCAAATTTTATCATGCATAAAAATCACAGGGGAGGTTTGATATATTTTTTTTAACAGATTCCAAAAGAATACACAGGAAACTGGTAACAGTGGTTGCCTCTCTGAAGAGAAACTGGTAGCCGAGAAACAAGGATAGGAGGAAAACTTTTCCCTTTTGATCTTTATATTTTATATAATTAACATACATTTTCTATACAAAAATAATTTACATTTAATTTAAACATGCATGTTCCTGAGGCCTTACAAATGAAGGCCTGGAATGGGGGTCATGTGTGGGCTGGGAGGGGGCCAATGGGGGGAAAAAGGGGACATCTGTAATACTTTCAACAATAAAGATAAATTTTAAAACAAAAGAATAAAAACTATTTAAGGCCCCGACTGGGTAGCTCAGTTGGTTAGAAAGTTGTCTGGATAAACCAAGGTTGTGGGTTTGATCCTCGGTCAGGGCACATATAAGAACCAACCAATTATTGAAAAAAAGAAAAAGAAAAAAAATGCACATTTCTATCTCCATTTTGAGTCTGTGGGTCTGGAATAGGACCCAAGAATCTGCATTTTAATAAGTGTCTCCTGTGACTTCAATACAGTTGACTGTTGACTCACTTTTTGAGAAACAATGACATAAAAGAGTAGTTCTTAATCTTTTTTACATTTATGCACTCCTGGAAATTTCTAATAAAAGCTATGGGCTTTTTCCCTAGAAAACTGCACTTGTACTCCAGGACATGATATTGTGAATACAATTGCAGGTGTTCATGGGAACCCCAGTGGCATCATATTCATGATCCTTACATTAGGGATCCCTGACATATAGGATTTGTTCTATATGATGCAAGGAGTTGTTTTTGTTTTTGCTTTTAATCCTCACTTGAGGATACTTCTTCCATTAATATGAGAAAGACATATCGATTGGTTGCCTCCTACACATGCCCCAATTGGTGCTGGGGATTGAACCTGCAACCCAGGTACATGTCCTTGACCAGTGATACTCTAACTACTGGGAAAACACTGGTCAGGGCAGGAGTTTTTTGTTTTGTTTTGTTTTTTTAAGAGAGAAGTTTAGATAATTGAGAGCATTTAAAAGTATGTATATGTGTGCACATATGTGTGTGTATAAGAAAAGTGCAGAAGTGATTTCTACTTTTGATGAAGAGGTTCCTCCTCCATTTCTAGAATCAGCTCCTAACTAATGAAGGAACAGAAAGAAGATGGGTCCCTCAACAATTCCCTTCCAGCTACATTCTCTTCACAAACACGTTAATGAAATTTGCAGATGACCCCAAAAGAGGATATGCAGCAAACACCAGGAAAGCCAAAGAAATTATATAAAACATAAACAATATGGCAAAGAGAATGACACTCAGCTTGGAAAATTTTCAAGGAGAGGCATCTGGGGAAAAGTAATTGGAAAGAAAATTTTTCATGGGGAGGGCAACATCTGGAAAATAGTAATGGCTCTAAGAGGCCCAAGGGTGATGCTAAATGGCAAATTAGATATATGTCTGTTGAGATATTACGAGAAAAATATGACACTGGCCTCTTGTCACAAAGCAGGAAGATAATGGCTCTTTCTGTTTGGCCCTAGTGAGGTAGCACCTGGGATGCTGTTTTTAGTTTTGGACACTTCATTAGTCGAAAAGTGCTGATTAATATTTGGGAATTTAGCCGTAACCAGCTTGACTCAGTGGATAGAGCATTGGCCTGCAGACTGAAAGGTCCCAGGTTCAATTCCAGTCAAGGGCATGTACCTTGGTTGTGGGCACATCTCCAGTGGGAGGTGTGCAGGAGGCAGCTGATTGATGTTTCTCTTTCATTGATGTTTCTGGCTCTCTATCTCTCTTCCTTCCTTTCTGTAAAAAAATCAATAAAATATGTTTTTTAAAAAAAGACAGAAAACAAAACAAAAAATATTTGGGAATTTAGAGGAAAGAAGCAAGAACAATTAAAAGTATTTATTTGACACAACTCAACCATTCAAAACCAATAGCACAGAGGGAGAGAGAGTAATGAAACTATATACTTTGTGTTACTAAGAAATTAAAGAAATCAAAGGTCTCTTCTTTCAATTTCATCATAGAACCAATGATTGTTGGAGCTGGGAGGGTCTTTGGAGATGAATTTTGATGACCTTTAAGTTCCTGGGCAGTGTTAAAATTCTGTAAGCTAGGTAGGTTGCCCTTGGGCTGTGCATTCCACAGAGATCTAGCAAGGGTCCCCTTAAACGCAGATCTCATATTATTCTCCTGATTAAAATACCCCAATGAACTCCCATAGTATTTAGAATAAATTTAGCCTTTCCACAGGGCCCATATCATTAGGCCTTTACCTAAATCTTGTTTTCTACAACTCTTCCCTGAGCTCACCAATCTTCAGCCACATCTCCCTTCTATTTCTGTTTTTAAATTTTTTATTTATTGACGAGAGAGAGAGAGAGAAACATAGATTTGTTCTGCCACTTATTTGTGTATTCATTGGTTGGAGTTTTGTATGTGCCATGACTGAGGCTTGAACCTGAAAACAGCATATCAGGACAGTGCTCAACCAACTGAGCTCCCCAGCCAGGCCCTTCTCCTTATTCCTAGAACTCTGCAAACTCTCCCAGCCTCATGGTCTTTGTTTTTGCTGTTTATTTCTCTAGCTCCTTGAATTACGGATTCCTTCTCATCTTTCTTCCTTAAACAAGCATGTTATCTGAAGTCTCCGTTGCCACTCCATCATCCTGTTTAGAGCATGATCACAATCTGTAATTAAATTTATTTACTTGTATATTATCTTTTCTTCTCTTAGGATGTAAAGTCCAGGAGAACAAGGACTTTTCTATCTCACTCAGTCCTATAGTTCCAGTTCCTTTCATGAAGTAATAGCCAACACATTTTACCATATTCTTGATTCTGCTGAGTGTTTTATATGTATCAACTCATTTAATCCTCACAGCAACCTTATCAGATAGGACTATGATGATCTACACCTTAAAAATGGGGAAACGAAAATACAAAGAGGCTAAAATTAACTTGCCCAAGTTTAAACAGCAAGTAAGTGGTAGAGCCAGGATTATAATCAGCAGTGTGAGACTTACCCAGGGCCTGAGACGTTAACAGAAGAGTCAAAGCTAGCATCCAGGGCTTCTAGCTGCTTGGTGTTCATCTGTGTAAAGAACAGGCAGTGGATTAATTACTTGGATAGTTATGCACTATTATCTCTCCCTTATGAGAAATTCCAGTTAATGAAGATTTGTCTCCATATCTGGGAATGTGTGGTCATTCTTTTTGGGAGTAATGAGGAAAAGAGACAAATTGGAAAGGGAACAGGAACAAAAACAGGAGGTAAAACGTGGTGGAACAAGATTTGAGCTGTTTGTAATATAGTGTTGGGAGAGGCAAAGGAAGCTAAGAGGAAGTAAAGCAAGGACTTGTTTTCTGGACTACTAGGAAGCAGGGAGTTGGTCTGATATAAGAGGATTGGGGGCATGTGCCTTGGTATGAACTTATTTATCACTAGAGGCCTGATGCACAAAATTTATGCACTTGGGGCGGGGTCTTCCCCCAGCTACCGGCACCTGCTTCCCTCTGGCACCCGGGACCTGGGCTTCCCTCGCAGCCCCAGCTTCGTCCTGAAGGCCATCCTGAAGGATATCCAGTCTAATTAGCATATTATGCCTTTATTATTATAAATGTTAGTTTCTAGAAAAAAATATCTAACCTGTCTTGTGAAGCATCAGTGACATAAGCAGTATGGCACCACCGATTTTTAATATGAATAACATTGGATAATGTTACATAAACAATAAGAATGA
>NW_006285779.1:5221281-5230075 GCF_000327345.1 Myotis davidii
TTGTAGTCCTCCGTCACTGAAGCAAGCAAGCCTCCCTGTTCGCATCAGCTGCCTGGCTGCCTGCCGCCATCTTGGCTGCCAGTTAATTTGCATATCTCGCTGATTAGCCAATGAAAAGGGTATCGGTCGTACGCCAATTACCATTTTTGTCTTTTATTAGATAGGATGGGCTATAATAAGACTTATGTAGCCCTGTATTTTGGAGAGAAGATTGAGAAATACCTGTTCTGCTAGGTCAAATAGACTAAACAAAGTGTGTCCAAAGGCCTTTTTGTATTGAGCATCCAAGTGACTCAGTCTCTGTGACCTGTGTGACAAAGATGTGGGAGTCAGTGACAACCCTATGTCATAAAATCAGAGACATATTTGGATGGAGGAGCCAACAGGGATATTTTATTAGTTTGCAGATTTTCTGCAACCAAGCAAAACAAATTTCCAAGCCTCTTGTCAAAACTGAAAGGCTCTTAGTAAGCATGGGATGATACAGTGAAAGTAACTGTTTTATTAGCATGAATGAAAACAAATTCATAAGGGATCTCATTGGTTTATTCATGATGGCCTCAGCTTCTTCAACTCTATTTTCCCTGACTCTGGTCTTATTTTGTTTGTCTATTCTTTACAACACAGAGATGGATCTTGGTTAAAATTTCATTTTTTAGCCGAAACCGGTTTGGCTCAGTGGATAGAGCTTCGGCCTGCGGACTGAAAGGTCCCAGGTTCAATTCCAGTCAAGGGCATGTAACTGGGTTGCGGGCACATCCCCAGTAGGAGATGTGCAGGAGGCAGCTGATCGATGTTTCTCTCTCATCGATGTTTCTAACTCTCTATCTCTCTCCCTTCCTCTCTGTAAAAAATCAATAAAATATATTTTTAAAAAATTTCATTTTTTAAAATTGACTTTATTTTTTAGAGCAGTTTTAGATTCATAGTAAAACTGATGAAGGTACAGAGATTTCCCATATAACCCTGACTTACATATGCAGATTTCTCCAATATCAACCCCCACTCCCCACCAGAGTGTTACATTTGTTACAGTTGATGAACCTACATTGACACATCATAATCATCCAAAGTCCATAGTTTATGTTAAGATTCACTCTTGGTGTTGTACATTCTATGGGTTTGGCTATTATTATATTGCTTTCTGTTTCTGTCTTCAAATCTCTTCATAGTTAATTGCATAATATATTTAGCTACTCTGGATGGTAGGTGCATATATTTTTATAATTATTAGATCTCATGGTGAACTGACTCATTATATCATTATAATGATTGGGTCTTGTTTTTTAAACCCATTCAACTTCTCTATGTGTTTTGATTGAGCAATTTAATCCACTTACATGTAGAATGATTATTGGTAGATAAGGACTTATTATTACCATTTTGTTGTTTTCTGTTTGTTTTTAGTTCCTTTGTTCCTTTCTTCCTCTAGTTGTCTTCCTTTGTGAATTAATGATTGTCATATTCTTTCCTCTTTATCTTTAGTGTATCTACTATGGGGTTTGTTTTGTGGTTACAGTGAGGCTTTCATAATAAATGAAAAATAGTCTATTTTAAGCTGATAACAATTTAACTTCAATTGCATGAAAAAGCTCTACATATATACTTGTTTCCCCGCCCGCATATTTTATGTTGTTAGTGTCATATTTTACATTGCTTTATATTGGGTATCATTTAAAATAATATTTAGTTATAGTTTTTAACACTTTTGTCTTTTAGCCTTTAACTAGACTTCAAAGTGATTTATACACCATCATTATAGGATTACGGTTTTGCAAATTTGACTATATATTTACCTTTACCAATGATTTTGTATTTTCATATGCTTTCTGGTTACTAATTAGTGTCCTTTGTTTCAGCTTGAAGAACTCCCTTTAGCAATTCTTGTAAGAAAGGTCTTGTGGTGATGAATTCTCTCAGCTTTTGTTTGGAAAGAGATCAATACTTATAAAATGGAAATCTGACTACATTAATCACTTGCTTTCAAGGGTCTCTTGCTTGTAGGATAAAGTATAAATCCCTTAACATGGCTTATCAAAATCCTTCATGAGCTGCCTTCTTTCTTTATCCCATCACTTGGTTTTTCAAGGGTGGTAAGTGGCAGGGCTGGCATTTGAACCCAGACAATCAACTTCCAGAGCCAATATTCTAATCCTCACCTAAAGATATTTTTTTCCATTTCTTTTATAAAGAGTAGAAGGGAGGGTGGGTGAGAGGAAGAGGATGAGGAGGAAGAGGACTAGAATGAGGGAGGGAGGGAGGAAGAGAGAGAGAGAGAGAGAGAGGGAGAGAGAGAGAGAAGCATTGATGTGAGAGAGACACATTGACATTGATTGGCTGCGGTCCAGGTGGGAATCAAACCGAAGACCCTTCAGTTCTATGGCCCAAGCTCTAACCACGGGCCAGGGCCAGAGCCAATATTCTAAACTGCTTCCTTGCATCGCCCAGCAGTAAGCTATATTGAATTCCTTTCATTATCTTCCACGAACTGTGCTTTGTTTTCTCTTTAGGCTTTTCTCCATGCTATAGATGGACTGGAATTTTCTCTGGTCACTCTCTTGGCATAGAAAACCCCTTCCTATTTATCCTTCAGAGCCCAGCTTAGAAATTTCTCTAAGAAGCTTTACATGATTTCCCAAGTCTGGGTCAGAAGTCCCTGACCTATATTCCTATAAATTCCTTTTCTTCCCCTGACATAGAACTTATTCATTATAATTGCCAGTTTACCTCCTTAACAGTAATATGGACTCTGTGATTTTAGGGGCTGTGATGATCTTAAATGCATGATTAATTCCCAGTAGGCACCAGGAACTTATTTGTTGCATAAACGAACAGAAGATTTAAAATTCCTTAATAGGATAGTCTCCTATAGTGTAAGTTTTTAGAGACTGAATACTGGGGGTTGGGAAGGGAAAACTATAGTTATTTTGTTGTTTGGATCTCTTGTGGGGGTGGTTCAAAGCACAACTTAGAGAACTCCGAGGCAGCAGACACTCAGGAGAGAGGAGACGGCGGAAAAGAGCGGCGTGAGACAGGCGGAAGCTGGTGCCGCTTCGCTGATGGGCTGTCCCCTCCATGGCCCTTCTTGGCAGGTGTCAGTGCCCTTGGGGCCACGTGGTGCTTCGGGGGCATCTGGACGCCCTGGGAAAGCATCGCAGCTGGATCCTTCCCACAGCCGGTAATATCGCGAGGCTTCCTGGATGGGAATTTCGCTTCAGCACGTGCCCTAGCACGTGCCCCAGCATGTGCCCCAGCATGTGCCCCCAGCACGTGCTGCGCGTGTCTCACCATCTTGCTGCCGGGACACCAGACTGGAAGCGACAGAACCTGTGGAGGAATGGTAGCCGCTGACGGGAGTCTCTGAGGAACCTGTGGAGGAATGGTGGCCGCTGACGGGAGCCCCTGACGGAAGTCTCTGAGGAACCTGTGGAGGAATGGTGGCCGCTGACGGGAGTCTCTGAGGAACCTGTGGAGGAATGGTGGCCGCTGACGGGAGTCTCTGACGGAAGTCTCAGAGGAACCTGTGGAGGAATGGTGGCCGCTGACCGGAGCCGGGACAGGGAAGCCTCCGCTAGTGGCTGGGAGTGGAGCCCGCAGGCCAGACAGGGCCCTGTCCCCTCCGAGGGGCCCAGAGCAGGATAAAGTGAAAGCAGCGCCAGGAAGCTCAGGGAAGCTCTACGTCCAGAACAAGAGGGACCCAGGCAGCAGGTGAGCACACCCCGTGTGGGGGGCTTTCAGGGGGCTGGTGGAGGAGGGGTAGCCCAAGAATGCAGGGCGGGGTGGGGATCGAGGACACAGGTGTGGGTATGGCCGCAGGGATGAGAACCAGTCCTGGTTGCATGTGGTCCCGCAGTTGCTGCCTCTGGACCTGGGACGGGACTGGTGGGTAGGACTCGGCTGGAGAACCTGGTTGTGAAGATGCATGTAGAATCACCTGGGAAATAAATAGCCGTGGCGCTGGCGGCGAACCTCGGAGCTGATTGCGTAGCCTTAGTCCAGAGGTTTAGATTTATTTATTTATTTCGTGCTTGCCCTCATTCCGTTCCTCCTGCCATCCTCCTACCATCCTCCCCTCCTCACTTTTCACTCCCCTAGCTTCTCTCCTCCTCACCATCTCCCCCTTCCTTCCGTTAAGACAGCGCGTAACTCTAGGATTCCCGTGGGCTATGAGCTAGGATGGGAAGAATATCACCTCTTTATTTTATTCAACATCCAAGTAAAATTTTTGCATCTTCATCAATTATGAAAGGAATTGTGGACCAGAGTAGCATTAGCAGTCCGTATGACTGTCCTCAATAGAAACCACATAGTATTAATACCTGTACGTTTCTGGCCATAGAAAGATGTTGACATTCCCACTGTGGCATTTAAAAATATTTTTGCTCAGGACTGAGAAATTATGAGCTATTTTCAATGCATTAACATCGAAACATTTAATATTATATCACTAACTTAAAAAAAATATTTCAATAATTATAGTTCTCGTCCATTCCTAATCTTATTATGGTGCATGGAAAGAAAATTGGTACCGATCTTGAGAAAGTGAGTGACCCAAACCACTGGGCTACAAATCTTTTTTCAGTGCAGGTGGTTTCCAGTTCTTTCTTTCAACAAAATTGAAGGAGGACCTAATGTAATCATTAATTGATAGTTAAAAGTAATTTTAAATATCCACTGTGGATATTTTGGTGTATAACTCTGGAGGAGGTAAAAGAATTATGTGGTTTTGCCATAACAAAATGGTTGTTATTTCCTATCTACTTATTTATGTAAACAAACTTTCTCAGAGTTTGTATTTAAAAATAAAACAAAAAGGAAAGGGGTTGATTTTGTATGTTGCCTAATACTATCAGTAGATCCATAAAACAAAAGCCACATTAATCTCACTAAGAGATATGAGTCTAATAAAATATTCTTATATATATTATCTATATAAATTTTATTATATTTATGCTGACTTTGTTCAATTGATTAATTCAGAAGAAATTTTTTAATACTCTGAGCCTTATGGTCACTCAAGGCTTGATTTTGGACTTCTGGCCTCTAGAACTATGAAAGAATATATTTCAGTTGTTTTAAGCCTTCAAGGCTATGGTAATTTGTTATAGAAGTTAATAAATAGGATATATAGCATGTGCAAATGCTCAGTTTTAGTAGATACTACCCAGTAGTTTTCCAGAATGATTGTACCTATTTACACTCCCAGTAGCAGTGTATGAGAATTCTAGTTGTTTTACATCAAGAGTTGGGGGCCAGGTAGTTAAGAGCCTGATAGTAAATATTTCAGGCTTTATAGGCCATATGGACTTGTGGCAGATACTCAGCCCTGTCATTGTAGCATGAAAGAAGCCATAGACAATACATAAATGAATGGCTGCACTCCAGTAAAACTTTATTTACAAAAATAAGTGGTGGATCCTAGTTTGCTGACTATTGCTCTGTATTCCCATCATCATTTAGTATTTTTTGTCTTTTTCATTTTAGCCACTCTGGTCTCATTATGCTTTTAAATAACATATCCCTGATGATTAATGAGGTTGAATATCTTTTCAGGTGTTGACCATTGGAAAAAAAAGTATATATATATTTTAATCCTCACCCAAGGGTATGTTTTTATTGACTTTTAGAGAGAGAAGAAAGGAGAGGGAGGGAAGGAGTTGTTTAAGGTCACAGAGCTATTAATTGTAGGAGTGTGGATTTGAATCCAGAGCTGGAATTTTAAGAACTGCCTAGCTTGCAGCATGGGATGGGCATGCCACAGTTAACAGTAGCACAGGGTGGCAGAAAGTGAGGACTGTGTTACATATCTAGGTTAGGTCTTGATGATAGGGAATTGTTCCTGAAATTGGCCAGAGGTTCTTTGCTTTTATACTTCAAATTGTGGCTATTTCACTGTTTCCAAAAATCTGGGAAAGGGAAGAAGAAATATTGTCATTGTTTAACTGCTCCAATGAAAGGTATAAAAGAGAGGTTGAAGTAATTATTAGATAGTTGAGATTTGGGAGATGCTTATGAATCTCAAATTCATTTTGTTTCTTTTCTCTATAACTTGGAACATAGACTGCTGATGTTAAGTAAATACAGGTATGTATTAAAAGATGGGGCCATCCTTTCCTTTTTGACTTTTTCTCCCATTACTACTCATACTGAATCCTGCCGTAGATGATCTGATTCATTCACTGCCCATCTAATAGACCTTTCACTTTCCCTTCCCTGAGGTTTTGCCTAATGAGGCCTATAATTTCTCTTGTGATAAACCTGGGATGTTCACAAACTTGCTATTCTGAAGTTGGAAGGGACTTTAAAAACATTCTGATCCAGAAAGCTTAGCTTAAGAGACTTGTCCAAGGTGACAGAAGAGTTAATGGCAAAGCTAGTAAAGAACCCAGTTCTTCTAAACTTGTAGTCACAGGCTCTATGCACAGCCTCACTCTGCCTCAATTTTGGGTTGCTAGGAGCAGTCTCTAAACTTTAGAGTCTAAAGGATATGCTGAGAGGGCCTCTGAGTCTCCTCTGACGTCAACTTTAAAATATGTGGCAGTGTGAATTTTCATATATAGAGTATGGGATTTTTCAAGAAAGTCACGTCTGTTTTATTTATTCAGTGTAGTCCCTGACAGCGATATGCAAATATAGAATTTATTTAGTCTGTCTTCCCTGGTGACTTGCCAGTCTCCAAGGGGGGAGGAAAACATTTTGTTTCCCATGGGTTTTGTTTGTCATAGCTTGATTTCCCATAATGAAAACAGCTCTGGATAGCTTCATATGGGACAAAGCTGGAAATTATTAAATGTTTCTGAGTTATGTACATTGGGCATCCATAATTTACTTATGAAGTTTCTCCTTGCATTGCATTTAGAACTTGCCAAAATCTATCACTTGGATATTGGTTTCTTGGGTATTCTGAGGAACTACAGTATTTGACAAAGGAGACCTAGTCTTTTAGTGTAAAAAATTGGAACCTGAGTTTTATTTACAATTTAAGAATCTCTCTTCACTAAGTGTATCCCCTTAGGTAAAGAATAAAAGCTTTGAGTCTTATTGAGAACTATAAATTCTTTCACCTCTGTGCTAATATGTTCTTTACCAGAATGGATGTTCTTGGCCCCCAAATACAGCATCATCCTGCTTTTCTGTACGTAATTTGCTTGTAGCATTTATCTGAAATAGCTTATTTATGTGCTATCACTTTCTGTGGTATCAGTAAAGAATAAGACAATTTTTTTTTTCATGAAAAGAAACCATTTTTCCCTCTTTCCTAATTGGTTCTGTCATCTATAAAAAGAACAATTGCAACTCTTGTTCTGAAATGAGATTTCTTTTTTTCTGATGATAAATGAAGATCCATGGAATATGTACAAGCTCAATGAGTAGGAGAGAAATAATGGTTTTTGTAGATTGTGATTTTGATGACTTAATCAGTTCAGTTATCTTTGGTATTTTGAAGTCTAGAAACTAAGCAGTTATTTTTAAAGGGAAAAATATGCCTACGACATAGTCTCTTTTTTTATTAAAACATTTTTAATTTTAACATTTGTATTAATAGATAATAGGACATAGTCTCTTTTAAACACTTCACTATTACTTTCTTCCCCCATTATAGAATACCCCCTTGGTACTTTCAGTAAAGGAATGATATGAGCCTTTCATTTATTGAACATCTACATATGACAGCTAATTTTACATACTTTAACTAATTTAAGCCCATAACAAACTTTATTAAGTGGTTATTTTTATTTTTTTTATTTTATTATTTTTTAAAAATATATATTAGGGAGAGGGATAGAGAGTTAGAAACATCGATGAGAGAGAAACATCGATCAGCTGCCTTCCGCACACCCACCACTGGGGATGTGCCCGCAACCAAGGCACATGCCCTTGACCAGAATCAAACCCGGAACCCTTCAGTCCCCAGGCCGACACTCTATCCACTGAGCCAAACCGGTCAGAGTTTAAGTAGTTATTTTTAAACTAATTTTTACTAATGAAGAAATGGAAGGTCAGAAAGTCCAAGTAATTTGCTTAAGGTCACACAGTTAGTGGGATAGAGCCAGGATTTAAACCCAGATTTATTGACTTCTGTGGTGGTGAATGCCAATTGCCTATTCAATATTCATTCATTCCTCTTTCTTATAAACTGAACCCCAATTTTAAAAAATATTTTTATTGATTTCAGAGAGGAAAGGAGGGGGAGAGAGAGATAGAAGCATCAATGATGAGAGAGAATGATTGATTGGCTGCCTCCTGCACACCCCATACTGGGGATCGAGCCTGCAACCTGAGCATATGCCCTGACCGGGAATTGAACCATGACCTCCTGATTCATAGGTCCACATTCAACCACTGCGCCATGCCTGCCCACCGAGCTGAACCCAGTTTTTAAGGCAGCAAAATTCTGTATTTTTCAACCTCCTTTTCACCTAGGAGAAGCCATCTACACTAATAAAAGAGAAACATGTAATTGGCGTACAACTGCTACCCTTTTCATTGGCTAATCAGGGCGATATGCAAATTAACTGCCAACTAAGATGGCAGTTAACCGTCAACAAAGATGGTGGGTAATTTGCATATGTAGGCACAATGTAGGGAGGCGAAAGGGAAAGCAGGAAGAAGCCCCCTGCCACTGACAGTGATCGGAAACCCAGGGGGGAGCTAAGAGCTGGGGGGAAGGGCAAAGGCGGGCCTGGGGCCGCCTTTGCCCTGCCCCCCAGCCATGATCGGAGAATCAGGTGCCTGGCCAGTGATAGCAGGAAGTAGGGGTGGAGCCAGCGATGGGAGCTGGGCACAGTCGAAG
>NW_006285779.1:5230728-5233887 GCF_000327345.1 Myotis davidii
AATTATACCATCTGTCTTGTGAACATGAGGGAAACTCGAGAATGCAAGCTACATGCCAGTGCTAAGGATTGCTGAGTAGAAAAATAGGAATCTAAGACCCTGAAGATGATGTGATGATATTCTAACAGTCCTGGACAGCCTACCTTCAGACTTTATGTTAGTGAGAGGGTGGGGTGGGTAAACCTTGTTTGTTAGAACTGTATAACAAGCAGCTGAATGCAGTTCCTAATTAAGACAGACTTTAAGAACCATACTACATTTACTACTGCTGGCTTGACTGCTATATTTTGAGTAGCTGAGTGACTAACTTTCTATGTTCAATATAATTCCATGTCTTACTATTCAAAGTATAGTGGTTGGGCCAGCAGCATCAACATTACCTGGGAGTTGTAAGACACTACTAAGAAAGAAAATTATAGGCCAACATGCCTGATGAACATAGGTGCAAAAATCCTTGCCTATAATTTGTTAAGCATTTACCTTTAACCTATTTTACAGTCATTATGTTTGGGCTAAAGACAGAGGAAGAAGGAACGTTCTCAGGCTATAATTTTGTTTTTCACTTAAAAAAACCAACCCTTTTATTATGGAAAATTTCTGAAAGACCAGCAAAATAGAATTATATAATGAACCCCTATGTATCTATCACCTAGATTCAATAAAGACAACATTTTGAAAAAAAATTTCAACTATCTTTTCTCTCTCTCTCTTTTAAAAATTCTTTATTGTTGAAAGTATTACATATATCTCCTTTTTCCCCTATTGACCTCACCCCGCCCTCTCCTGCCCCTCAGCACAGGCCCTCATCCCCCTACTGTCTGTGTCCGTTGGTTATGCTTACATGCATGCATAGACATCCTTAGGTTTATCTTTTACCCCCCTCCCACCTCCCTTGCCTTCCTTCTGAGGTTTGATGGTCTGTTTGATGCTTCTATGTCCCTGGATCTATTTCTGTTCATCAGTTTATGTTGATCATTATATTCCACAAATGAGTGAGATCATGTGATATTTATTTTTTTCTGACTGGCTTATTTCGCTTAGCTTAATGCCCTCCGGGTCCATCTTTGATGTTGGAAATGTTAAGAGGTCTTTCTTTTTTACAGCAGCGTAGTATTCCATTGTGTAGATGTACCAGTTTTCTAATCCACTCATCTGCTGATGGGCACTTAGGCTGTTTCCAAATCTTAGCTATTATAAATTGTGCTGCTGTGAACATAGGGGTGCATATATTCTTTCTGATAGTTGTTTCTGATTCTAGGGATATATTCCTAGAAGTGGGATTACTGGATCAAAATTAGTGACTTTGAGCATCTTTTTATATGTCTGTTGGCCTTCTGTATGTCCACTTTCAAAAAGTGTCTATTTAGGTCTTTCGTCCATTTTTTGATTGGATTGTTTATCTTTCTTTTGTTAAGTTGTATGAGTTTCCTATAAATTTTGGAGATTAAACCCTTATTGGATGTAACATTGGCAAATGTGTTGTCCCATGCAGTGGGCTCTCTTGTTTTGTTCATGGTTTCTTTTGTTGTGCAGAAGCTTTTTATTTTGATGTAGTCCTATTTGTTTATTTTCTCATTGCTTTCCATTGTCCCAGGAGATGTATCAGTAAAGATTTTGCTACGAGATATGTCTTATATTTTGCTGCCTATGGATTCTTCCAAGATTTTTATTGTTTCCCGTCTTACATTTAAGTCTTTTACGTATTTTGAGTTTATTTTTGTATATGGTGTAAATTGGTGGTCTAGTTTCATTTCTTCTCTCTCTCTTTTTCCCCCTAGAGTATTTTTAAAGCAAATCCCAACAGGTAATTTCATTTATAAATACGTCAGGATGCATCATTAACTCTGAGGATTTTTTCTTTCCTTCTTTAAACATTACCATGACAGCCTGAGTTTTTTCCATCTTTGTTGTTCTAGTTTTTGCTTAAAGGGAACTTTGATAATGGGAAAAACTGTGTAACAAGCAGCTGAATGTAGTTCCTAATTAAGACAGACAGAATGAATGAAGGGGAAGTTAGGCTATATACATGGGGGTGTAAGAACCTATTGAAGGTCAGAGTTGTTAAAGGGAATTTTAATCCCTCTTTTAAAATCAGATACTGGTGAACAGATGATTCAGAACCTATCTGGTTACCCCTGATATTGCCATGTTACAGTTATTTAATCTCACTTGTAAGCAGATGCTTTTCTAGGGCTTCCCAACAAGGTCCAAAGCTTGAGGACATTTTCATAAATATTCCATTATGTACCTCTAAAAGAAAAGGGCTTTTTAAAAACAGGACTATAACCATATAGTTGTCATCTGTAGAACTGTATCACATACAAGAATTAACAATAAATCCTTAATACATTAAATAACCAAATTTCTAATTCCTCATAAATACTCTGAATTTATTTTAATTTTATTTTAAGAATATGGTTTTACAATCTCTTTTAATCTGAAATACCTACCCTCCAACTCCTGCTGGTTTTGTGTGTGAAAAAACTAGATCATTTGTCCTGTAGAATTTTCCTAAGTCTGGATTTTCCTGTAAATTAGTTGAGTTTAGAGATTTACGTTCTTCTCTCCACTCCACCCCCACAAGACTTCTTTATAGATAATCCTGTGTTCTTTTACCATTATATCTGATAGTCTCTCTTTTTGTAGTGTCATTTTCCCAAGGATTCGTGATTCCTCTTGGTAGGGAAATCTGTGCATTAAGTGTGCTCATTGTTACTGGGATTATCACTGATTTTAGGATGTTTCAGTGGATAGAACTAGAAAATATTATTTTTAAAGATAAATTACATCTGAGTCCTTAGTAATACTTCCAATTCAAATTCAGTACTAAAGGATTTTTATTTAACCTTACCTTTAAAAAAATATGTTATACTAATCTGTTTCATTCTATGCTGAGAACTCTGGTTCTCTTGAATGCTGATACTATAGAATAAAATAGAATATTACATAAAATTTAATTTTATTTATCCCACATTATACAATAACAGCCTAATAATAATAATACCAACACAACCACTAACAATTATGATGTATAAAGATATGTAAAGTACTGGGCTTTACTAGTAAAGATGTATTAGATATAAAATACTGGGCTTTAAAGTCACTTGAACTACTCTATATGTTGTGAAACGCCCTCACTTGGATATATGTTTAGGTTGT
>NW_006285779.1:5234076-5239193 GCF_000327345.1 Myotis davidii
GTTTCCAGTAAGTATGAGAGAGAGAGAGAGAGAGAGAGAGAGAACGAGAACACGGAGAGGGAGGAAGAGAGAGGGAAACAGGAAGAGAGGATGAATGAACATATGAATATGAATAAACATAAACAAGAATTTATGCACATGAGTTAGGGAATTTCTGAGAAGGTATCAGGAGCCAGATTTTCTAGGCTTTACTCGCTAACCATAGTATGCTCAGCAAAAGTGAAAATAATCATGGATATAGACTTAGTCTTTATATACTAATAAATACTGTGTATCAAATTCAAAATCTACTGAGAAAACAAAATTGCCAGTATGGCTGAAAAAGAAAATAAAATTTGTTTTATGCAAAATATATCTTCTATTATATAGAAGTTGTCATTTAGATTGAGGAAGAAAGATGTTAAAAATATTAAAAGACATGTTACATTGATTTAAGTGTTTATTAACTAATCCTATATAATAAAAACGTAATATGCTAAGTGTCTGACCATTTGACCTTGCAACCAGTCGCTATGATGTGCACTGACCACCAGGGGGTAGATGCTCTGACCGGTAGGTTGGCTTGCTGCTGGGGTCCAGCCATATGTGGAATCTAATGAACATTGGGACTTGGTGAGATGGGCAGGATATGCCCTGGAGCCCTCCTGCAGTCCCTCCCAGGCCCCGATTGTGCACTGGTTTGGTCCCTCGGCCTGGCTTGTGCCCTCTCACAGTTCGGGACCCCTTAGGGGATGTCAGAGAGCCAGTTTCGCCCCAATCCCTGCAGGTCAGGCTAAGGTTCCCCACTGGTGCATGAATCTGTGCACTGGGCCTCTAGTTAAGTATAATATAGGGTCTACTTCTATGTTACACAGACTGGTTCAGAGTATCCCATTGATTAAGAGGTAGCTTCTGGAAAGACAGACCTAAATTTGAATCCCCAAGCTGCTACTTATTAGCAAGTTACTTAATCTCCAATCGCTGCAGGTCAGGCTAAGGTTCCCCACCGGTGCATGAATCTGTGCACTGGGCCTCTAGTTAAGTATAATATAGGGTCTACTTCTATGTTACACAGACTGGTTCAGAGTATCCCATTGATTAAGAGGTAGCTTCTGGAAAGACAGACCTAAATTTGAATCCCCAAGCTGCTACTTATTAGCAAGTTACTTAATCTTTCTTACAGTTTTTCCTCCTTTAAAATTAAGTTATGAGAATTTGTCTATTAGAGTTATTGTAAAGATTCAATGAGATAATGCATTAAAATGCTTTACACAATGGTTGGTACTTAATATGTGCTCAAGAAAGCTGGTTATTTTAAATATTATTCTTTGTCAATTCGGGTGGATAAATGGATTTCATACTTGAGATGATGAAGAAAGGGCTTAAAGTGACATCAGCTTTATTTTTATATTGTGTCTTTCCCTGGCAAGAACAGTTTTTGCCTGCTTGCCTGCCTATTCTGTATTGTGTGCTTACACTTTCTCTGTAATACTGACTTTTTTATTTTATTTTTAAAAAATACATTTCTTTATTGATTTCAGAGAGGAAGGAAGAGGGAGAGAGAGATAGAAACATTAATGATGAGAGAGAATCATTGATCGGCTACCTCCTGCATGCCCCCTACTGGGGATCGAGCTCACAACCCAAGTATATGCCCTTGGCCGGAATTGAACCTGGGACCTTTCAGTTCGTAGGCCGACGTTCTATCCACTGAGCCAAACAGGCTAGGGCGATACTGACTTTTTTTTTGGATTTCATGATGTCTTGCACACAGTGGGTATCCTATATAATGAAAGGGTAATATGCAAATCAAACGGTGGAATGACTGGTCGCTAAAATGTGCACCAACCACCAGCTCAAGGCAGGAGCTACCCCTGGTGGTCAGGGCGCTCCCACAGGGGAAGCGCCGTTCAGCTAGAAGCCCTGGGCCAGGCTCAAGGCTGGCAAGGGCAGCGGTGGTGGAGGTGGCAGGAGCCTCCCGCCTTCGTGGCAGCGCCAAGGATGTCCCACTGATGGCATAGGCCAGCTCCCAGGTCTAAGCCATCAGTTGGACATGCTAGAGGGTGCAGACCAGGCTGAGGGACCCCTGCCCCTGAGTGTACAAATGTCGTGCACAGGCCTCTAGTTAAATAAGTGATAACTTCTTATCTTCATGGAATACAAGTAGCACATTACTTGTTTATAGATAATCTGTAAGGTTCAGGTGGGCAATCCCCAATTTTATCTTCATGTAGCTCATCCTCTTTCACCACCTGGACTTTCAGACTTCCCAGCAACTGGGGATTATTTCTCTAGCTAGTGGTGGTTGTTGCTAGGTTTGCAATTGCTGCTTCATCTATCATTACACTCAAAGATACATAGACACATCTGTGGGCATTAATTTTCATGATGTTTTCGACTGACCTATTCCATATTTTACAATTGCTTATTCACTGTCAGCAGCAGAAACCCTGTAACTGTTTATTCCTTATAGTGTTTACCCAGTTTCTGTCTCCTTTGGCTTTGGAGCATCATTTTATCAATAACATAACAGCATTTTTCTTTCTCCCTTTTTTCCATGGGCTGTATGTGGACTGTAAAGATTAGTTTCACTAAAAATTTAAAGAACTATAGAAGTTTCAGTACTTTAGTGCTAAAACTTAGATAAAGTTAGCCAAGAGGAAACCTCTTCTAAAAATATGGAGCCCAGGCTCTATTTGCTGTCCCCTACAGTAATAATTCTCAGATTTTAAATCTGAATTTTACTCACTTGGGGATATTTGTTAAAATGTAGATTCTATTTAGGTAGGTTTGAGATGGAGCCTGAGATTCTCCTTTATAACCAGTTCTCAGGTTATGCTGATGTTGCTAGATCTGTGGATCACATTTTGAATAGTAAGGCCTTAGAGGAGAAGTATGATCTGACAAGATATACAACAAATTATTAATGCACATTTTGCCTTTAATTTACATTATATGAGAAATAAATGTATGAAATATTTTTGGAGCTGGCAGATTACTTATATTAAATGTTAATATCAAAGATAAATGCGAGGAAGACCTATTTACAGTTTTTAGCTTCATTGGGGATGGATTAGGAAGCATATTTAAATAAGTATTAGTGGTTTAGTTTAGCCATTATATTTATTCTGACATTACTGGGTCTTTTTTTACATGTACCTCAATGAATTGTTACAACAACCATGAAAATTAGATTAATATTCTTATTTTACATATAAAAATATTGATATTCAGCAACATTAAACAACTTCCTTAATGTTTCTTAGAAAGTAGTAAAGCTGGGATGAACTTGGTCTGACTTCAAAGCTTATTCATTTGGCATTGCAGTAAGCTGCCTTCCTAAGATTGTTTTTATGGTAAATTGGCTTTATATAAATGTTTAAAATATCTATGGAACCCTCTAAAGGCGTTTGTATGCTTATCTCTCTGGGAATTTTTAGATATTTTAGACGTGTGATTCTAAGATGCTTATAGTGGTGATGGAAGGTGTGTGTGTGTGTGTGTGTGTGTGTGTGTGTGTGTGTACACATTTTCCTTAAATGAGATGCACTTGTAAGAAGATATTTCCTCCACTTTAAAGCCTGAGGCCTGAAATAGATTTATTTAAACCCAAATATCCTATGATAGGTGTGATATTTTTATTTTTGAAAATGGATTGGTAAATAAATGGGAGAACTTGAAACACTTTCACCAGCAGATGGCACTCTAACATTTCTTAGCAGTCCACCCTTAGGTAGTCTCAAGTAGAGTCTCTAGGCAAAACTGGAGACAAAAGCCAAAACAAACAACCTCCCCCTAACTTATTAAAGTATGAAATATTTTCATTATAGTTGAGATGTAAAATGACATATGTATCAAGTAATAGACCCCTATATATACAAATTATTATGAAGTCAATCCTTTTCAGTGTTCCGTGGCACTTTCCCCCATACTCTATTGCAACACTTTTAACTTGGTCATTTTCGAAGCTAGACTGTGAGATTTCCAAGGGCAAGATTATTCTTTGGATCCCAAGGTGAGTGGGTGGGTAGGCATACACACTTCCTAGCCTATAGTCAGCACTCAATAAATATTTCTCCCTTTCAGTCCCTTCAAAATCGGTTAAGTATTGCCTTGAATTCAGGAAAATGTTTATGAACATTAGTCTTTGCAAGGCCTTTTAAAAATTTTTTCCCTTTCAAAATTATTTTATAGGTATTGACTCTAATATGTTTGATGTATGTCCTTTGATATATTTGTATTCTTGTAAAATATAGTTTAGTTGTGTTTTATTTTCACTAATGTTATTTATGCTATAGATCTCATTCTGTTTTTTCATGTTTCTCACATATGTAAAAGACCATCCATGTTGTTGTATGTATGTACATTTAGTTCATTGCTTCTAAATATCTTCTAACTGATCCCCTCCTCATTTTACCAGTCCATTTGCCTTGTGATGGACAGCTAGGTGCTTCCAATTCCTCAGTATTAAAACCAATGCTTTACTCACCATCCTCGTTCAAGTCCTTTTATGAGCCTTTTATGAGTTGCTTGGGAGTTTATGCCCATAATGGGATTTCTGGGTCTTAAGGAATACACATATATAATGTCACAAAATATTGCCAGATCACTTTTCAGAATGGCCCAATCAGTTTACACTCCCATCAGCATGCAGAAAGGTTATCATCTCTTCACATCCATAATTAGTGTTATCAAATATTCAAATTTTGCCAATCAGATGGTGTAAAGTGAAAACATCCTATCTAATAAAAGAGAAACATGGTAATTGGTGTACGACCACTCCCCTTCCCATTGGCTTATCAGCAAGATATGCAAATTAACTGCCAGCCAAGATGGTGGCCGGCAGCCAGGCAGCTTGAAACTAACATGAGGCTTGCTTGCTTCAGTGAAGGAGGACTCCAGTGTTCCCCGCCTGCTGCTGCAGGCCTCTGAGCTGCAACTCTAAGCAACTATGTAACAAATATAGAAGCTAAACAAAACCCCAGAAACTTGCTTTAGTCTGGGCTTCAACCAGCAGGATAGCAACATTGTAAGCAAAGGCCAGAAACCTACTTTCAGTAGCAGAGGCCTAAGAGCTGGAACCAAGCCTCAAAGCTGAAGCTGGCCCAGAATAAAAAAAAAAAAAAAAGAAAAAAAGG
>NW_006285779.1:5239820-5263418 GCF_000327345.1 Myotis davidii
TCCCAATCCGCCCTGCTCTGTGCATGACAGGGGGCGGTGCCCCAACTCCCCAATCAGCCCTGCTCTGAGCCCGACCAGGGGCTGCACCTAGGGATTGGGCCTGTCCTCTGCCACCCGGGAGCAGGCCTAAGCCAGCAGGTTGTTATCTCCCGAGGGGTCCCAGACTGTGAGAGGGCACAGGCCGGGCTGAGGGACACCCCTCCCCCCCGAGTGCACAAATTTTTGTGCACCGGACCTCTAGTTTCTTGAATAAAGGAATAATCTGTTGATAATCTAGTAAAGCTAATAGGTTCTACGGTATTTACTTGCACAGTGTACCCCCTTTGAGGATGGTCCCTCACTATCTGAATTTTCATTGTCTAAACTTAGGAACAGAATAGATTCTAGTATTTTTTTTGAGATACCAGTATTTGAACTCTTGCTCCTCATTACCTGAAACCTAGGAATTAAATAGATTCAAATAACATGGTATCCCTTGTCATCTGAATCTGTTCTGTGAAACTATAAACCAAATAGAAGTTTTATAGCATGGGATCCAGGATATGCTGAGGCGCCATTCCAAATCAATTATCAGAGTATCTGGGGGATGGCCCTGGGCATGATTGTCTTTAAAAAGCTCCTCAGGTGTTAATGTGCCCCCAGGACTGAGAATCACTGACCCAGACACTCAAACTGTTTTTATTTCTTCCTGAAAGGGGAAAACATTTTAAAGTATTTAAACACAGTATTGTGCTGGCTAGGCCTCAGAAAAATCAAAAGAGAAATTTGAAATTTAAGTGTCTGATTAAAATGAAACATACTTTCTAAGAGTCACAGCATATCAATCCCTCTAGGTTACCAAAAGAAATTGAAAAATCTGATGAGAATTAAGGCTGGTAAGGTTTAGCACAATGGCCATTGAACTAAAGAAGGACTTGGATCTGTTTATGTGGGGACAACACTATTCCAAAGAGTTAGGGATCTAGATGTTAATTCTGGCAGAGGTAAAATATTCAGTTGAATAACTGTGTACATGTAGAATATATCAGCAGACTTTGATTATTGAGGAGTGGACTCGACCTGAGGTAGGCTTTCTATTGTCATTATTTGTTCAACTCCCATTATTATAAACTAAGAACATTAGGTATTTTAAAAGGTCAAAGTGTACCATTAGCCTAGGGAACAAAAGAAAAGCAATCCCAGCTAGTCATTTTTTGGGGGTAAACAAACACACTTGTGTTCCAGGTAGATGTTCTATTATAGGCCTAATTTCTCAATGTTGAGACTAAAATAGGTCTCAACCTATTTTAAATATATATGAGATAAATATATATGACTTATATATTTAACTTAGAAATTAACTTTAATAATAGTTAAGGTTTAGAATTGACTGACTAGGAAAGTGGTATATTGGAAACTATAAACAACTTATAGTTATTTGAAGGTATACACGATTTATAGTTAATGAAGTTGTAAAACATGTGAAAGGCAATCTGAATTTTTGTCCTGGGACATAGAATATATACATACAACTTTTATCTGTAAAAGTTCTCAGGTATTTTCAATAACAAACATGCCAAAGCAGTCTATCTAGTTTTCAATTAGCAGAGCTGGCTCTAGTTTCAGGTTCTTCAAGAAATTAGCATTTTGATCTTTTTGACTTGATTTCCTTACCTGAATTAGAGGATAAAGTTTGTCCTGTCTATGCCAGCATTTTTCAACCTTTTTCATCTCATGGCACACATAAGCTACTTACTAAAATTCTGCTGCACACCAAAAATATATATATTTTTCCATTCTGACAAAAAATAGGTATAATTTTGATTGACTAATTCACACTGGATGGCTATTATTGTGTTGGTTATTGACATTTTTTAAATTTGACAATCTAAAGCAAAAGAGTGCCTCTGACTAAATAATCAAGTATTGCATGTTTTAAAAATTCTTGTAGTATACCAGTTGAAAATCCCTGATCTATATGCTATGAGCATGAAATGGAATCATATACATAGATGTAGGTAGTTATTATATTATTTCAAAAACCGTAGGTTTCAGGTATATACATTTCTTCCTACCTTATCTATGCAAATTACATTTATTTCCACCATAAAATCCAACAGTGAAAATAAC
Organism: Myotis davidii; assembly: GCF_000327345.1. Classification (NCBI taxonomy): domain Eukaryota; kingdom Metazoa; phylum Chordata; class Mammalia; order Chiroptera; family Vespertilionidae; genus Myotis; species Myotis davidii. Next base: position 5,241,930 of record NW_006285779.1, read on the forward strand.
AGTTTAGTAACTATGTGCCAGGAACTAAAGACATTACCTCATTTAATTCTCAGAACACATGTGGAGGGAAGTATACTTATGCCTATTTTATAGATGGGAAAAATGATTTGTTCAACAAAAGTCATATGAGCAGATAGTAGATTGTGAACTAGATTTTAAGCAAAGTCTATTGAACCCATGCAATTTGCAGTATAACCTGATGCTTTTTAGGACTTACCTGAATGTACAAAAGGCAATATGGGCTAGGATGGAAAAGTGACCTATCAATGAATATGACTAAGGACATAAAAACTTTATAAAAATTTATCTTTATTGTTGAAAGTATTACAGATGTCCCCATTCTCCCTATTGCCCCCTTCCAGTCTACACCTGTCCTCCCATCCTAGGCCTTCATCACACCAGGACACGAATACTTTTAATTTATTTTACTGTTACTTGTTTTTCCACCTATAGTAGTTGCCCACATAACTGTCATATCTACCCTGAAACAAGGGATTTCAAACTGGATTGAAGAGAGTCAACTACATTTATATGGTTATGATCTTCCCAACATGCATTTACTGCTTGATGGCAACAATGGGAACAAAAACCATCCAGCTAGAATTTTCTTATATAATGAGGTAAAACAACTTATAGAGTTATAAATTTCTTTCCCCTTCAACTTCCCATATGGAGAAAGTGTCACCATTCCTTGCTTCTCTTAGGATGGAGACACAGTCTTTCTTATTCCTCAGCATTGTCCTTTGCCCACTTTGTCTCCCCTCTCCTAGTGGAAAATTGAAGGAGGCATATAAAACCTACTTAAATTTTCTTCTTTTTTCAGATGCTAATTATAGACAGAAGAGCCTGCATGGTTGAAATATGTGGTATATCTTTCATTATAATTATTACTACATTTATTCATATAATATTAGAGTTGACTTTTTGTTTCAAGGTTATCACAAAATTGATTATTTAATATTAGTTTAATTCTTGTCTCAGTTATTAATTGACAGGATGTATTTATGGTAAGTGTGGGAGAGAGGGAATTAGAAATAACATGAAATAAATAGCAAAATTGGCATAATATTTTAGAACTTATAAAGTAAATACATTAATATTTTAGAATTTATAAAGTTATTAGTTCTACATAATAACATTATTCAGTTATTATTCAACTCCAGGATATTATATTTTACAGAGTAGGCAGCTGAGGTTTAGAACAGTTCAAAAGTTTACCCAAGTTGACAAAGCTGGGATCTGGCAAACACAGGTCTTTCAACCCCTAGTCAAAGTTTTTTTCTTACGTTGACAAGTTGTTTGAGCATATGCATTATTTAGCCACTTATAGTTGAATGTGGTGGAGTCAGGCATCCCTGGGTTTCCATCCTTGCTGCCACTTACTGGTTGTGTACCATGAGAAAGTTGCTTAATATCTCTGAGTCTGAATTTCCTTACTAGTATATGTAAACTAGGTATAATAATAAATTATATACATCTCAGACTTATTCAAGATTAAAGATAACATAGGTATAGCCCTGAGCGCCATGCATGATACCAGAAGACCTCAATAAATAGTAGTCATCATGGACATGAATGTTTAATAGAAGAAAAGGAGGTGTTATATAGAGTCAATGAGTTTGTGATGGGCTAAAAGTGAGAAAAAAGCATAGGAAAACTGGAAAGAAATTATTGTAGTGAAGATAACCATCATTTAAAAAGTATGCACTCATTGCAGCCACACTGTAGGCTACAAACTAGAATTTGGCCATACACACAGGATGCATCATTAGCCCCAATCACCAGTCCTAGTGCTAATGTTGGTCACTGGCATATTTCCACTGCTATAAAATGAAATGATAAAAATATAGCATTTTTTTATGAAACTAAATTTATTCAGTATACACTTGCTCATAATTTCAGCTTTTTTTTTTTGGCTGTTAGAATGTTCTTTTCTTTTGGGAAGTAATAGTGATAAATAGTTGATTTTTTAATGTCCTTACTAGACAAAATAAAAAGTTGGCAAATATATGTCAGCTTTCCCCTACTAATATTTATTTTGAAATCCCATAGTCTAGAAATCATTGAATCAGTTAATCTGCAAGATTTCTTACAGTTCTGGGAACCTAGATTCCTAGATATCAAAGGAATTTATCTGTAAGGACCATTCAGTAATACCAGGCAGAGACTATCCAAGGAGACTTCAATGTATCTAGTTCCCAATAATTAATATTTTATACAGAGGCTCAATTTTTGTTCCCTAGGAAATTACAATCTAAGAGCAGAAATGCAAATTGTTGTCCCCCAACAGCACACAGAAAGTAGGATAGAAATATCAACCTGATATACAGATTAAAAATGAGCTACTTAAAGCATATTAAGTAGGTAGTTAGATAGGAGGCAAGACAAAAATCATGATATGGGTAATGGGCGCTATTTGGAAGGAGTAGCCCTGTGCAGATCTATACCCAAACTAAACAATCAAGTCATCTTGGAGTCAACCAGGAATATCTGGAACTCCCTAAAAGTTATGGAATTGCTTTCTTTACCTTGATTTCCTGAGACTGGACATGACTATAGAATTTCAATGGCTATACCAGAGAGATGGTTCTAATCAGGAATTAAGAAAAAAGCATTCGGTTTGTTGGCTTTTATTTTTATACTACATACAGGTTCTGATGAATATTGGTTAAAGTAAATAGGCCACCAAACAATTACAGAATAGTTGGGCCAGTAAGCAAAAATTGTGGTTAAAATTCATGATTAAAATTCATGATTAAGCAGATTCTCATTATACCTAAGTTCATCTTTAGTCACAAGAGTTGGTATTTTTGAAAGGTACGTTACTTAGATGTAGTGTAGTGGATGAAATGATGTTTTTTTCTTCTTTTTTTTTTTAATCCTCACCCCAAGATATGTCTTTAAAATGATTTTAGAGAGGATGGGAGAAAGAGGGAGAGAAAGAAACATTGATGTGAGAGAGAAACATCAATTGGTTGCCTCCCCCATATACTCTGAGTAGGGATTGAACCTGCAGCCTAGGTTTGTGCCCTGACCAGGAATCGAACCTGCAATCTAGGTATGTGCCCTGACTGGGAATCAAACTACTAAGTGCCTGAGTCTGAATAAAATAAGGCCTCTGTATAAAATATTAATTATTGGGAACTAGATACATTGAAGTCTCCTTGGATAGTCTCTGCCTGGTATTACTGAATGGTCCTTATAGATAAATTCCTTTGATATCTAAGAATCTAGGTTCCCAGAAATCTTGAAGATTAACTGATTAAGTGATTTCTAGTGAATCAAATCCACTACAATTAACTGAGCCACTCAGCCAGGGCTGAAATGATTTATTTCATTCAAGTGGTCTTCCTTTGACCTCATTTTATGCAGTCCTACTTCCAGAAAGAGGTCTTCATGGCACTTTCCTGTCTAACCTAACCTAACCTTTGGACTTCCTGGTTGCTTGGTTTAGTAAAAGCTCCTCAGGAAACCTCATTTGAAGGCTATCTATGCTAGCTCTTTCCAGATTCCTTAATCCCATTGATGGGAAGGGAAAGGGAGACAGGTTGCAATTTTAGTGTTTGTGGGTTCTGAGACTACCCTTGGGGAAAACCTTTGATCTGCATTTTAGAGTTTTGCCTGTTGGATATCAGAGGCCTTGGGACACTCATGCGTACCTCTGCTGCACAAAGTCATTCATCTGCCAAGTAGAAGGCCCATTTTGTCCCAGAAATAAGCCGAAAGTGGGGACTAATGGTCTGACTGCACAAACTGGGCCTGGCTTTTCTTCTGCACTTTGGTTTGAGACCGAAGGTTAGAGCCGATAGGTGCTGTGGGTCTCCACTTGAGGAGCCAGGGCAGGTGGTGCACCATGTGGGTTCCAGGCTGTTCTTGTACATCCAGGGGGATACTTGTGGGTGGACTCTAGGTGACTTCAGGTTGAGTTTGAAAACTCAATGGTGTCATTCTGTTCCTCTCTGGCACCATAAAGGCTCACTTCCCCACAGCAGAGGTAAGCCCAAGGATGACCTTGAGGAAGGGCTGGAGTGGCACCTCTATTTGTGCATTGGAGTACAGTGGACAAGCAGTGGTTCAGATGAGATGGGTACATTGCTGCCCCGACTATCCAAACACAGACCAGGTTGCTTTGACTTGGCCTAAGTCAGTGTAAATTGAAGCCCCCCCAAACATTTCACTTTGGCTGCAGGCAGAACGGAGCCACACGCAGCCTGGATCCCCATGTCCCTACACACAGAGAAGCTCTTTGACCTGGTCACTCTGTATATTACTTCTGGCCACTCTTTGCCCCATCTAGGTCAGAGGATGCTTCTGGGTGGATACCCAGTGTGTTGCAGAGGTCCTGACTTGTGTCCATGGAGTCTTCGTCTGCACTCCATGCTTTGGCAGGAATCAGTCGCTGCAGGAATCAGGACCATCTGCTACTTAACTAACATCCTTGCTCTCCTGCTTCAATCCAAAGGGAAGGGCCCAGAGTAGGCAGAATAGCTGATGCTGCAAGGACCAACAGGCACAGGCTGGGGTAGACTTTTTACTCCACTGTGCCCAGGGCTGGCGCTGGGATGTCCTGCTGGGGTTGTAGCTAGACCATCCTTCCCCAGAACCTCACAGGGAGGGAAGTAAAAAAAAGACATCCCACCCTGTACTCAAAACTTAAAACAGTACTGCTTGGATCCCTTCCTCCACTTCCTGACCCTAGAGGGTTAAATCTGGAGGGTACAACGCCACCCCTCCCTCCTACTTCCCGCCTCTCCCCCAACCACCCCCTTACCTTTAAAAAGTTAAAAAATGTCTGCAGTCGAAATCTCTTAAAGGGGCGGTGCTGGTGAACGAGTACTCTTGGCAAGAGTTGCTGAGAAGGCTGGCTAGGGGCGTGAGTTCGCTCCACCAAGCACCAAAACACAGAAGAAAAAAAAAGGAAAAAAAAAGAGAGAGAGAGAGAAAGAGAGAGAGCAAGGGGGGGGGGGAGGAAGGGAAAAAAAGGGGGGAAAAGCAGACAGACACACACTTTAGATAAGGACAATTAGTCACCAGCGAGACCCTGTAGGAAGAGAGGTTTAAATCAGAGGGATTTAATGAGGGTGCTCTGTGCCTTCCCTGAAGCCATGCCCTCCAGCAACTCCCGCCCCCCCTCGTGCCTAGCCCCGGTGGCTCTCTTCTTGGCTCTGTTGCTCCATCTCTTCCTTTCCTCCCAAGCTGGAGACAGGAGACCCTTGCCTGTAGACAGAGCTCCAGGTTTGAAGGAAAAGACCCTGATTCTACTTGATGTGAGCACCAAGAACCCAATCAGGACAGTCAATGAGAACTTCCTCTCTCTGCAGCTGGATCCGTCCATCATTCATGATGGCTGGCTCGATTTCTTAAGGTAAGGCAGGGGCTTCCATGGATCATTTTTTTTAAGTAACAACCCCCCACCCCTCCTATCTCCCATTCCAAGGGGAAAGAAGAAGAAAATAAGCCAAGCGGATTTCTCTGAAAGAAAGGAGGTTTTCCTCCTCCTGGAATATTTGCTGTGAGGCTGTAACTGGTGATTGAGAAAAGCAATGTTTTCTATTAAGATGCACATGTTTGCAATGCAGAAGGCATTTCAGAAACTTATCAGTTATGACTGAAGAAATGTTGTGCTTACATATATCTGTAATTAGTCTACCCGTCTCCTTCTGAAAAAGAGACGAGGTTCAGGACAGTTACAAAAGTGAAGAAAAGGTCTCCAGCAACAAAGACCCGAGAGGAATGTATGTATGTATGTGTGTGTGTGAGAGAGTGCGTGTCTGCGTGTGTGTCTGTGAGTGTTCAAGCGGGGAATAGCACGAAAATGGAATTTTCCACGGAAAGATAGTTTTTTCAGTTCTCTCCAACTCCCAGACAGAAAATGAATTTAAGCAGAGACTTGAGTGATAGACAAGTGGATCATATTTTTACATTTTTATTTTATACCCTCCACTATCATCTCCAGACTTGAGGACTTTGTAAGATGCTTTTTATAGACCAAAGGGCCCCCCAGTCCCTCCTCCTCAAATCTCCTGCGGTAACTGCATAGTTTAGTTTTTCTTTAAAGAAAAAAAAATCCTCGCTCTGATCATAGCGTATATAAGGAGAGCGGAAAGGGTTCTAGAAATACTCGGGGGATGTTTCAGAAGTCTGAACCCCGCACTGGCGGATTCGCAAACCCGGAGGCTGTGTTCACAGACCCCCTTACTCTCGGGCTTGGAATCCCTCTCGCCGGTTGTTAACGTTCAGCAGTTAGGCAACCACGATCCCTTCCCGTCAGGGACATAGTTGCAGTGTAAAGAAAAAGAAATAAACAGGTCGTCTGTAGTGCTGAATCCAAGTGCTGAGTTTTTAAAAATCCCTCCAAATTGGAGCCTCAGCAGTGGGCTCACCCAAAGAGTCTTGAGCGCTTTTCGTCTCCTTTCTCTCCTTTCTCCGCCCTGAGGCCGCGACCGCTGCGCTTCTTTCGTGAGTATCTTTGACTCCTCGCGAAATTCGAGTTTTGCTTCTCGTGTGCGCCCGCCCCTCAGCCCTCTGGGTCTCCTCAGGACTTTGCCGGGTGAGCGGACTCGGCAGGTAGCGGGAGGCGCAACATGGGGCGCTCCTTCCACGTGGAGCAAGCCTTGCGTGAGGACCGAGTGGCTGTCGCAGCCGCCTCCGAGGCCGCTTCAGCTGCTGCCCCGTCTCCGCTGGGAGGGCGGGAACATCTCCGCGCCGCCTGGCGTCCTCCTTGGAAGCTCTTCACGCAGCAGAACGTGTCTCTGTGCTTGTCCCCAGGTTGGGGGCAACCGGGGTTTGCCGAGATACACGCCCCATTTGCATTGCACTTATCCAGCTGCGCAGACTCCTTCAGGATTCTCTTTAAAAAAACATCCTGTTTGCGCCAAATGCTTGCCACAGAAAAGATTCTAGAAGGCGGCATTGGGGGAAGAAGCCGTGGCGGGCGTATTTGCATTGGCTGTGCAGGCTTCCGGACGGGCGGTTGCTGGGAATACCGATTCCGCAGGTCGGACTTCCCAGCCGGCGGGGGGCCACGCGCTATCTGAACGCGCTTCCCTGGAACGCAGTCCTAGAGGTCGCCGCCGCCGCCGCGGGACTGCCCCGGGCGGCCAAGGCTTCTCAGAAAGTCCCTAAGCAGAATCTCCGGTCCCCTCTCTCGTATCTGTCCCATTATGATACTCTTTAGTTTCTCCATTTGGGTTTGGATTTCAGAACCTGAACCAGCAAAGTGTTAAAAATAACGTATAGTAGTAAGAGCATCTATAATTGCTCTTACCTATTTCCGAAGTGCAGCGCTTGTATTTAAAAAACAAAAAACAGAAACTATGGAAATTCTGAACCTAAATAGAGGTAAATGCTATTGTTCTGGTGCTCCTCCGACGCGCAGGTTCCAACTTTCGGCAAACTTCACTTTCCCCATCGCTTCTAAACGGCTCCAAGTGGAAAGGAAAAAAGATGGAGCCCGACAGGGAGGAGGGAAGAAGAATGATACCTTTCTGAGATCACTCTGAATTACTGTAGGGTCAAAGAAATATTGCCTTTCCTGTGCAAAGCAGGGGTGGAGGTATTCACCGAAAGGCAAGGATTTACCCCGGGAATCTCTCTCGACCTGGGATTTGGGAGATGGATGCGGTTGCTATAAAGTATTGGAAAAGCAAAATCAATGTAGGCATTAAAAAACAGTCAGAATCAATTTGACTTCAGATGCCTGGTCTGAGAGAAAGAAGGAGAAAGAAGATGAGTTTAACTTTCTCTATTGAGGTTGCGGTGCCCCTGGGGCCGAGGAGGCAGATCCCGGGATTCAGCAGAAGTTTGGCAAAAACCCGAGCCCCGCGGCACGCGCGCTGCGTCTCTCCTTCAGGAGCGCTTTCCCGGCAGCAGCAAAGCCGGACAACTGCGCCTTAGCCCCGTGTTCTCAGAGGTGTCCCCCCTCCCCCCTTTATACACACTTAGCGAACACAATCTAATCCTTTGGAAATAACTACCTTTGGCGAGCACCTTCGGGGTGTCCGAGGGAGGGTCCGTGGCCAGCTGGGCGCAAAAGGTAGGCTTGGGCCAAGGGAAAGGGCAAGAGGCGCACGCTAGAGGCCGCAGAGCTGCCAGGAGCCCGTGCAGTCCGCGGGCTGTGGTGGACACCGAGCCTCTGAGCCTGGGCCAGGTCGGTTGCAGAGTGGAAAGAGGGCCTTGCTGGGTGCTCGCGGCCTCCCGCCTTCCCCTGGGATCCTTTCCTCTCTCTTTCTCTACCCCGCAGCTCCAAGCGTCTGGTGACCCTGGCCCGGGGACTTTCGCCGGCCTTTCTGCGCTTCGGGGGCAAAAGGACTGACTTCCTGCAGTTCCAGAACCTGAGGAACCCGGCGAAAAGCCGCGGGGGCCCCGGCCCTGATTACTATCTCAAAAACTATGAGGATGGTGAGAAACTTGCTTCCCATTCTTGCGGGGTGGGGGAAGTTGGGAAAGTGGGAGCGAGCTGTGTGTGGATGGGGTGGGTGGAGGTAGATTTGGAGGAGAGCCTGGTAGAAGCTCTCCTGAAAAGCCGGTAGCTGCAGGCGAGGGCACGCCGGAGTGTGGGCTCCTGACGTGATTACGCAGAAGGGGCTTTCAGGTAGTCCAGGTCCCAGCTGCTTGCCTTCCGCGGGGCTGCTAAATCCCAAGGCCAGGAACTGTAGCCCAAACTTTCGGAAGGCTTGTCCAGTGGGGAGAAGATGCAGTGGGTTTCTTGAGAAAATGCAGGCGGGTTCATAGGCTATTAAAGGTCAGGTTCACATTTCATTGCTAAAGTTCTAGAAAAAAATGGCTATTGTTTTTATTTCTTGTTTTCCTGAGGTGAGAATACAGCCTTTTTTTGAAACCTACTCTAAAGTTTTCTGAAATAATCCCTTTTAGATTGGTCCCTTGTTAGGGAAGGTTTGAAAATCTCCACAGTTGGTTCTCCTTCAGACTGCCTAATCTCAGAGTCACATTAAAAAAGAAAATTAAAATTGGATTATAAATGCCAGCCTTCTTTCCTGCCAAGATCAGATGAGTTAAGCATCTGGCTTTGAAAATTCCAGATCCTATTCCTGTGTGAGGTGGACCAATCTTTTTAGGTTTGAACAGTCTCATTTTCAGTAGGGAAAAATGAAAATGGTATTTAAAAATTTTGTTTAGGGAGTTTGGTGTTAATATCTATGAACTTCCTGTGTGGGTAAAGGGACATACTTTTTTTCAGACAGGCAAGATGGGAATTGGTGGGTCCTCAGCCACTGAGGCTGTTTAGATAAGATAGAAGAGCATCAGTATCCATTTTTGGAGGGCTGTCTCTGTCCTGCTGTTCCTTCTCATAAGTGAGTTACAGTTTTATTTTCAAAGGGTTCAGGGACAGTTTCTCAGAGCTCCCTGGATTTTGTTACACCTTGTCCTTATAAATCAGCAAAACGAGGAAATGCTGTTTTATTTTCTGGGGCTTTCACTGAATGGGAATTTTGGAGAGGTACTGGATTTATTTCAAGGGTGGCTGAGAAACTTTTGTTTTTTAAAGTGCCAGAATGGAGAAAGAGAACAAGGTTGAGACTTCTTGAGTTTGAAGTGTGAATAGGACTTCCTCTTTTATAACATCTGCCAAAGTGTGTAGGTGTTTAAGGCTATATCTTTTCAAAGGTAAATGTCATTGCCATAAAAATTAGATTGCAAGTAGATTTTGCTGTCATTCAGCATAAAATCCTGAACAGCAGCTCTGTTGGTAATTTGACCCAGGGCCTTATAGCTTGCAGGGTCACTGTCAGCTCTTGTGATCAGACATAAGGAGGGAAAATATTAATGCTTTCCTGATGAAATAGCTCTTTTTTGAATCCATTTGAAATATTTCCTCTTTAGTTTGTAGTGAAACTTGTAAGAGTCCCAGGAATTGGCCTTTTCTCCAAAACTTGTACCTAAGATTATATTACTGATTCATTGAGAACATGAGACCATCTTCAAATGAAGGATACAGTTCGTTTTCCTTTGTAAAAGGAGAAAGTGGGCACCATGGGGAGAAAAGAAATTGGCAAAAGACTGCGCCCCATAAAACTTCATAGAATTTAAAAAAATCAGAATTGGAAAAGATCTAAGAGATCATCTTCAATCCTCCCACCATTTCAGGGGCCGGCCAGTACAGGATCATTTCATATGGAATCCTTTTCTTGTTTTGTCCAACCTGGCATTCAATATCTCTAGGAATACAGTTTTCACCACTTCTGTGGGAGAGAGTTCTTCTGTCCCATAGGTTTTTGCCAGCAAATTTATCCTGAGATTTTCCTTTTTGCATATTCCATAAATATATTTATTCATTTTGTATTTTTTAGATGTCTACCTTCAAAATAATTTCTGTCCTTGGCATATCACCTTCAAAAAAAGAGGTTTTGTCATAGCTGTTTTTTATCTAGACTACCTGGATTTAATTCTTTTAAAACTTTCTTTAAAGTCAGTTCTTCCAGACACTAATCTGTTTTATTGCTCCTAGCTGAACTTCTTTGATTTATGTCCCTTGGTAATAAGATGCTCTGAACTATATCAGTATTTGAGTCCTTAGCAGAGTTAAAGAGAGTGGGAATGCCCTATTTCTGCCCTTTGATGCTTACATATCCTTAAGCCACCATGTTGTCTTCGTTGTTGCATGTTGCATTGCAGAATTCAAGGCAAAATTGTTTTAGGTATAGTCTCAGCAATTTTGAAAAATTATACTTCAGTTGTTACTTTTCATTCAGTGACAATTTTCATCTTAAAATAATTAGGTCTTCTTAGTAAATGGCCCTATAATAGGCTCTTAGGCATAAGCACCTTATTAAAAAAAAGATATATTGATTTAAACATATTGTAAGATAATAGAGTCATGTGGCTTCTATTTTCCAAATAATTTTAAGTACTTTAATGCAACTGCGTTTTCTCTTTCTACAGCCATTGTTTATCACTTTTGGAACTTCTTTGGTTACTCCTTTAATATACTCTATGCTTAGGCAACTTAAATTTTATAGAAACATGGTGATGATGGAGGAAATAAAAATTGGATTGTTCTTCATACCTTGGAATCTTACCCTTTGCCTAACTTTCCCTCTGTTCTGTGATGTTATGCTTTTCTTGTTCTCAACAAAGAAATTTGGGTTAATCTTTTGTTCATAAGTTTATTTTGCTCCAATCTGCCCTTCTTTGTTACATATTCTATGTGCTTTCTTTATATACCTGCCTCTTTGCTGCCATAACCATACCTTTAATCAAGTTGTATACCATTTATTATGCACATCAAAAACCAGCTTAATATTTCTAAAATATCACATTCATCATGTTTCCTTTAAAAACATTATTTCCAATTACAGTTGACATAACAATATTATATTAGTTTCAGGTATATCATGTCACTTTTTTGCTAAAAAATTATTATTTTTGGATCGCTTACAGAAATGTGTAAACTCCTCAACTTGGCATTCAAGGCCTTTTACATTTCAATCTCAGCTTACCTTCTGTAACTTGTGTTTTGATATACCTTTTATTACAACCCTACTTAATTTCACTGTCTTCTTAAAGCACTGTGTAAACTCCATACCTATGTTCAGCTAGTATATCTCTGCTTTGAATCCCTTTCTCTTGGCTTTGTTCAAATCTCACCCCCTACCCTGCCCAATTCCTGAAGGCCTATTGCAAATGCCCCTTATTTCCATAAAGCCTTTCCTGAACAAGGCATACCATAACCATCTTTTCTTCCTCTGGACCATTGTAGCTTTTACTCTCTATGCTGTTCTTTTGGCCCTCTCTACTTTCTTTTGCTTTTTCACTTTTCACACAAGTATTTGTTTGTTTTAACTTTCCAAGTGGCTCTATTGGCTGAAGCAACATCCCGTACACACACAAAAAAGGTGGTGGGTTCATTCCTGGTTGGGGTACACGCCTAGGTTGCAGGTTTGATCCACAGTCAGGGCGTGTGTGGGAGGTGACTGATCGATACTTCTCACATTGATGTTTCTCTCTCTCTAAAACAATCAATAAAAACATATCCTTGGGTGAGGATTAAAAAAAAGAAAGAATGCACATTCTTTATAGGAAGGGATCATATCTAATTATTGTGTATCCCCAAATGTCTAGCATAATGTATGACACATAGTAAACCTTCCGCAAATATTTTTGGATACATAAAAGGTTAAGAGCACTGTTAAAGACACTGGGAAAATGGAGGTGACCAACGAAGAAAAGAATGAATACAAACATGAAGATTCTATTCATTTTTTATCTTCAATGCATGTTCCCCTGAAGTCTGCTTTTAATGCTTAGTTTAATGACATCATTCATTTTCTTAGCCATATACTCTTTATCTTTGGTAGTCTAAGTTGTCTTGGTTTCATGCCCTGTATTAAATCAGCCTTACCACTTGGTTTAAAACCTTGCACTGGACTCACACTATTTATTTTTTTAATTGTATCTGTTTCTTCTGTGCTTTTCCTTTTCCTTTTCCTTGTTAGTCTTATGTAGTTGCTATGTCTAACTTTTCAATTCCTGATTTAATAGTGCCTTTCACAAGTTTATTATTTTTTGTCTTTATTTCCTGAAGATTTTCTCTTCAGAGAGCTTTTGAAATTCTAAATGATCAGTGTGAGTACACTTTGTAAACTCTCAGGCACTATACAACTATTATTATTGTTTTTTTCTCCAGGAACTTTTCCTAGTTTTAGTAGAGGTGAGGTAATTAATTCTTTTTCTTTCTATCTCCATTCCATTAATGAAGACATATGACATAAGAATAGCACAACTGCTAAAATACATATTTACTTTGAACGTATCCACCTTCCATTATCTCATTTTACCTCACCTAAATGTTTCTTGAAATTCAATTATACTTAACAAGTATTCATTTATTTAAAAAGAACAAATATTTGTTGATTATCTACTTTGTGTTTAGTTTCATGCTGAATAAGGAATGGCAGAATATCAAATAAAAAATGCTGTCCTAAATCATCATTAGGACCCAACAGTAAAAAACTGCTATAGGTAAGATTCACTAATCTGTGTTAAAATAAGAAGAGGAGCCCGGCTGGTGTGGCTCAGTGGTTGAGCGTGGACCCAGAAACCAAGAGATTGCCAGTTTGATTCCCAGTCACATGGGCTCAATCCCCAGTAGGGGGCATGCAGGAGGCAGCTGATTGATGATGTTCCTCTCTCATCGATGTTTCTATCTCTCTATCCCTACCCCTTCCCTTCTCTCTCTGAAAGAAAAAAAAAATCAATTAAAAATAATTTTTTATTGTGGTGGTTTTAGAATATGTCCTCAAATTCTCTGGTACTTTGCATCTAGGATATGATTGACTTCTCTCCTTTTGAGTGTAGACTGGATTTAATGACTTGCTTCTAAAGAAGAGAGTCTTAAAGGAGACAATGCTAACTTTATGGTGGAGAAAATGACAGACATTATTTTAGCAAAGTGATCAAGGTTAACACCAGCAAGTAAGTCATGTTGATATCAGGTATTTCCTAATATGATGTGATCAGAAGGGCACTTGACCTTTGTGATATTCTTTCCCCACATCCATAACTCTCTGTAAATCTGAGAAAACAGATTGAAGGACACTATAAAATATCTCACTTGACCCTTCAAAATACATTGTTCTTGCTGTCAATGAACTAATAACTTAGTGAGATAATAGTTTATATTGATAAATCTGAAGATTAACACAAAGAGAATATAGAATAAAATGCAAAGTAGAGCATAATAGTTTTTCAGGTATAAGAGGAAAAGTAGAGATGAATACTGGCCAGACTTAGATGGGAGTTAGGTTAGGCCTTTTCTTTTTTTAAAACATATTTTATTGATTTTTTGCAGTGAGGAAGGGAAAGGAACAGAGAGTTAGAAACATCAATGAGAGCGGCTGCCTCCCGCACACTCCCCACTGGGTATGTACCCGCAAACAAGGTACATGCGCTTGACCGGAATCGAACCCGGGATCCTTGAGTTCACAGGCCAATGCTCTATCCACTGAGCCAGACCAGTCAGGGCTAGGTTAGGCCTTTTCAAAGATGGGTAGATTTTGGAGGAAGAGACAAGGAGAGAAGACATTTAACTAAAAGGAAAGAGCATGAACCAAAGCCTAAGTATGTGTTTGAGCACATATCTTGACCCTAATCTTAATCCTAACTCTAACCCTAAACCTTGGCTTCATAGTAGGTGCATGTTAGAAATTATCTTGATTCATGTTGCTAGAACCGTGTCACATTTTTTAGACACTCATTTGCACATTTTCGTTAATTCAGAAATGTTTATAATTTTAAAAATCTATAAAAATAAAGTGCATGTTAGAAATTACACTAAGAAAAGCTCATATTGCTAGAATTATGTCTAAATTGAGTTTTAAGAAGTTCTAATATATTTCTGTTAGCTCCAAAATATGTAATTAAAAAAGAAGAAGAAAGTACCTGTTTGAGAAGAAGGTTTGGTTGGGTAAATCCAGATTAGATTATGAGAACCTTGCATTTTAAGCGTAGTAAAATGGAATTGGCCCTATAGGAAAATAGAGGCCATCATAAAATCTTTTATTCCATTGGAGAAGGGGAGGACATTTTCAGCCTGAGCAGTGAGGTACTATTGTCACATTACATACTACTGACCTCTTGTCACTTATGCAACGTAAGTCAAAATTAGTTTCTGGAGATTTTTAAGCCCAAGAAAAGCTTCCATTCCAGCTTCATCATTTGGTATTTATGATTTGTCTGCCAGTAACTTTAGGGTCTAATACAATTTATTGTTATATTAAAGGATTCATTTTCTGTAATATTTGAAATTTGGTAACCAGGTCCTGAGTGCTAGCTGCAACTCACTGTACCCCTGTGAATTTGAATGTATCTCACAGAGATATAGTCATCATGTCATTTAATCAAAATTTAGTCATTGTGGCCATCTGTGTAATGCTTGAAGTAATAGCGATCAGGATACTCTGATCTATTGCTTATAGAAGTGGCTTAATTAATTTGAGTGAATAAAAAAGTCCAGTAAATAAACCTTCCAGTCTCAACCACATTTGTATAATTATCACCTGGTCATTGAGGCCAAAGGTAATTCACACAGTTGTGTGTACCTGTACAACACAAATTGTGCTACTGTTGCCAGTACCAAATACCATTATTTTTCTTGCCAAAGTTATTTAAATTCTCTCTCCTGTTCTCCCAAACACTCTTGTTGAGATGGGTACCTCATGAGGAAAAGAAGCTTCTTTCAAAATTTTCTGTGCCTACCAGTTACATGGTCTGGGCTCCTGGAGTCAGGAGCCTCTTCTGAGAATCCTTCATCAAAATGGATTAGATGTTAGGGAATCTTAACTTCAGTGCTTCTTAGTATCTAAATCAAGTTTTCATTTATCTCAGTGTATGAGGCAATGGATTGGAACTCTGAGTAATGTGTGTGTATGTTTAAGAGGGAGAGGTAAAGGAAGGAGAAGGGTACAGGGGGAGAGAGGAGAGAGGAGTACCTAAGAGAGAGAGCGATAGAGAGAAAAAAAAAGAGAGAGAGAGACAGTCAGGTAATATGAATATACTAGAGGCCCAGTGCACAAATTTGTGCATGGGTGGGATCCCTTAGCCTGGCTGGCGATCCAGGCCTATTGGGGGGCTGGCCAGCTGGGGAGAGGAATCCTGGGAGGTTGGCCAGGCGCCCCCACCCCCAATCAGGGCCTATGGGGGTGCTGATCAAGGGGGGGCACTGGCCGATTGGGGGGAGGGAGGGGCCACAGGATGCCGGCAGGGGGGGAGGGGCCATGGAAGGTTGGCCAGTTGTGGGGGAGGGGCCATGAGAGGTTGGCTATGGGAGTGCACTGACCACCAGGGGGCAGCCTCTGTGTTGAATGTCTGCCCCCTGGTGGTCAGTGCATGTCATAGTGACTGGTTGACTGGTCATTCTGGTCATTTGGTCGTACCGGTCGTCCGGTCATAATGGTTGCTTAGGCTTTTATATATATAGATGAGCATGAGAGAATTTGATGTGTTAATTTCTTGTCCATGGTGATGTAGGCAAAGTAAAAACATTTCTAGAGTAGTGGTTAGTGCTGTAGAAGGCATAGATACTTGTTGAACTACTTTATCCTTTGATTTCGTGATCCGATTGAGTTGGATTCAATTCTGTCCCATTTTCTTCACTATAGTAGAGTGAAAAAGATTATTTTGCTGAATTCAGTAAACATTTTTGATTATCAACTGTATCTAAACTTAGTACTAGATATTGGGGCGCCAAGAGGAATAAAACATGAACTATAATATCAAAATGCTCTGGTCTTACATTTTCAACAGAATTTCACAGTAGTTTCTAGTGTCACCACTGTAGTTAGACTAATCGCTGTCTAGTTCCTTCACTTTGAACACTCATCTTCCGTCTTGTATTAAAATTTATTTTCTTGTCCTTCAAGCTCTACCTAAGTCCTTTCTTTCATTAAGCCTTCTGCTAAGCCAATCTCCAGTAATCCCCTCTCATTTTCTGAAATTCTTCTCTGAATACTCAATTCAGTTTAGCCCAAGTGCCCCAGAATTTATGTTTGCTTGACTTAAAAAGATAATTTTTGTCTCTAGGAATTGACGATAAAAACACAGGCATTGAGATGCACATAAAATCCATATAGAGATAATCATCATCACTACACTGTATAGAACAGACACATAAGTCAAACAAAGAATGTTATTTACAAGCTTTAATGCATGTGTTTTACTTTTTGTGTCGCAAAGAGTGAAGAATGAAAAATATAAGCTGCATATTTAGAAAAGATAGAGGTACATATCTGTATCTATATGTTTATAATGAAGGAGTTGAGGGTTAAAACAGTACCTTATTTTCACTTACTCTGGAAAGGCAACAACACCTTGAAGGATGGAAGGTGAGACTGGAAAGCTGGGAAAAGGTAGATTGCCCAGACTTGTGGCATTGTTCTGAAACACTGTGAAAGAATGGATGCTTTTTTGCAACTTAATAGTAGTAATAATATAGTAATATTACCTAACATTATAGAGTGCTTATTATGTGCCAAATACTATTTTAAGCAGTTTACACATTTAATCCTTTTTACCCTCTGAGTAAAGTACTGTTTTCCTCATTTGACAGAGGGGGAAATGGAGACACAGAGTGACTAAGTAGCTTGCCCTGCTAATGTAGTGTGAAAGAGGGACTCAGTGATGTCATTCATTAAAACTGCTATGAGCTTCATAAGGAGACTTTGGTATTAGTCTCAGTCCTTTTCCTAACTAACCATGTGCAATTGGGGAAACTGTTCACCATCCTGAAGCCTGCCTGATCTGTAAAATGAAGAGGATTTACTACATTGTCCACATGTAGCATCTAATTTTAAAATTCTGTGAATTAAAGATTTTCTCAGATACACAAGACATGCAGGAAATAATAGCAATGAAAACAAGATAGGATATTTTCAAAGATTAAAGGATGTATAAGCAGTAAGGAGTTCAGAATAGGGGCATTAAGTGAGAGCTAGAGTAGTCAGGATAGGTGTCTAGGAGGAAGAACCTTGACCTGACCTTAAGGGTGAATGCTACTACTACTACTACTACTACTGGCTACTGTTTGTTGAGCAATTGCTATGTTTGACTTTTGTTTCCCCCTTTAATTCATAAATCTATCTGTGTGTGTGTGTGTGTGTGTGTGTGTGTGTGTGTGTGTGTTTGAGGAAACTGAGACTCAGAAAAGACAAGTGACTTGCTCAAGGTCAGACCAGGATTATAATCCAATCTTCTCTTTACAATGTTTAGATAAGAGAGGGATTCAGTCTTTGATTCTTCATTATTTCATTTATTCATCTATTAGGCACTCAAAAGCATAGGCTTCCTATGAGAATACTCAAAGGACTTATGAGTCAGGTCACAAATAGTTGTTATGTACAACAATGAAATAATAACCACAGAGGGGAGAACCAAGATGGTGGAGTAGGTAAACCCCTGTACTCGCCGCCTCCCACAACCACAACAAAATTACAACTAAAATACAGAACAACCATCATACAGAACCGCCTGAAAGCTGGATGAGTGGAAGTCCTACAACTAGAGAAGTAAAGAAGAAAGCACATTGAGAACAGTAGGAGGGGCAGAGGCACTGAATGTGCTGGTCCGACACCCATGTGTACTATTTTAAAAAATATATATTTTATTGATTTTTGTACAGAGAGGAAGGGAGAGGGATAAGGAGTTAGAAACATCGATGAGAGAGAAACATTGATCAGCTGCCTCCTGCACCACCCCTACTGGGGATGTGCCTGCAACCAAGGTACATGCCCTTGACCAGAGTCGAACCTGGGACCCTTCAGTCTGTAGGCCGATGCTCTATCCACTGAGCAAAACCGGTTAGGGCTGTACTATCTTTTTAATTGGGAGGGATATAATCTCTGTGGAAGCTGCTTGTGAGTAGCAAGAAGTCCAAGCCCCACAGCAGCCACCCAGCCCAGGGTCCCAGAGCTGGAAAGAGAAGTCCCCATACTACAACTACGGGATGTAAAAACCAGCTGAATGATGGAGGCTGCTGGAGACTCAGGGGTTCCTTGAAGCTACTTTAAAGGACTGGCACACAAACTTACAAGATCATGCTTCCTCTGAGCTCCAGTGCCGGCCACTAGGTGGTGGCTCTAGGAGACCCAGACACATACTTGGAGGAACTGGATTGTCTGGAATCTGGGCAGGAACTCTGGGGCAGCTTTCTCCCTGAAAGGGGCACTTGAGAGGACATTATTCCTGGGCTGGGACATCCCCAGTTGCAAGGCTGACTGGCAGCCATATCTGTTTGCTCTGACCTGGTGATTCCCTGAGACCCCCCATCCCATCCAATTTGTAGCCCCACCCAACCTGTTTGCAGTGGCTTTTTCATATGAATGGCCTGTCTTGTTCAAGCTTCAGACTTTGCTAAAATCTCTCATGCTGGTGACAGCATGCCCCAAACCTATCAATAAAAGGCCCAAGACCCGGCACTAGCACCAGCCTGTTTTGCTTCACAGCTGGGCCTACCCTGGGCACCTCTAAACCCAATACAAATAGCTCCTGCAGGATGTCCCCAGGCAGTAGCTGACTGCACCTCTCTGGAGGCCCTAGAGTCAGTACACTTGGTGGACAGCTTCAGACCATAACGGATTACAAATCTATACTTCCAAAAGTAATACACTCAAGAGGCAGACTCAGTGAGCACCAAAGCCCCACTGAAGCAAGTCCTGCTCCATAGGGGTATTTTCCCAATTGGCCTGGAGGTCAATTCCTCCCAGAGATGCCAACAGCAATCAAAGCTCAATTATAAGACTGTGCACACAGCCCACACAGGGGCACACCTAGCGTGCTCAGCTCAGGTGACTGGGGAGGCTGAGTCACTGGGCCCTATAGGACACCTACTACACAAGGCCATTATACCAATTCAAGAAACATAGCAACTCTATCTAATATGTAGAAACAAACACAGGAAAGCCAAAATGTGGAGATAAACATCACAAATGAAAGAAATGGGACTAAGCAAACTACTGGACACAAAATTCAAAACCATGGTTATAAGGTTACTTAAGAATCTTCATGAGAGCTTCAAGGGACTTTGTGAGACTATCAAGGATCTTAATGAGAATGTCAAAGACGTGGAAAAGGACCAGGCAGAAATTAAGCAGACACTAACTGAAATAAAGAATAATCTACAGGGATTCAACAGTAGAGTAGAGGATTACAAGTATTAAATCAGGATTTGGAATATGAGGAAGCAAAAAACACCCAACCAGAAGAGCAAAAAGAAAAGAGAATCCAAAAATATGAAGATAGTGTAAGGAGCCTCTGGGACAACTTCAAGCATACCAACATTCACATTTTGGGTGTGCCAGAAGGAGAAGAGAGAGAGTAAGAAACTGAAAACCTGTTTGAAGAAATAATGACAGAAAACTTCTACCTGGTGAAAAAAATGGACTTACAAGTTCAGGAAGCACAGAGAGTCCCAAATGAGGAACCCAAAGAAGCCCACACCAAAACACATCTATATTAAAATACCAAGGGTTAACAAAAAAGAGAGACTCTTAAAAGCAGAAAGAGAAAAGCAGTTAGTTACCTACAAAGGAGCTCCCATATGACTGTCAGCTGATTTCTCAACAGAAACTTTGCTGGCCAGAAGGGAGTGGCAAGAAATATTCAAAGTGATGAATATCAAGAACCTACAACCAAGATTACTCTTCCCAGCAAAGCTCTCATTTAGAATTGAGGTCAGATAAAGAGCTTCACAAACAAGAAAAATCTAAAGGAGTTCATCACCACCAAATCAGTATTAAATGAAATGCTGAAGGGTATTCTTTAAGAAGAGGAAAAAGAAGAAGAAGAAGAAGAAAATATGAACAATAAAATGGCAATAAATACATATCTATCAACAATTGGATCTAAAAATCAAGGTAACACTAAAACCATTTTGACTTTTTGTTCAAGTACTATATCACTGTGTGATTTGAAAGAAATCCTAGCTGAGGATTTCTTAATTCTCTTTGAATGCCATTCATCTTCTTAAAGCTGCTTTGTGAATTTGAATGCTAGTGAGCCAAAGAAGAGATTTATAAAAAGACCTGGTTTATGATTTATTAGAAACAGGCTAAAGAAGGCACAAAGTAGTCATTTTTTAAATAGCTCCTTAGTTGTTTCCAGGAGAAAATAATTACATTTTATATTTGTAATATTCTTTAAAGATTATAAAAACCTCTCTATTCTGTACAGAAACTGTGTATAGTCTTATTTTGAAATTTCTGGTTTCCAAATGAGAAAAACTCAGAGAAGTTGCTCAGAGTAACATGGCTTTTAAGTGGCAGAGCTGGCATTAGAACTCAATACTTCTACCTTTAAAAGCCTGACACTTTTAAATGAGGTATAGTAACTAATAATCCTTTCACTCCACTACAATGAACCAGATAGTACTCTTTTTTTTTGTTTTTTTTTTCCTTTTATTGAATAAGATATTACAAATGTGTCCTTATTCTCCCAATGTCCCCTCATCCCCCAAAAGCACTCTTTTTTAAAAAATTTCATTTTATTGTTTAAAGTATTACAAATAGTAGTACACATGTCTCCTTTTTCCCCCCATTGACCTTCCCCTGGCCTCCCTTACTCCCCGGCACAGGCCTCACACTCCCCCCGTGTCTGTGTTCATTGGTTATGCTTATATGCACACATACAAGTCCTCTGGTTGATCTCTTACCTCCCCCCGCAACCCTCCCCAGCCTTCCCGCTGTAGTTTGACAGTCTGTTTGAGCTTCTTTGCCTCTGTATCTATTTTTGTTCACAAATGAGTGAGATCATGTGGTATTTTTCTTTCACTGACTGGCTTATTTCACTTAGCATAATGCTCTCCAGTTCCATCCATGCTGTTGCAAAGGTAAGAATTCCTTTTTTATTTTTATAGCAGTGTAGTATTCTATTGTGTAGATGTGCCACCATTTTTTAATCCACTCATCTGCTGATGGGCACTTAGGCTGTTTCCAAATCTTAGCTATGGTGAATTGTGCTGCTATGAACATAGGGGTGCAT
>NW_006285779.1:5263635-5267882 GCF_000327345.1 Myotis davidii
TGTTGCTGTGCAGAATCTTTTTATTTTAATATAGTCCCATTTGTTTATTTTTTCCTTAGTTTCCATTGCCCTAGGAGCTGATATTTTTCTACCTATGGATTCTCCTAGGATTTTTATGGTTTCCCTCCTTATGTTTAAGTCCTTTATCCACTTTGAATTTATTTTTGTGTATGGTGTAAATTGGTAGTCTAGTTTCATTTTTTTTGCAAGTATCTGTCCAGTTTTCCCAACTCCATTTATTGAAGAGATGGTCTTGACTCCATTGTATGCTCTTGCCTCCTTTGTCAAATATTAATTGAGCATAATGGTTTGTGTCAATTTCTGGGTTCTCAGTTCTGTTCCACTGGTCAATATGCCTGTTCTTGTGCCAGTACCAGGAAGTTTTGAGAACTTCTAGTCAGGCTCACCAGATAGTACTCTTGCTCTGTGGTAGTTGGCCAGTCTGAAACAGGCTCTGTGGGAAGCTAGAATGGGTTTTTGTGAGAGGCCATTTTGTTTGTAGGTGTGCTGGGGTCCAGTTTAGTACCAGATTCTTGTATCTTCTTGAACTGCTCTTCATTGACAAACTCTTGCACAGGCCACAGAATGCCATTCTTGGAGATCTAGAACCTGAGTCCCAGATTCCCTTGAGCCTGGGACCCATTCCCAGGGTGAGGCTAGAACCAGTCCAGAGAAGGGATGGAGGGGCCTTTGAGAGCACTGGGTGGGAGAGCATTATCACTGAAGAGATTTCCAACAAAGGATTCCAAAGCCTTTTTAAAATTTATTTTATTATTATTATTTATCTTTATTGTTGAGAATATTACAGATATCCCCCCTTTTAAGAATTTCAAAGCCTTTTAAACCCAGACATTCATTAGCTGTCACAGTGCATCCGGTGGGAGAGAGGAGGAATCTGTTCATCTACCACAGAGGAGGCCCATTGTGGGTAAGCAGAGAAGCTAGAAATAGAACATGAGGTTTTTTGGTGACATAGTCACTGAACCATGCACACTTTAAAAAAAAATGTTTGTAATCACCAGTGAGACAAATCTTTGCATACCAATTAGTGCCCTAATAGGTATTTTCTTTTCATCGGGATGTTTATTTCCTTGTAGTTGTTGACAACCAGGTTGTGGACTTATTTGCGGGGCCATTATGAATCCTCTTGGAAGAGTAGACTCAGGTTAAATCCATTGACGTGTAGATCCGAAAGGAGCTACATACAGGCCAGGCGTAGCCAAGTTAAAAGCCATAGGTGAAATTAAACATGTAACCTAAAACCATTAGAAAAATAAGTGCTATTGTTTCATAGAACATTTGTAGAAGCAAATGAATGCCACCCCAGCCCAAAGGTCAGGATTTTCAACAACTTGTAGCAGAAAACTTACACTTATTAAATGTCTTCACTGTGGGTTTTTGTGTTAGTGGATGACTGAGGTCTTTTGTTTCTTCTGTTTTCCTCGTGGCAATAAAGTTGAAATTTAGCAAGCTTTCAAAATGAAATTTCTCATAGAAGTTATAACCACAGGTTTTAAGTTTTCATCACCTAAATGTGGAACAGAACGATTGAAAACTTGGGGGGAGGGAAAAGAGAGTTGAGGACACATGTGGTGTGTATCAAAAATCAGTGTAAATCAGGAAGGTGTGGTAAGGGGGATTTCCTGTGTTACAGAACTGCTGAAATAGTGCTCCCCCACCCTCCATCAACACATTCCAAATGAAGGTACTGGCTTTTTCTGACACCTTGCAGAGATGGTTTGCCCCTCAACTGACACAGTATAGTTTCCTTGAAGCTTCAATCAACAGTTTGCAGCTAGGAAAAACTAATCGTTGGGATAATGTGTTCTTTGATTGTGTCCTTTCTTTTGTTCCTCTTGAGTTTGGCAGATACCTTACCTATAGGATAGGACCAGACTAGTGCATCTTAGCCTGTTTGTTTTTTTTTTCACTCCTGCTGTAGGATAATTCATTTCTAGGTTTCTAGGTATGAAAATAATAACTACCAAATTACTGAGCATTTATACTGGGTCCAAGTACTGGGCCAAAAGTTTTTCAAAGGTAATCAGATTTTCCCCTCACAACCCCATGAGACTGGTACTATTAATTGTCCCATTTGAGAGAAGTTAGTCAGTGGGGGAGCTTTAACAAATATTGGGTGCTATGCCAATTAAACAAATCTCTGGGGTTGAGCTGAGGCATTGAGATAAAAAAAAAAATCTCCCCAGGTGTTTCTAAAATGCACACCAGGGTAAGAACTTCTGGGTGAAGTGATTTGTGTAAGGTACCTCTGCTGGTCTGTTGTGGAGTTAAGATCTAGACAGAATCTAGAGCAGTGGTTCTCAACCATGGCTGCACAAAAAAAAAAAAAAAAGACCGTACCTTTTATGTAATGATGTTTACTTTGAATTTATATTAGTTCACACAAACACTCCATCCATTCTTTTGTTCCGGCCCTCCGGTCCAGTTTAAGAACCCATTGTAGCCCTCGAGTCAAAAAGTTTGCCCACCCCTGCCCTAGGCCCTAGGCATAGCCAACTCTACTATAGTGCCGCCTGAACTTTAATGTGTATGTGAATCACCTGGGGATCTAGTTAAAAATGAGATTCTGCATTTCTGACGAACTTCCAGGTCTTGCCCATACTCCGGTCTGGGGACCATACTTGGAGTAGCAGGCTTTTCTACTTGATACTAATATTAGTACCTATGGTAGCCAGAAGGGAAAAATGTTTACTTGAAAGGCAGTAAGCAGCAAGATGGGGAGCTGGGAGGGGCTCATACATTTTACTTTAGTGATGATGTCAGGGATCATGGATTGGCTATATACACTTCTCAGTATTTTCCTAGGACTGAATAACCTTTTTCAGATTATTGCCCCATTCCTGAGAACTCTCGGAACTTTAAGACTGGCAAAACTAGTATAACTTCACTTGTTGAGGTGTTTTCATCTGTTAGTCAGGTAGAGATATGGGTTGTAATTGCTAAATTGGTCAGCTTTCTAAAACTTTTTCTCCTTTTCTTTAAGGAGGCTGAAACAGGAGTTCAGATAGATGAGAAATTACAAGAAAAACATAGATTTTCAGTTAAATATTTCAATAAACATTTGTTAAGCACTGGCTATATAACAGTATTTTTAAAAAATACATATTTTTATTTGTTTCAGAGAGAAACGGAAAGGAAAAGAGAGATAAAAACATCAGTGATGAGAGAGAATCATTGATTGGCTGCCTCATGAACACCCCCGACTGGGGATTGAGCCAGCAACCCGGGCATATGCCCTTGACTGGAATTGAACCAGGGACCCTTTAGTCCACAGGCTGACGCTCTATTCACTGAGCCAAACCAGCTAGGGCTAACATAGTATTTTGTTAACATTGCAATATCTTCTCTCTTTAGGATATAAAAACAAATGGAATATAGTCTTTGCTTTGATAGAACTCACAATTTAGTGGGGAAACAATGACATAAAATAGATAATGATATGGTAGAAATATGAATAGACAGATTATAGAGAAAGAAGCAGTAAACTTTACCAGAAGTAGCTGAGGAAGACTTTATAGGTGTCACCAGACAAATTTACTTTAGTTATTATTTCTGATTGTTATAAATGTCTATAAGAGTTTAGGTTATTAGACCATTGCTGATATTTCTTAAAGTTTCCTCTGTATTAAGAATGATTTTATAATTTTGAGATTAAGGGTACAGGTGATTCTCATCAATTACATGCATAAAAATTGAGATTAAATTGACAATAAGCATTGTCGCAATCTTTTTTAAATGGCTTATTGAGCTATAATTTATATTCCATACAACTTATATACCATTTGAAGTATATACATCAGTGGCTTTTAATATATTCACAGATTTGTTCAACCATCACCATTCTCCACTTTAGAACATTTTCATCACTCCAAAAGGAAACCTTGCACCTCTTAGTTATCTCCCCCAAACTATCCCCTACCCCTGACCTGGCAACTGTTAATATACCATCTGTCTCTCTGGGTTTGCCTATTCTGGATATTTAATATAAATGGAAAGAGGAAATTAAGGCTCAGAGAGGTTACATCTGTTAGTAATACAATAAAGCTAATTAGTAGCCAAGCCAAGATTTTATATCTAAGGAATGGTCCTCACCCCACCCTTGGAAGGCAGTTTGACGATAGCACTTGATTCCTAAAGCCTCCTTCAAATTACCAGAACAATAAACAAACAAACAAACAAACCTTCTAAGCCTCTTTTATTTTATTTTTTTTTCCTTTTTTTTTTTT
>NW_006285779.1:5267954-5269883 GCF_000327345.1 Myotis davidii
GGCTTATATACATGTATACAAGTCCTTCGGTTGATCTCTTCCCCTTACCCCCGCCCTCCCCTACTTCCCTTCTGGGGATTGACAGCCTGAGAACAACATAGACTGATGAAAAGGGACAGACCCAAAGACTGAGAAACAGCAATAAGCCTCTTTTATTGACTCTGGCTATTGACAGTGACATTGTGTACGGTATTCTCTCAAACCAAAGTTGTGTATCGGGGGTACCTCCAAGAAAGCAGTCCTTTTCTCTTTGCCAAAACTCAATAAATAGGATGCTTTCTTTTGGTCGTGGGACACCATGGTCTTGGGCTAGAGAGGGATGGAGCCCGTGGCTAAAGTGGTCTATTTAATGGTATGATTCTATTTTCTCTTTTTTTAAAATATATTTTTATTGATTTCAGAGAGGAAGGGAGAGGGAGAGAGAGAGATAGAAACATCAATGATGAGAGAGAATCATTAATCGGCTGCCTCAAGCATGCTCCCTACTGGGGATGGAGCCCACAACCTGGGCATGTGCCCTGAGTGGAAATCGAACTGTGACCTCTTGGTTCATAGGTTGACGCTCAGCCACTGAGCCACATCAGCTGGGCTATTGTATGATTCTTTTTAAAAATATTTTTTAAATTAAATTTATTGAGGTAACATTAGTCAACATGAACATATAGGTTTCAGGTATGAGTTTCTATGTTACAAGACCTGTATATTGCACCACCCAAAGTCAGATCTTCTATCACCATATATTAGGGCTGGCTTCTTTCCCCACTCCCTGTACTTTTCTTTATAAAAGATTGTTTATAAAGCAATTCACTACTGTTTACCTCTTTAATTTCCATTTAAATTTTTATTAAATTTATTGGGATGACATTGGTTAATAAAATTATGAAGGTTTCAAGTGTACAATTCTATAATACATCTTCTGTATATTGCATTGTGTTTACCATCCAAAATCAAATCTTCTTCCATCACTATATATATGCCCCCTTTTATTCTTCGTCTAGACTGCTTTTTCCTTCTTTAGGTAATTTTTTTCTTTTTACTTAAGTGTAATGACCTAAAATATTTTACCGCAAGGATATCTTTTCCTTTTCTCCGCTTTTTGGATTTTGCCTAGAAGTGTAGTTTTTCTTAAGATAGAATAAGTAAAAAAAAAAAAAAGATAGACTAGGTTCACCCTTATTTTGAGACCTAACCTTTCCCCTACAAGTACATTTCTCTTGAGTTCATGAGTATAATGGAATCTTTTCAATGCAATGCCAACTCTCTTTTTTGCCTTGTTAACTGCCTTGATATTTCTCATTTGCAATTTGGTTTTACTTTTACTCTCCTATCCCAGGCCTTCTACAAAAATAGTAACCTCCTGATTGGTGTCAGTGGCCCTGATTTCTTTGAATGAAGGAAATAAACGATTACTGAGCACCTACTTTTTGAAAGGCACTTTATAATATGTCTCTCTTTTTTTAAATTAAATCTTTATTGTTGAGATTATTACAGTTGTTCCCCCCCCCCATAGCTCCCCTCCACCCGGTTCCCACCACACCCTTTGCCCTTACTCCCCCCCACCCCCACTGTCCTCATCCATAGGTGTACGATTTTTGTCCAGTCTCTTCCCGCACCCCCCACACCCCTTTCCCCGCTGAGAATTGTCAGTCCACTCCCTTTCTATGCCCCTGATTCTATTATATTCACCAGCTTATTCTGTTCATCAGATTATTTATTCACTTGATTTTTAGATTCACTTGTTGGTAGATGTGTATTTGTTGTTCATAATTTGTATCTTTACTTTTTTCTTCGTCTTCTTCCTCTTCTTAAAGGATACCTTTCAGCATTTCATATAATACTGGTTTGGTGGTGATGAACTCCTTTAGCTTCTCCTTATCTGTGAAGCTCTTTATCTGACCTTCAATTCTGAATGATAGCTTTGCTGGATAA
>NW_006285779.1:5270497-5273997 GCF_000327345.1 Myotis davidii
AGTCTGCCCCTTGAGTGTGTGCCTTATGGATCTGAGGAGTTGTAATCTGGATTGTCCCAGTCTGACCACTGGGTACACTGGCTCTTGGATCTCTAAGGAGGTGCAAATTTAGCCTGTTCCTGAGGCTACCCAGCAGGAGCTACAGAGAGATCTGCAGATTCTTCTTTGTTTGGGATTTGGAGGTGCCGAGATGAGACCCAAATGTGAAGCAATGCAAGCTGCTGTGGGGCCTTGGGCCTTCTTTTGGAAGTTCTGGGTCTCTCTGACCCAGCTGCAGTTTGTTAGGTAATTTTCAGATTTCAAAGGGCCAGGCCTTTCATATGCAAAAGTCTCTGTGCACAGCTTGGGTGGGGCGGGTGCTCTGGGGATCAACAGGGCGGAGCAAGCAGCTATGATGGTTCCTAGGTCTTACCCTAGGAGGCCCCGCATCTCAGTGTCCCAGTAATCGCTGCAAGGACCTCTGAGAGAAAGCTGCCCTTGAGTTCCGACCGATGCCAGACAGTCCAGTTTCTCCCCGTATGAGTCTGGGTCCCCAGAGACTCGCCCGGAATTGGAGGTCAGAGCAGTTGGGAGCTTAAGACTCCCTCCCAATTGAAAAAGACAACCGTGTCCTCAGTTGCCAGCCCTTTCCACGTGCGCCTCCATACCTCTGCACTTTACTTCTGCACCTCCTCTGAGTCTCAGTATGCTTTTCTCTTTCCTTCTAGTTGTAGAATTTCCACTCAGCCAGCCTTCCTATGGTTCTGGATGATGTCCGTTTTGTCTTTTAGGTATTTTGAAGTTGTTGTGTCAGACAGCAATTTCAGATGTTTACCTATGCTGCCATCTTGGTTTCTCCTGATCTATAGTATATCTCATTTAATCCTCAAAACAACCCTACCAAGCAGGATTTACAAATACCACCATTTAAAGATAAGGAAACTGAAGTACAAGGAGGTTGAATAACTTCTCCCAGCTTTACAACTAGGACTTAGCAGTCAGAGCTGATGATTTTAAAATCTGTCTTTTCAACAATAGTCCATTTTAGAATCTCATCACATATAGAGTACATAGTAGGTGGTCAAAAATGCATACTTATTTGTAATGAATTCCTATTTTAATACACAGAACAACATTTAAAAGCCAGAGAAGACTAATGATCCTCTTACTATAAAATAATTATGCTTAAGGCCTTACTGCACTTTCATCTTAGAGTAGACCACTGTTCCTGGTATTTCTACACTTGAGTGTGTGCTATTTTTTTTTATTGTTTAAAGTATTACCTGTCTTCTATTTTCCCTGATTGACCCCCACCAGCCACTCCTACCCCCGAAGGCAAGCCCCTATGGCTCCAGTGTCTGTGTCCATTGGTTATGCTAATATGCATGCATACAAGTCCTTTGGTTGATGTCTAACGCCCCTCTCCCCTGCCTTCTCTCTGAGGTTGGATGGTCTGTTCAGTGCTACCTTGTCTCTGGATCTATTTTTGTTCAACAGTTTATGTTGATCATTATATCCCAAATACGAGTGAGATCATGTGATATTTATCTTTCTCTGACTGACTTATTTCGCTTAGCATAATGCTCTCCAGGTCCATCCATGCCATTGCAAATGGCAAGAGTTCTTTCTTTTTTTTTTTTATAGCAGTGTAGTATTCCATTGTGTAGCTGTGCCACAGTTTTCTAATCCACTCATCTGCTGATGGGCACTTAGGCTGTTTCCAAATCTTAGCTATTGTACGTTGTGCTGCTGTGAACATAGGGGTGCATATATCTTTTCTGATTGATGTTTCTGATTTCTTGTGATACATTCCTAGAAGTGGGATTACTGGGTCAAATGGGAGTTCCATTTTTAACTTTTTAAAAAATATATATTTTATTGATTTTTCACAGAGAAGAGAGAGGGATAGTTAGAAACATTGATGAGAGAGAGACATTGATCAGCTGCCTCTTGCATACCTCCTACTGGGGATGTGCCTGCAACCAAGGTACATGCCCTTGGCCGGAATTGAACCTGGGACCTTTCAGCCCACAGGCCGATGCTCTATCCACTGAGCCAAACCGGTCAGGGCGATTTTTAACTTTTTGAGGAAACTCCGTACTGTTTTCCACAGTGACTGCACCAGTCTGCATTCCCACCAGCAGTGAAGGAGGGTTCCTTTTCTCCACATCCTTGCCAGCACTTGTCATTTATTGATTTGTTGGTGAGAGCCACTCTGACAGGTATGAGATAGCACTTCATTGTCATTTTGATTTGCATCTCTCAGATGATTAGTGATTTTGAGCATGTTTTCATACGTCTCTCAGCCTTCTGTATGTCTTCTTTAGAAAAGTGTCTATTTAGGTCCTTTGCCCATTTTTTGATTGGATTGTTTATCTTCCTTTTGTTAAGTTGTATGAGTTCTCTGTAAATTTTGGAGATTAAACCCTTATCTGAAATAGCATTGGAAAATATGTTCTCCCATGCAGTGGGCTTTCTTGTTGTTTTGTTGATGGTTTCTTTTGTTGTGCAGAAGCTTTTTATTTCGATGTAGTCCTATTTGTTTATTTTCTCCTTAGTTTCCATTGCCTTAGGCTTAGGAGCTGTATAGGTAAAGATATTGCTACGGCATATGTCTGCTATTTTGCTGCCTATGACTTCTTCTAAGATTTTTATGGTTTCCCGGCTTACATTTAAGTCCTTTAACCATTTTGAGTTTGTTTTTGTGTATGGTGTAAGTTGGTGATCTAGTTTAATTTTCTCTGCATGTTTCTGACCAAATTTCCCAGCACCATTTATTGAAGAGACTGTCATGACTCCACTTTATGCTCTTGCCTCCTTTGTCAAATGTTAATTGAGCATAATGGCTTGAGTCTATTTCTGAGTTCTCTGTTCTGTTCCATTAATCTATATATCTGTTCTTATGGCAGTACCAGGCAGTTTTGAGAATGGTGCCTTTGTAATACAGCTTGATATCTGATATCGTGATCCCTCCAACTTTGGTTTTCTTTCTCAGGATTGCTGAGGCTATTCGGGGTCTTCTTTTATTCCTAATGAATTTTTGGAGAGTTTGTTCTAGGTATGTGAAATATACAATTGATATTTTAATGGGGATTGCATTGAATCTATAAATTGCTTTGGGTAGTATGGACATTTTTATGATGTTGATTCTACCAATCCATGAACACGGTATGTTCTTCCATTTGTTTATGTCTTCCACATTCTCTTTTTTCAATGCCCTGTAGTTTTCAGGCCTTTTACCTCTTTAGTTAAGTTTATTCCTAAGTATCGTAATTTTTTTTGGTGCAATGGTGAATGGGATTGTTTTTTTAGTTTATCTTTCTGTGCGTTCATTATTGGTGTATAAAAAAGCCATAGATTTCTGGGTGTTAATTTTGTATCCTGCTACATTGCCAAACTCATTTATTAAGTCTAGTAGTTTTTTGATGGAGTCTTTGGGGTTTTCTATGTACAATATCATGTCATCTGCGAATAACGACAATTTTACTTCTTCTTTTCCAATTTGGATGCCTTTTATTTCT
>NW_006285779.1:5274609-5281285 GCF_000327345.1 Myotis davidii
TCCCTGATTGAGTTTTGGAAGCTTGTATTTTTCTAAGAATATGTCCACTTCATTTAGGCTGTCCAGTTTGTTGGAATAAAGTTGTTCATAGTATTTTTTCATAATCCTTTGTTTTTCTGTGGAGTCAGTTGTTATTCCATCTCTTTCATTTCTGATTTTGTTTATTGGGTCCTTTCTTTTTGCTTCTTGGTGAATCTGGCTAGAGGTTCATCAATCTTGTTTATCGTTTCAAAGAACCAGCTCTTGTTTTTATTGATCTTTTGTATTGTTTTTTTTTTGTCTCTATTGTCATATATTTCTGCTCTGGTCTTTATTATTTCCTTCTTCTGCTTACTCTAGGCTTCTCTTATTGCTCTCTTTCTAATTCTTTGAGTTGTAAGGTTAGATAACTTATTACCATTTTTTTTTTGAGGTAGGCTTGTAGAGCTATGAACTTCCCTCTCAAAACTGCTTTCACTATGTCCCATGGATTTTGGATTGTTGTGTTTTCATTGTCGTTTGTTACTAGGATGCTTTTTATTTCTTCTTTGATCTCTTTGGTAACCCAATAATTGTTTAATAGCATGCTATTTAGCCTCCAAGTGTTTGATTTTTTTCATTGTTTTTTTTTGTAGTTGATTTCTAATTTTATGCCATTGTGATCTGAGAAGATGCTTGATATGATTTCTGTCTTCTTGAATTTGAAGAGACTTTGCCTGTGTCACAATATATGGTCTGTCTTTGAAAATCCCCTGTGTGCACTTGAGAAGAATGTATATTCTGTAGCTTTGGGGTGAAATGTTCTGAAGATGTTAATTAATTCCATCTGATCTAGTTAGTCAGTTAGGATTGATGTTTCTTTGCGGATTTTTTGTTTAGAGGATTTATCTAGTGGTGTCAATGGGGTATTAAAGTCCCCTACTATGATTGTATTGCTGTTGATCTCTCCTTTGATATCTTCCAGAAGTTTTTTTTTTTTATATATATTTGGGTGCTCCAGTATTGGGTACATATATGTTTACTAGAGTTATATCCTCTTGTTAAATTGCTCCCTTTAGTATTATGACGTGGCCTTCCTTTTCTCTTATTATGGCCTTCACTTTGAGGTCTAATTTATCAGATATAAGTATTGCTCTCTCAGCTTTTTTTTTTTTTCATTTTCATTCGCCTGAAATTTTTTTCCCCATCCCTTCATTATCAGTCTGTGTGAGTCCTTTGTTCTGAGGTGGGTCTCTTGTAGACAGGAGATATATGGGTCAGGTCTTTGATTGGGGCATTTAATCCATTTACATTTAAGGTTATTATTGATAGGTACTTGTTTGTAACCATTTTTATTCTTTATGCCTGTGTTTCTTCCTATTTCTTCTTTTGACAGCAGTCCCTTTAGCATTTCTTGCATTGCTGGTTTGGTGGTAATAAACTTCCTTAACCCTTTTTTTTTGGTCTGTGAAGCTTCTGATTTCACCATCAATTTTGAATGATAGAGTTGCTGGGTACAGTATTCTTGGATTTAGTCCCTTGCTTTGCATCACTTTGTACATTTCATTCCATTTCCTTCTGGACTGATGTGTTTCTGTTGAGAAATCAGTTGATAGTCTGATGAGAGATCCCTTCTAGGCAACTTTCTGTCTCTCTTTGGTAACCTTTAAGATTCTTACTTTGTCACTGGTGTTTGCTAATTTAATTATGATGTACTTGGTGTCAGTCTTTTTGGTTTCATCTTGTTTGAGACTGTGAGTTTCTTGGACTTGTGTGGGTTTTTTCTTCCCAATATCAGCGAGTTTTCTGTCATTATTTCTTCAAACAGGTTTTCTATTCTTTGCTCAGTTTCCTCTCCTTCTGATCCCCCTATTATGCGGATATTGTTTTGCTTCATGTTGTCCCAAAGCTCCCTTAGGCTCTCCTGTTTTGTAAGTGTTTTGTTTTTTTTTCCAGTTGCTGCTCTACTTGGATATTTTTTCCAACCTTGTCTTCTAGCTCACTGATGCGGTCCTCAGCTTATTCTAGTCTACTGTTGATGCTTTCTGTTGTGTTCTTTATTGCAGCTATGCCATTCTTCATTTCTTCTTGGTTCTTCTTCATTTCCTCTTGGTTCTTACACATGTTGTTGAAAATGTCTTCCATCCTTCAGTGTCCTTATGACCATTGCTCTGAATTCTTTCTCTGAGAAATTGCTTGCTTCCATTTCGTTTACTTTTTTTCCCCAGTGATTACTTCTTTTTTTTTTTTTTTCCTATGGGGGCTGTTTCTTTGTCTTCCCATTTTTGCTTCTCTTAGGCTATCTATTTGTGTGGCTTACTCTCTACCACTTTGACCAAAAGGCACAAAATACACCTTGAGAAGACATGACAGACAAGGAATGAAACACGACTGTATTCATGACACCAATAACCCCAAATAAAGGTGACCACCAGAGAAAAGAGACTTAGGGGAGAGAAAACAGTGCAAAAATGTTATTGAGAAAAGGAAAAAAGGTAAGAGAGAAAAGAAAAAGAGGAAAGAAGAATGGGAAAAATATATACATATATGGGGGGAAAACTCCACAAAACCCACAACTAATCAAAAAAATGCAAACACCGAACACTCAGAAAAAAAGGAAGGGAGCTGAATCTGAAGAGGCAGAGCTTATTTCCAGAAGGTTAGACAAAGAAATTGAATGAATGGGGGAATGCCCACAATTCAGTATAGAAGAGGTAAAAAGAGAATGAGTGTATAAGAAGAAAAGTAAAAAACAAAATATTCAATAAAAAAACATTTCCCCTTTCTTTACTCTATATATCTATATATTCATCTATTTTTGGAAAAGAAGAATAGAGGAGGGAGCAGATAGGCCTGAGATGGGTGAGTGAATCTAATTAAGCTATTAGTAGAGGAAGAGAAC
Source organism: Myotis davidii (assembly GCF_000327345.1). NCBI lineage: Eukaryota > Metazoa > Chordata > Mammalia > Chiroptera > Vespertilionidae > Myotis > Myotis davidii. Next base: position 5,277,470 of record NW_006285779.1, read on the forward strand.
AAGTGAGAAGAGGGAAAACAAAAGCATAAAATAAAAAAAAAATAAACAACAGCAACAAGAAAAAAATTGTCCAGTGAAGAAAGAAAAAAGAGAAGGGTGCATGGACTTGGAGCAGGGGAGAGGAAATTAGATTTATGAGTAAGCCAACAGAGACTACTATAATAGTAACTAGAGGCCCGGATCATGACATTTGTGCACTGGAGGGGGGAGGTGTCCTTCAGCCTGGCCTGTACCCTTTTGCAGTTTGGTACCCCTTGGGGGATGTCCGCTTGCTGGCTTAGGCAGACATCACCTGAGGGGTCCTTAGCGCTGCTGCAGGGGCGGGAGAGGCTCCTGCCATTGCTACTGCGCTTGCCTGCCATGAGCCTGGCTTCTGGCTGAGCAGCGCTCCCCCTGTGGGAGCTCACTGACCACCAGGGGGCAGCTCCTGCATTGAGCATGGTCAGTGTGCATCATTGCGACCAGTCATTCTGCTGTTTGGTCAATTTGCATATTAGGCATTTATTATATAGGATGCATCAATAGAGCAGATAAAGAAGATAAATTTTTATCAGGGAGTAAAAAGGAGAGAGAAAAACTAAAATAGGAACAGCAGAAGAGAGGATTAAAAAGGGGGAAGTGAGGAAGAAAGGGTTGGCATAAAGGAAAAAATAAGATAGAGTAAAATAATGATAAAAATAATAAAATAAAAATAGAATGTAGGACACTAATTTAAAAAATAAAAAAAATAAGAAAAAAAAATCTGTAATAATAAAAGTGTAGTATGCTAATTAGTCCAGACAGCCGAACAATCTTCCGGATGAAGCCGGGGCTTCGAGGGCCAAGCCCCTTGCATGAATTTTGTGCATCGTGCTATATATATGCCTAAGTGACCAGCCGACAGGCCAGTAGCTCTGACGCACACCGACCACCAGGGGGCAGATGCTCAACGCAGGAGCTGTGGAGCTACAACTTTGTAGAGTGACCACTTGCACTCCGGGACCCCTCGGGGGATGTCAGATTGCTGCCCTTGTCCCGATCCCCGCAGGCCAGGCCAAGGGACCCCACCAGTGCACAAATCTGTGCACTGGACCTCTAGCAATAATACTAATAAAAAATAAAAATAAAATGAAGAAAAATATTTTAGTTTCTTAAGTAAAAGATAAAAAAAAAGTGAAGTAGTGAAGTTTGTTTACTTCAGCTGAGTATTTAATGTCCCATGGGAGCTGGTCTGAGTCCCCCCTCCACTGTACTGTGTGCCACGTCTCAGCTTCCTGCTAGATAGTAAGCACTGTGTTAAAGCTCTCAGGGATCCACTGCTCTTCTCTCTCAGATGCCACTGCCTTGGTTTCATTCAGGTGGGATCAATCTGCCTGCTTGTGTGTTGGTATTCTTAAAAACACTATCTATTCTGTGCCATGCATAGGGCCTGGCACATTGTAGGTGTTTGATAAATATTTGTTGAAAGAATAATGAATGGGTTAGGTTGTTGTGGTCTGATAACCATGCAAATTGAAAACAAAGATCTTTAATTCACTTAACTTGAGGGTAGTTGTCCTTCCAGTGGCTGTTACTGGATCTTTGCTTACAATCACCATTAACCTGAAAAGCCCCAGTATCTATAGAGAACCTATGAGTCTAATGTTATAAAATATTCTCTTGTGGAAAATAGAGGTCTTAAGAAGCTGTGATTTGCATGTAAAGAGGGAGCTCTCACATCTTGAGAGTCTTGCTGCCTTCAAGATAGTTTGTTTATTCAGAAGGAAAAAAATGCAGGGGAAAAATTAAAAACAGACAAAAACTAAATGGACAACTCTTAGTAATTGGGTATGAGGGAGTAGAATTCCTGAATTTTGTTCCCAGCCTGGCAGCTGATTTATCCCTCCACTTTCAGTTCTTGCTTTGCTCCTCTAGCATCCTCATTTGCTGTACTAGTATAGGAGAGGGCTATGGTGACTATATAGAAGTGAGCATTGTGAAAACTTGATGACATTGTTAGGCTGATGAGTTACCACCATGGAGACCAATATTATGCTCATCTTCTGGCAGTTCTGGTTTCTTAAAAGTTGCAAGGCCTCTGGAAATAACTGGGAGTTAGGTTGAGAAGTAAACTTTTCTTGGGAATTAAGGAATATAGAGTGGTTTTTAAATTTTATGCATATTAAATTTTGATCCCTTTTCTGGGGTTTTTAGTCATCATCAAGGGTATTTGGAAATGAAGGGATTTTTTTTCTTTTTCTTTTTTTTTCACAAACTGCTTAATATTTGGGAATTAATGAGCTAAAGATAATGATCATGTACCATTGGGTCAATCATATATCCAGTATACCAAGGCCACTTGGAAACCAATTGTGAAAGGCTTTTCTTGAGAGATGAAAATGGATTGGGATTGGAATTAGACTGTGGAAGACTCTCTGAAAGTTAACTCGAAGGTTAAGTTAAAGGGTTTGTATTTTATTCTTTAGACAATAGAGAGTCAAGGAAGGGTTGTAACTAAGAAAATTGTATGTGATATTTTAGAAAGATTTTTCTTATGGCTCATAGGACAGAATAGAACAATGGTAGATTCCTGGCTGCAGAGGGACAAAAGAGAGGCTAGTGAAGATATCCAGGAGTGAGATGAGGATAGACTACATTAGTGCATCCGTAGTGGGAAAGAAAAGGATAGAGAGTTATTACAAATGAAAAGTTGACAGGACATAGTAATTGATTTGATATGGATAGTATCCTTTACAATTAATTTGTGCTCCAGTTGTAACATGAAAGGGAGACCTTTTTTTTTTTTTTAGAGAATTCACTGGGACCAAAAAATCTTTATAAACTGAGGGATTAATAGCATCAGCATGAGTCAAACTTAATTAAAAAAAATTTAGTCAGTGCATAGCAGGTTTTTGGCTCTGTCATTTCAATTAGAAACAATCCTTCTTCTACTTTTTTTTTTTTTTAACTGACTCCTCTACCCAAAGTCAAAATAAAGTCAGACAATTCAATAGTTGAGAATGTGGTTAAAGTGTTTTCAAATTATTATTACCTGGGCAGGAAACACTTTTGTATTTGAGACTTCCCCAGATATATATATATATATATATATGGCATATCTGTGTGACATCTACTGAGTGGCCAGATTATTATGACCACCTGACATTTGTAGGCAAATTAGCTATAATTTCACGCTGAAGTTGCTAGAGGTCCAGACCATTATAAATAGGGAAGCAGGTTGTTTACCACGACAGTAGAAGTGACTTTTTTTCTGAAGATATGGGTAAACAACGTGATTTAACAGCCTTTGAACATGGGATGTACTTGAACGTGAGTGGCCGGATCATTATGACCACCTAATATTTGTAGGCAAATTAGCTGTACACTGCATCATATGGGATATGGAAGCCGAAGGCCTGTTTGCTGTCTGCAATTACCAAGATAAAACATCTCCAATTTGCACAGGAACACAAGGATTGGACAGTTGAGCATTGGAAAAAAGTCATGTGGTCCGATGAATCACATTTCCAGTTGCATCATGCAGATGGCAGAGAGAATATGGTGGAAACAGCATAAAAGCATGAACACCACATGCATGAGTACAACCCTTCAAGCTGGTGGGGGCAGTGTTATGGTTTGGGGGATGTTTTCCTGGCATGATTTGGGCCCTTTAATTCGTGTGGAACAACGTCTGAATAGCACAACATACCTAAGTATCGTTGCTGATCAAGTTCATCCTATCGTGTTGATGGCGTATCCCAATGCAGATGGCTTCTTCCAACAAGACAGTGTGCCATGCCACGGTGCTCGTATTGTGCAGGAGTGGTTTCAAGAACATGAGGGAGACTTTACCTTGCT
>NW_006285779.1:5281433-5291678 GCF_000327345.1 Myotis davidii
AATTACTGATGGGGTGGTCATAATAATTTGGCCACTCACGTTCAAATATATCCCATGTTCAAAGGCTGTTAAATCACGTTGTTTATCCATATTTTCAGAAAAAAATCACTTATACTGTCATGGTAAACAACCTGCTTCCCTATTTATAAGGGTCTGGCCCTCTAGCAACTTCAGCGCGAAATTATAGCTAATTTGCCTACAAATGTCAGGTGGTCATAATAATCTGGCCACTCAGTGTATGTATGAATCTAAATAACACATACTGGTGGAGGAAAAAAATCTTTCCTGTAGCTAATATTGCACTCTTAAACCTGCTCTATTATCCTACAGTTGTATGTTCTTGTTTATAAATAGGGATTAGATGAGTGAATGGATGGCCCAGTTAATCATCATCATTGGTGTTGTTATGATCATACGGCTATTTTTATTATTGACGACTTTTATTAAACATTTCATATGAGCTAGACATTGTACCCACATTATACCTACTATTTTATTTAATTCTCTCAAAAAACTTATGAGATAGGTACCATTTTTATTATTGCATAGAGGAGGAAACTCAGGGCTCAGAGCTATTATATAACTTGTTCAAGATCATACAGCTAGTATTTGGCAGAGCTAGGACAGAACTCAGATCACTTTGACTCCAAAGCATTATTTTATCTGGTAAAACACTTCCAAGTACATTTCTAATAGACATGTGGGGAGCATCAGTTTTAGAGCTAAAAATCAGCAGCACAGTATTGTACCTCCTAAAGATAAATCTGGTAACAGGGGCTTGGAATTATTTACAAAATATTTGATACCATGTTTCTAGGCACCTGTCATTTTGCTATACTAGTATATGGAAAACATCTCAACAAGTCAGTGACTAATAGTAATGAATCACTATCTGCCCATGTAGTTTTTTTTTTAAATTGTGGCAAAAACATATAACAAACCATTTACTATCTTAGATCTAATATATGAATTCAGTAGTGTTGTAGGACACAATAATCAACATAAGAAATGAGTTGCATTTCTATACACTAACAATGGGCTATCGGAAAAAGGAAATTAGAAAACTATCTCATTTATTATAACATCAGAAAGAACAAAATGCTCAGGAATAAATTTAACTAAATAGGTGAAAGAGGAGTCCACTGAAAACTATAAAACATTGACTAAAGAAATTAAAGAAGACACACATAAATGAAAAGACATCCTGTGTTCATGGATTAGAGTATTTAATATTTTAAAACAGTCATAATACCCAAAGCAATTTACAAATTATATGCAACCCCTACTGAAATCCCAGTGGCAGCTGGCATCTATTGTTATACAAAAATAGAAAAACAGTCCTAAAATTAATTTGGAACCAGAAGCGACCTCAAATAGCCAAAACCATTCTGAGAAAGAATAACAGAGCTGGGAACATCACACTTCCTGATTTCAAAATATATTTCAAAGCTACAGTAATAAGAGAGTATGACACTAGCATAAAACAGACATATAGATCAGTGGCACAGAATAGCCCAAAAATAAATCCATGCAGATATAGTCAACTGATTTTCACCAAGGGTGCCAAAAATATACAATGGCAAAAGGATAGCCTCTTCAACATATGGTGTTGGAAAAAGTGGATATTCATTATCCATAGGCAAAGAAATTGGACCTTTATTTGATACTATGCAAAAAGTCAAATGAAAATAAATTAGAGTTAAACATGAGATCTGAAAGTGTAAAACTCCTAGAAGAAAATGGGAAAAGCTTCACGATCTTGGTCTTATAAATTATTTCTTGGATATGATAGCAAAAGCACAGGCAACAAAAGCCAAAAAGACAAGTGGGACTATATCGAACTAAAAGTTCCTGCACAGTAAAGGAAAGAATAGTAAAGAGGCAACTTGTGGAATAGGCGAAAATATTTACAAATCATATATTTGATAAGGGGTTAATAGCTAAAATATAAGGAACTCCTTCAATTTAATTGCAGAAAAACCACTAATAACCCAATTAAAAACTTGGTAAAGGACTTGAGTAGATATATCTCCACAGAAGACATATAAATGGCCAAGGGTATGTGAAAAGATGCTCAATATTGCTAATCATCAGAGAAATGCAAATCAAAACCACAATGAGATATCACCTCATACCTTTTAAGATGGCTATTATCAAAGAAACAAAAGGTAAGTGTTGGTGAGGAATTAAACCTTGTACAGCATTGATGGGAATGTAAAATGCTGTAGCCACTATGGAGAACAGTATAGAGCTTTCTCAAAAAATTAACAATTGAAATACCATAAAACCGAGCAACACTTCTGGATATTTATCCAAAAGAATTGAAATCAGGATATTGAGATATGTGCACACCCATGTTCATTGCCACATTATTCACATTAGCTAAATATGGTAACGACCTAAATGTCTATCAACGGATGAGTAGATAAAGAAAATGTGGTATACTAGTATACATACAATGGTATATTTTTCAGCCTTAAAAAAAAGAAGTCCTGACCTATGCAACAACATGGATGACTCTTGAAGATGTTATACTAAGTTTTAGAGAAATGTGGTGTACAACATTGTGTAACATCTGCTGTAATAACACTATATTGTATACTTTAAATTTTAAGAGATTTGATCTCATGTTAAGTGTTTTTGCTATAATCAAGATTTATGTCATTTATAAAACTCTAAAGTTTATTATATGAGTAAAATAGGATTTTAAAGTGTTCACTGTGACTCTTTTTGGCATCTTAACTCAATTGTAAGATCTTTGAATGTGGAGTTCATTTTATTTCTTCCATACCCATCCTTTTAAAATGGTGGAGAACCACACAGTAGATAAAGCTTTGGTTAATGGATATACACTGAGTGGACAGATTATTATGACCACCTGATGTTTGTAGGCAAATTAGCTATAATTGCACGCTGAAGTTGCTAGAGGGCCACACCATTATAAATAGGGAAGCAGGTTGTTTACCACGACAGTAGAAGTGACTTTTTTTCTGAAGATATGGGTAAACAACATGATTTAACAGCCTTTGAAGTGGAAATTAATTACGAGGAAAGTAAGGACATTTAAACTGATGGAAACTGATATCTTTGAATATTTACTATGTGCCAGATACTGTGAAAAATGTTTACTGTATTTTGTTTTATTTAAATATTTATAAAACCCTGTGAGAAAAGTATTACTACTCATCTTTTAGAATGAGGTGTCTGAGATTCAGAAACATAGGTGAGTTGTGTGAGAGATTATGGTTAGTAGGTCTTTGTTTTGTATTGTTGTTTTGAATGTTTATTTTTTTCTTAGTCTAGAAACATCTCTTTAGCTACTAATAAATTATTGTGACCTTGGGGAAAAAATTTATCATCTTAACCATTTTTAAGTGTACATTTTAGTAGTGTTATGCCAAGGTAGTTTTGAGTCTATGTAAAGCTATCTCCTCTTTATCTCCTTCACTTTTGTCAGATTTATGTTTTACATTAGTAATTCTATAGTACATTTGCATGGTATACTATTGAGTCATCACATGATTGGCCCATAAAGTGATCTGTGGCATGAAGGACTTTGTACTGAATGAAGTTAGAAAAACTCCATTGGGAGGGTTCATTCATGTGGGTAGATTCATGTGGGGTAACAAAGATCTACAGAGGCTAGTTTTCAGAGAGTTGGAGGCACTCTGTCTGCTTCCTAAGCTGGCCAGAGCATCTCTTGGGCCCCCTGTTACTAAGAGAATAGTAAGAACTCCCCATCAGGCAGTGTGGTTGATTAATTCAGAGGAAGGCAAGACATTCTTGGATATTTCAAAGGTTTCCCTTTATCCCCAAAAGTACCCATGTAAGATGTACTGCTCCATTCAGAGTCACAGTCAGAGATCATTCAGAAGATTATGTTCTATGTAAATAAAAATAAACAAACAGTCAAACAAAACAACAGAAAAAAACAGACTTGGCATGGACCATTTAATTGAGTTCTTTCAGGACGCTAACTTTGGCACTTCTTAATTTAGGGTTAAGCTGCAGTCTTCATGTGGGTCTGATATCATTTTGTGTCCAACTCCCCACTCAGTCTTTGCATTAGAAAGCACTTTATTAGAATTTCTACAATTGACAAAACCACTTAAGTAAGTTTTTTAATGAGGCCCTCTCCTCCTCTCCCAAACATGGGGTCTTTTTCTCCTCAGTTGTCTACTCAGACATTTCGAAAAGAAGAGAAAGATAGGTGTCTCTGCCTTTTGGGGAACTGTGGGATCTTCCATTTAAACTTGTGTGTTTTGCTTTCTTGGCCTGTTTATATAAATATAAGAAACCAGAAGCCAGTAAAAATAAAAATCATGAAGTTATCCATGAAACATGCAGAAGCAGCCTCCTTGAATGATAAACAAGCTCAGCTGCAGGAAGATCTGTGGTCTGATACTCATTACTGAAAAACTTCCACTGGATGGACAGTTTGTCCGGATGAGTTAATTAATTTTAAGAGCTCTCTGTCCTCTTAGAAATATACCATTCCAGATTGGCTGAAAACATGTTTACTTTGAACATTCATCAGTAATTCTGGGTCAGCCACCCCACAGCTTGGTTTGCTTTGGTGCCAGCTGCATGTGGCAGAAGTTAATTTGTGAGATGTCTCTTGTGCTAAAAGGGGGAAAAAGTCATGTGGGGAAATAGGACTCTTGCAGAGAGAAGGGAGTGTGGAATTTCCAGTTCTCAGAATTAGGAAGTCTTGAGCACAGAAGCTAGTTCATATGAATCTGTATGGAAATCAGGGGCTTTTCCCAAGGATAACTTCTCATCTCTGCAAATGAATTTCCATTTCGATATTCTAAAAATATTTAAACAAATTATTTCACATGTCCAAAGGCTCGCTTTTTAAAAAAATCCCAGATTTACCCTGCCTTCCAAGTCCTGTTTGAATCTTACTTTACTCCCAAACTTCCTTTTATTGCAGTGGCTTTATTAAACCTTCTCTTTCTGATGTTCTAAAGCACTGGGAGATAATAACTGTGCTATTTTCCAATGTATTTTGATGATGTCTCAAGTGTATTTAGTAGGTCTCAATTAGACTTAGGTGAGGAATTACCTTGTGAGTGGATAGAACAAGTGACAGCCTTTGCAAATGGTTTTGTAAAAAAAATGTCTCTTTCTCCGCTTCCTCCCCATCCTTTTCTTAAAAATTTATCTTTATTGTTGAAAGTATTACAGATATCCCCCTGCCTTTTTTTCCCATTGACCCTCTTCACCCCACACAGGCCTTCAACACAGTATTGTCTGTGTCCATGGGCTATAAATATATGCATGTAAATTCCCTGGTTAATCTCTCCCTAATCCCCACCCCCACCTTCCCTCTGAGATTCATCAGCCTGTTCCATACTTCTATGTCTCTGGATCTATTTTGTTCATCAGTTTATTCATTAGATTCCACACATGAGTGAGATCATGTGATATTTATCTTTCTCTGACTGATTTATTTCGCTTAGCATAATACTCTCCAGGTCCCTCCATGCTGTCTCAAAGGATAAGAGATGCTCCGTTTTCACAGCTGCATAGTATTCCATGGTGTACTAGTAAATGTACCACAGCCTTTTTATCTACTTGTCTACTGATGGGCCTGCAGATACATATATCTATAATAATGAAAGCTTAATATGCTAATTAGACTGGACATCCTTCCGGACGCCCTTCCTTCTGGACAAAGCTGCAGCGGGTGGGAGCCGAGGCAGAGATGGCAGAGGCCCCAGCTGCAGCGGTGGTGAGCAGTGGGCAGGGGCATATACGTACATATATATGTATAGTTTTTCCCCTCTATCTAACATGTCTTTTTATTCTACTTTTAAGATTTTCTCTTCATGTATGGTTTTCAATAATTTGATGTGTTGTGGTGTTCTTCCTGTTTCTTTTTCTTGGGGTTCTCTGGGTTTATAGTTTTTTAAAAAAAATATATTCTATTGATTTTTTACAGAGAGGAAAAGAGAGGAATAGAGAGTTAGAAACAACGATGAGAGGGAAACATCGATCAGCTGCCTCCTGCACACCCACTACTGGGAATGTGCCCACAACCAAGGTACATGCATTTGACCAGAATCGAACCTGGGACCCTTCAGTCTGCAGGCCGATGCTCTACCCACTGAGCCAAACCAGTTAGGGCATGGGTTTATAGTTTTAATCTATAGTCATGCACCATTTAACAATGGTTCTGAGATATGCATCTTTAGGCGATTTTGTCTCTGCACACATCATACAGTGCACTTATAAAAATGTGGGTGGTATGGTGTTATTTAAGAAACATCCAAACCTATAGAGAATTTAAAAAAAAATCTAAACATTATTTGGCAACTATTTCCTCCTAACATGATAGACCTGAAAGGTAACATGTGCAATTTCCCATTTTAATGCTCCTATATTATATACACAGTATACATACACTTAAAATGTGAGAGACAGCCCAGTCTCTTACACACAGACAGCAGGTCATGAGTAGTTTGAGCTACCCATACATCTTGCATAGATATTGGGCAAAATAATCTGTGAATATTTTTTACAGTTTTAACAAATACACATAAATATAAGAACATAAATGACAGTTGAGAATTTTATAAGAGTTTATTTGAGCCAAACTGATGACATATGCCAGGGAGCAAGATCTCAAATGCTCTGGATTCTCTGGAGAATAACAGTTTTGCAGCTTCTTTTATGCATTTAAAATTAAGGAGGGAAATTAAGGAAGATTATATAGAGATGGGAGAAAGCAAGGCAGGAATTTGGATTATGGTATAGTTAACAATATTATATGCTCTCTTGAGGGTTGTTACTTCAAAGTTGTATTAAACCTAGAAGTACGGAAATAAAGGCTTGTTTAAGACAAAGATAAACCTTTTACTAAAAAGTTATATGGCTGGGACATGATTACCCACCATGACCTGACCTGTTTGAAATTTATGATCAGATTGCTCTGTGAGGTTATTTTCTATAGAACTTCCCCCCCACCCCAATCCACAATGGTATGGCCTGTTGGTCTGTAGGGGAGGAAAAATAATTTTATGTCTACTCTTCTAGGTTCTTGGCTGACACATCTTGTAATAAAAGACAGATTAGCAGGAAAAAAAGTTTAATAACATGTATACCTCCTGTTGATATAAGAAACATTGAAACCTGTAGCGAAATTTTATGAGTTTATTTGAGCCAAACTGATGACAGTTGCTGGGAAGCAAGATTTCAAGTGTTCCTGAGAATGGCAGTTTACAGTTTATTTCTTCCCTTTTTAATGCATTTTTATTGATTTCAGAGAGGAAGGGAGAGGGAGAGAGAGATAAAAACAAAAATGATGAGAGAGAACCATTGATTGGCTGCCTCCTGCATGCTCCCTACCAGGGATCGAGCTGCAACCCAGGCATGTGCCCCTGATCAGAATCAAACCTGGGATCCTTCAGTCCACATGCTGATGCTCTATCCACTGAGCCAAACCAGCTAGGGCTTACGGTTTCTTTTATGCATTTGGAATTAAGGAGGGAATGTAAGGAAGGTGGGAGACAGGATAATTATATGTTTTCTTGGGGGTGGTTATGTTTCTGGGGGTCTGAAAAGGGTATTACTCTGACATTTCAAAGGTGTATTAACCTAGATGTACAAAGACAATGGAAAGGCTTGTTTAAGGCAAAGATAAACCTTTTACTAAAGAAGTTATATGCCTGGGGCATGACTACCTACCAAGACCTTCCCAGTTAGGAATTTATGATCAGATCACCCTGTGAGATTACTTGCAGTCATTGGACTTGTCAGGTTTATTACAGTATCCATTTTTCATCCATGCTCCTCCATTATAATCTTACTAGTGGCCCAGTGCACAGATTTGTGCATATTGAAAGGAAATTAATTAGAAGGTGGCTGGCGGGACAGGACTGGGTGAGATGGGCTAGATACACCCTGGAGACAACCTCCCACAGTCCCTCCCCAGCCGGCTGCATCTGGGGCGCCATTGCGGTTTGAAGGGTGTCTGCGGTCACTGCAGCTCGGCAGTAAACCAGACTCTGGCCGACAGTGCCTCAGCAACAACATGTGGAATCACGCACCCTATGAGGAATTGGGTTCCCTCCTCTCTGGTTCTAGGGTGTGTCACCGCAGCTCAGCATCTTCTGTATTGAGAGTCTTGCTGGTCAGTGTGGGTCATGCCTATTGGATGGTCAGACAGTCGGATGATTGCTTAGCTTTTTATGTATGTAGATGGAATCACTGCAGTCTGTTGTTGAAAGTGGTTATGTAGCACATGACTGTAATTTAAAAGTTTTGACCATTATTTTCTCAAGTATTTAATCTTTTTCTTCTCTCATCCCTTTTGGCACCAATTACTATGTTATGCTGCTTAAGATTGTCTGATAGCTCAGTGATGCTCTGTTAAAATTTTTCAGTCTTTTTTCCTCTCCATATTTGTCATTTTGGACAGTTTCTATTGCTCTCTTTAATTTCATTAATCATTGTTTGTGCAGTGTCTAAATTATTGTTAATCCAATCTAGTGTACTTTCATTTTAGCTATATATTTTTTCTAGAAATTCTATTTTTAAAATATTTCTAATTTTTAGTCTTGTGCTTTCTTTTATCTTTAACACATAGAATATATTTGAATTGTGTTTTTTTCATATCTTTGGTTACTACTTCCATTATTTATAATTTCTGTGTCTTTATATTTATTGATTTTTTCTCCTTTGTATGGGTCATATTTTCTTGCTGCTTTGAATGCTTGGTAATTTTTAATTGGATGTCAAACATTTTGAATTTTACATTGTTGGATGCTGGATATTTTGATATTAAAATTTTTTTTGTGTGTGTGTGGGTGATGAAATTAAATTCCTTGGAGTCAGTTTGATTTTTAACTTTGTAAGGGTGATCAAAAACAGTCTTTTTTCTATGGCTAATTTGGCTTCTCTGTTGAAGCAATACCTTTCTGAGGCAGTACCATTTGACATCCATACCCTTCGTGCTCCATGCCTTGTATATAATGAGGTCTTTTTAGTCTGGGTGCCCAGAACATGAACTATTTCCGATCCTATGTAAACTGTCGTGGTTTTTTTCACTTACTACTTCCTGGTCATTCTTTTTTTTCCCCTTGGTAATTTTTTTCACATATGGCAGGTCATTACCCAGAGTTGTCAGGTGCCTCCTCTACAGATCTCTGGATCTCCTGCTTTTTGTGTAGCTCCACCTCTTCTGTACTCTGTTCTGTAACTTCTAGTTGCCTTGGCCTCTCCTAATTCTGAACTCTGCCTCCTCAATTCAGCAAGACTGCTGAGTTCTATTTGGGTTCCCCGTCCTGTACTAAAGCTTGAAAGCTCTTTCCAGGTAGTGAGAAAGGGCATCACAGGGCTCACTTTCTTTGTTTTTCCTTCCTTAGGGATCAATGTCCTGCGCTTTCTGTCTTCCTATGCCTGGAACCATTGTTTCACATATACTGGTTCTCTTTTAAGCTATTTAAGGTAGGAGAGTTAATCTAATTTCTCTTATTTCATCATGACTGGATGCTAAAATTTGTGATATGGTTTTAAGTTTCCCAGAATGTCTCACTGTCTTTTTTTACTGCCTTCCAAGGTGCTTATAATCCCACCATTAAATAATCATTAATTTGAGTCTTTTGGCATTTGAATATTCTATTGAGATGCGAAAGTGCTCTATAGGAAAGGAAGCATAATAGTACAAGTTCACTAAATACTTATGGGACATCTGAAAGCATAGAAATATTATAGAAGTAGAACTCTGGGTATCTGGTTTCATTCTGAGATCTACTACAAGTTTGTGTGAACCCTGGCCAAGTTATTTGACATGTATGGGCCCAGTTTTATCATTTGTGAAATGTAAAGGAGGAGGAGTAAATGATTAGTTGACTTCTGGCTGAGGGCAGTAGGTCCATGTCTTACTCCTTAAAGAACTTAAGTATAGTTAGAGAAACAACTAAATTTCATTAATACTTCAGCAAATCATAAAGGATGATATAGTAGAACTAGAGGCCTGGTGCACAAAAATTTGTGCACTGGGGGGGGAGTATCCCTCAGTCTGGACTGTGCCCTCTCGCAGTCTGGGACCCCACGGGGTATGACCACCTGCTGGCTTGGGCCTGATCCTCGGGGGATTGGACCTAAGATGGCAATCAGACATCCCTCTGGCAGTCCGGCAGCCCTCAGGGGATGTCCACTTGCCAGCGGGGAGCAGACCTAAGCTGCAGTCAGACATCCTTAGAGCTGCTGAGGCGTCAGGAGAGGCTCCCACCAACA
>NW_006285779.1:5291838-5298286 GCF_000327345.1 Myotis davidii
ATTATTGCTGTTACTGGCGCTCCCAGCTCTGAGGCCCCGGCTGGCTAAAAGCAGGTATTTGGGGTTTGTTTAGCTTCTATAATTGAAACATTGTTGCTTCCAGAGCTCAGAGCCGGGCCATGGCAGGCAGGGAACCTTGGCTTCCTCCATCACTGGAGCAAGCAAGCCTCATGTTCACTTCAGCTGCGTGGCTGCTGGCTGCCATCTTTGTTGGCAGTTCATTTGCATATCGCCCTGATTAGCCAATGGGAAGCATAGCGGAGGTACAGTTAATTACCCTTTTTGTCTTTTATTAGATAGGATGTTATGCATGCTAAGTGCTCTGAGATCTCAGATATGTTAACATAATAAAGTTTTCTGCAAAGATGGAAATCAGCCTGGCCGGTATGGCTTAGTGGTTGAGCATTGACCTATGGATTCCTGGTCAGGGCACATGCCCAGGTTGGGGGCTTGATCCCCAGTGTGGGCATGCAGAAGGCAGCTTCTCTTATCATTGATATTTCTATCTCTATCTCCCTCTCCCTTTCTTTCTGAAATTAAAAAATATATATTAAAAATATGGAAATCAAGGTGTTCCTTGAAGGTTTAGTATTTTTGGATAAAACAAAGGGACAAAATTAAGGGGAATAGGATGTTTGCATTTGTTAGAAAATTGTCATTGTTTAATGAGAGTTTAGTTTGCTGATAGTGGATCAATTTGAAGTTGTTATCTACAAAAATGGAAGTAATTGTTCTTTTTCCATTATCAATAAGAAATAATATTTCAGTAGTGGTTATAACTCTTGTGATTATTTGAGATGGTTATAATATAATTTTTTTTCAGATTTTTGAAGTTTGCAGAAACTTCTAGTGTTTTTAATATTTTTAAATAAATCCCATATCTAATATGTACCCCAAATAAAATTTAGTAAGGGTTTTCATTATTACTTATCCCCTCGACTTCTCCTGTATCCCCCTACCATGGTTAATGGCATCACTTTCTACCTTGTGTCTTAAGGAAAGCTTTGTATTATTTTTTATTCTTTTCTGAGTCTAATCTCACATATTTATTTGGCTATCAGGTATAGCCATCTTTAACTCTGGAATACTCTTTCTTGCTATTGCTGTATTGCCAACCCATCTTACCTCTCTCCTGGACCATTAGTGATATATTAATGGGTCTCTCTGCTTCCCAGCTCTCTTAACATATTCCTCATACTGCTATTAGTCTCATGTATAGTTTTCGGTAGATCACTTCTCTGGGTACAAAGCCTCTGACATCTCTTCAGAGCCTGGAAATAAACTTCAAACCATAAAGGCACTCATTTGTTTGTTCCCAGCTTGTTTCTCCAGGTTTCTTGCCACCCTACTGTACTCTAATCTTAGTATTCTAATTATGGTATATGGAAAAGGGAATATTTCAAACAGGAAGCAAAATTAGCAAAGGTATGAAAATATATAATGTACTTGGAGTCTCCATCAGATAGACTTCTACTTATCCTTCAATAAGGATTTGGTTACGAACTCAACCCCCTTTTTTTACACACTTCTGACTTTATCTCTTTTCCCTAAGTATGCAGATTATAAGTGCTTATTACATTGTTTTAGAATTATTTCTGTTCTTATTTGTTGTTATTACAGGCTGTGAGCTCCATAAGGGTAGGGACCAATAT
Organism: Myotis davidii; assembly: GCF_000327345.1. Taxonomy (NCBI): domain Eukaryota; kingdom Metazoa; phylum Chordata; class Mammalia; order Chiroptera; family Vespertilionidae; genus Myotis; species Myotis davidii. The sequence goes on from NW_006285779.1 coordinate 5,293,491, forward strand.
TTATTAATCTTTGAATTCCTAGTGTCCAATATAGTGTGTTGAGCACATTGTAGGAGTTGATGTGTTTGTTTGAATTATTACCAGCATATAACTAACACTCCCTTGAAAGCCTGGTCCTTTCTAGAACTAATTCTGTGGGTCCCCTGAGGCTGCCACTAGGAGGCTCCAAAGCCATCCACATAAGGAAATTTGGTTTACTTCCAAGTTAAGCAAGAAAATGATGTTGCTGGACAAGTCCTTATTAAAACTTCAGATGTCTAAACCTTTGTTTTAATTTCTTTAGAATTCTGTTTTGTTTTTGGTTGATTTTGATATTTAGTATTACATATCTTTGTATTACACATTATCCTTTGGAGAACTGATAGTATACTTAAATGATATATACATTCTAGTCCTAGCCAGTCTACAGAGAGTTGGGGGAAAACCAACTCTCAAAGCTTTTAGTTTTTCAGGCACAGAATGAACTTCAGTGTGACTGACTCTAATCCAGTGCTTAAGTATTTTTTTTCTTATTCATCAAAAAGCATGAATTAAGTGTAATTGTTGGCTTCCTGTTCTTGCCTATTACTTAGTTAGCTCCAAAAGATTTGAATACATCAGATTCTAATGGAAATTGTCATCTAAAATTATTGCTGCACAATGACCAAATATGTTAGGCTATCGGCTCTAATTGGCATTCATGTTTGCTGCTCTGGTAAAAAAAATTCTGAACCATTTCTTACAAGGTTGCCTCTTTAGGAGCCACTTGATAATGGGATGATCCTAGAGTTTCTGAGTGGTTTTTACTATTTAGATGTGAGGAGGCAGAGAGGAGCCCATTGGTGCAGATCTACCTTTTTTCTTTATGTATCTCTGTCTTCTCTCTCCATAATCTGAATTCTGTCTGTTCTTCATGCCGAGTTCATCTTCTATGGGGATTTCTCCAGGATGTAGCATTCTCTCTCTTTTTTCTTCTGAATTAAGCCAAAGTAAATTTTGGAGTTGGAAGACATTTAGTTAATGTAAACTGGTCTTGTACCAGTGTGTGAAAAATGGCACCAAATGTGGGTAAAAATGGCCCAGAGACACTTCGTAAACCAGCAAATATCTTGTTTTGGCCAAGGTTGGTTATGTAATAATTCTTGTCTCATCCTAAGAACTAATGCTTTACTTCATGCTATGTGTATCCCTACTAAGAGCTACTTATGATTACACAGTCCTTCCATGAGGTAAATTATTTAGCACTTTTATGAAGAATCAATCAGTGCAAAAATGTATTTGTGGATAGAATTTCAGCAATTGCAGATAAAATAAAAGAAGTAGTTATGATACATTCTGCTACTTTGTATAAATTAGATCAATTCTGCAGGAACTCTCACTTGAAAATAGACTTCAAGTTGGTTATGAGTCATGGTGCACAGATGAAAAATCAGGGCTGTGGTCAATACTGTAAGGACAGCCTTAGAAATATTTAGCTGAAGAATGATTTATGCTGAGTTATTGTGGGAAGTCTTTGCTTCTGGTTTCAGCCTCAACTCAATTGTATTGCTTGTTTTCATGAACATTCTTGTGATGGAACAATGGTGTCTTCATCTGGGAATGATGTAAAAGTAGAGAAATCCTGCAGACCTCAGATGAGGGGATTGGAACAGAGACTTGAATATTCATGGACATCTGCCAAGTATCCATATATATTTGCATACATTTAGTAAAAATGGATAAAGATACTTGCAGAGGCACATTCTGCCAGGGTGTCACTTATTCTGCTGGGTGATATGGGAAGAGCACCAGCAGTTAGGAGGCCAGGGTTATAATCTTTGTTTGGTACAAAACACCACGCAAACAGAATGCTGAGCAATTCACTTTATCCCTGTCTCTAGTTTCCTTATCTGTGAAATTTGAGGGTATTCTATTCTTTACTCATTCCTCTAGAGCAGGAGTCAGCAGAGTATATAGCCTGCAAGGCAAATCTCTCCACCACCTGTTTTTATAAAGTTTTATTGGAACACAGCCATGCCCATTTATTTATGTATTGTCTTTGGCTGATTTTGCATTACAACAGCAGAGTTGAGTAGTTGCATCAGAGGCTGTATGCACAACACTAAAATATTTACCGTCTGATTCTTTATAGAAAGAGTCTGCAACCCATGCTCTAGAGAACATTTTTAAAAATTGGGGGAGGGGTTCATAAACATTGACATTAGGGATGGCACTGATCTCTGATTGATTGGGGCCAAGAATGTCAAATGAGGACATAATGAATAACTCTTTTACCTGAAATTCCAGTAACTCCCTCCTAGGGATTCCTTCCTTATTTTTGATTCTAAAGAGATCCATTTTTGAAAGCTATATCAATTCTTTAGAATAGGCAACAATTTCCCAAGTCAAATGAGTTAGGACTTGTTAAAATGTTTTTTTTAAAATAGATTTTTAGAGAGAGGAAGGGAGAGGAGTAGAGAGATAGAAACATCACTGAGAGAGAAACTCCATCAATTGGCTGCTTCCTCCATGGCCCCTACTGGGGTTTGAGTCCACAATCTGGGCATGTGCCCTGACCAGAAATCAAACTGTGAACTCTTGGTTCATGGGTCAGTGCTCAACTACTGAGCCATACCATCTGGCGAGTTAGAAATTTTTAACCACTCCCCATAATCTGAAAAAGAGTATCCATCAAGATATCTACCAAGAATCTAAATTAATTATTATGCTTATGGTAAAATGTTAGAAGCATTCCTTTTAAAGTCAAGAAGAAGGCAATAATGCCCTCAGCTCACCTTTGTACTGGAGATACTAGTGGGCACAATACTATTAAGAATTGTGAAGGGTCTGAGGTTTTACCCTACATGCAAACTAACAAGGTAGCCTGCCAGAGTTGCATGGATGCTGGCAGAAGATATGAGACTCCTGTGTCAGATACAAAACAGTTTATTTTTCACAGCAATATCTGTGGCTAGAGTATTAGCACATGTTTTTAACTGTTTTGCGGAGTCTCAGTTCTCACAGGACAATAGGAAGAATGCTAAGTGATACTTGCATGTGAAATGGGTTGTATGACAGGAGGGGAACCCTGAGATTAGGGAACCCTGAATCTTTTATAATGAGAAATAAACAGGCCTGTCCTGTATTCTAGAGAAAATGCTGTATTTAATATATAGGATACTAAGCATGTCTACTCTTTGCTCTGGAGGGAGGTACTATATCTTCTAAGACTGTTTAATATACAAACATCTTTGAAAAGGTAATCTAGAAAAAGGCAGCCATTGTCTCTGATTGTAAGACAGTTAGAAATGCAAGAGTCCTATGTATTCCAATAAATAAGAAACGTAAGTAAAATATATAAGAATTAAGAAGGAAGAAACACATTTTTTTAAAAGAATAATTTTGATTTTTAGTGAGAGAGGAACATCTATGTGAGAAACATCTATGTGATAGCACAGCATCTGCCTCCTGCATGCCCCCTACCAGGGATCAATGTCCCACATCTCGGGCATGTGTCCTGATCAGGAATTGAACCGGTAACCTTTCTGTGCATTGGAAAATGCCCAACCAACTGAGCCACACTAGTCAAGACAACAAATTTGTTTTTTATTAGCAGATGTATAATTGGTTACATAATTAATTCATAAACATCTAGTAAAAAATGGTTCAAAATGATAAGAGGGTTTGCCAAGATTGCTAAAGTCAAGCTATATATAGCAAAACCAGACTCATTTTTTACAAACTATGGACAACTTAGAACATATTATTAAAAATTATACCAGCAAAAACCATAGTATCTTTGAATAAATCTAAGAAATATACCAAATTTTAATAGAAGACACTATAAAACTTTATTGAAAAACATTAAAGAAGACCTACATAGAAATGCATAATGTCATAAAAAGGAAGATTAAATATCTTGAAATTGTCTCCAAATTAATGTATAAATTCAGTGCAGTTATAACTCCTATAAGCTCTCTCTCTGTGTGTGTCTGACTTACTTAACAATCTGATTATAAAATGTTATAAAAGGATATAGCTGAGAGAGAGTACATGCCGTGGATGGGTATTCTTTGTACATTTCTCTGTTTGAAAGATTATATAATGAAAACAAATTAAAAAGGAAGTTTTTTTTTCTTCTAAAAGTGATATGCTGCATGTCTTGGAGATCCCTGAGTCTGGAGTTGTGGATGCTGGCTTGCACTGTTTTAATTATCCAGATAAGAGGTATATAGTATTAACTGGAATTGTAAAGAAGGGTGTAATTCTAAGAGACATTTTAAAGCCAAAGTGGATAAATTTGGTGACTTAAAGGGAAAGGAAGAGAGAGAGGAGTAAAAGATTACAGGGGTCAGAAACTAGAGGATTAGGGAAATGACATGGTCGATTAAATCAGGAAAATTAAAGGGCAAGCCAATTGGAGGGAGGTGAAAGTAGATTATGAACACTTTGGTTGAGAGTGATAGGTTCTCATCACAGAGGTCTTCTAGCATCTGTGAATCTCTTTCAAAGGACTATGATGTTGTGCATCTTTTCATGTGCTTATTAGCAATTTGTATATCTCCTTTGGTGAAATGTCTATTCAGATATTTTATTCATTTTTAAATTGGGTTATTAGTTTTTTTATTAAGTAATAAAAATTTTCTTTATATTTCTACTACATATATTATTTTCAAATATTTTCTTTGTCATCTTTTCATTTTCTTTTTTTTTTGAATTTTTTATTACAAAGGGTATTACATATGTGTCCATTTCCCCACCCCCGCCCTAGACAGCCCCCTAGCCTCCCCTATCCCCCAGTGTCTTATGTCCATTGGTTATGCTTATATGCATGCATA
>NW_006285779.1:5305031-5307098 GCF_000327345.1 Myotis davidii
CGTCAGGGGCTGTGCCTGTCCCAAGGGACGCGGCTGTCTGCCACGCGGTCTCCCTCCGACCCTCTGGGCTCAGCGGTCTGGCAAACTTTCCTGCCCAAATCCCTGTTTTTTTTTTTACCTTTCCAGGGGAGTTCTGCCCTTCCCGGCTGCAAACTGTCTCACCAGCTGAGCAATTTCGCCAATTCGGGGTGGGTGTTATTAGTTTCAGCTGCTCACTCCTTTTGCTCCAGGACACGACCTGGGACGCGTCTGCCTATATCGCCGCCATCTTCTGAATCCCTCATTTTCTGAATGATGTATCTGTTTGAATACAAGGCCTGTGCCTTTATTATATTGCCTCATATAATGTCAGAGAACGCCTGTATTTGGCAGGCTTTGATGACTATATTAAAATCATTTTATTGTGACTGTGTCATCTAGCCTTAGCTTGAATGTTTCTAGGAATAGGAAACTCACTCCATCCTCAAGTAGCTCTTTTCCTTATATGACAGGTTCTGTTATCATTTTTTCATGTGGAACTGTAGAGTATGTTTTTTGGTTATTCCCATAATGTTTGACTTTTGAGATTTACATGGAGTAAGTCAGTTATCTCTTCTATATGAAAGTAAGTTTTCTTTGCCAAGCTTACCACTCTCAGTCTTTTATGTCTCTTTACAATAACAATAGATGAGAAAATTGAGGCTTACAGAGGTACTTTCACTGTCACTTCTGCTTCTGCAACTAATAAGTAAACACCAAATCAGATTTTAAAAAAATCTTTATTGTTGAGATTATTGCAGATGTCCCTCTTTTTCCCCCTGTAGCTCCCCTTCACCTGGTTCCCACCCCACCCCCAGGCCCTCGCCACCATATTGTCTGTGTCCATAGGTAATGCACATATGTGTATAAGATCTTTGTCTCATCTCTTCCCCCACCCCCTCATACCCCTTTCCTTCTGAGAATCATCAGTCTGTTTCATTTCCATGCCCGTGATTCTATTTCATTCACCAATTTATTCTGTTCATCAGATTTTTTATTCATTTGATTTTTAGATTCAATTGTTGATAGATATGTATTTGTTGCCACTTTGTTGTTCACATTTTTTATCTTTACCTTTTTCTTCTTCTTCCTCTTCTTAAAGAATACCCTTCAGCATTTCATTTAATACTGGTTTGGTGGTGATGAACTCCTTTAGCGTTTTCTTGTCTGTTAAGCTCTTTATCTGACCTTCAATTCTAAATGATAACTTTGCTGGGTAGAGTAATCTTGTTTGTAGGTTCTTGTTATTCATCTCTTTGAATATTTCTTGCCACTCTCTTCTGGCCTGCATAGTTTCTGTTGAGAAATCAGCTGACAGTTGTATGGGCACACTCTTGTAGGTAATTAACTGCTTTTCTCTTGCTGCTTTTAAGATTCTATCTTTGTCTTTTGCCCTTGGCATTTTAATTATGATGTGTCTTGGTGTAAACCTCTTTTAGGTACACTGTAAATTTACAGGCCACTTTGAGTTCCTCTTGTTTTGAGGTTCTCTGCGCTTCCTGAACTTGTAAGTCTGTTTCTTTCACCAGTCATTATTTCTTCAAATAGGGTTTCAATATCTTCCTCTCTTTCTTTTTCTGACATATTCAGATGGTGGTACGCTTAAAGTTGTCCCAGAGGCTCCTTACACTATATTCATATTTTTGGATTCTTCTTTCTTTTTGCTCTTCTGGTTGGGTGTTTTTTGCTTCCTCATATTTCAAATCATTATTTGGTTCTTGGGATCCTCTAGTTTACTGTTGAATCCCTGTATATTATTGTTTATTTCAGTGAGTGTATGCTTAATTTCTGACTGGTCCTTTTTCATTTTTTCTTGGCATTTTCACTAAGATACTTGAAAGTCTCACTAAGTCCTTTGGAGGTTTCTAGAAGATTCTTGAGTAACCTCAGAACTGTGGTTTTGAACTCTATATCCAGTAGTTTTCTTTCTTCCATTTCTTTCATTTGTGACATGTTTCTTTGTCTCCACATTTTGGCTGCTTCCCTGTGTTTGTTTCTATGTATTGGGTAGCTGTTAAGTCTCCTTGAGTTGATAGAGCGGCCTTGTGT
>NW_006285779.1:5307442-5327266 GCF_000327345.1 Myotis davidii
GCTCCTGTGCAGGAGACACTCTTATGGAGAAGGTCTTGCTTCAGTGGGGCTTTGGTGTTCACTGAGTCTTCCCCTTGAATGTGTCATTTATGGATGTGAAGAGTTGTAGTCTGGTATGGTCTCACACTGACCACTAGGTATACTGGCTCTTGGGTCTCCAGGAAGGTGTAAAGTCAGCCACTGCCTGGGGCCACCCAGCAGGAACTACAGTGAGATCTTTAGATTCCTCTTCTTTGTATCAGGTTTGGAAGTGCCCAGATGAGGCCCAGCAGTGAAGCAAGGGAGGCTGGTGCTGGTACTGGGTCTAGGGCCTTTTATTGATAGGTTTGGTACTCTCTGACCCAGCTGCAGCTTGTTTGACAGGTTTTTAGGCTGAGCAAGGTCAGGCCATTAATAAGTAAAAGCCATTGCTCACAGCTTGGGTGGGGTTGTAAATTGGTGGGGTGGGATCTCAGGGAATCACCAGGGCTGAGCAAACAGAAATGGCTGCCAGTCAGCCCTGCAACTGGGGAGGTTCCAGCAGGGGAACAATGAACCCCATGAGCACCTCCTTCTAGAAGAAAGCTGCCCCTAAGTTTCTGCTAAGATGCTAGACAGTCCAGTTTCTCCTCATATGTGTCTGGGTCCCCCAGAGCTTTGCCTGGCACTGAGCTCAGAGGTAGCAGGAGCTTGTAAGTGCAGTTTGTGGTGAATGCCTTTTAAGAGGAGCAGCTGAGTCTCTAGCAGCCTGTGTGTCACTCAGCCACAATCCGCACTGTTTTTTAAAAGCCTGTAGTTCTTACTGCCCGTAGGGACTTCTTTTCCCAGCTCTGGGATCCTGGGCTGGGCATCTGGTGTGGGCTTGGGACCCCTTGCTCCTCTGGGCAGCCTCCGCAGAGGCAATCTCCCTCCCAATTAAAAAAGGGGCACACATGGGTGCCAGACCAGCCCATTCCACACCTTCGCACCTCCTACCAGTCTCAGTGTGCTTTCTTCTTTATTTCTCTAGTTGTAGGACTTCCATTCAGCCAGTTTGCTGGTGGTTCTGGATGATGGTTGTTCTGTATTTTAGTTGTAATTTTGATGTGGTTGTGGGAGGCAGTGAGTACAGGGATTTGCCTATGCCACCATCTTGGTTCTTCCCCCCAAATCAGAATTTGAACTGAGGTCTGCTTAACTCCAACTCTTCACTCTGCTTCGCTTGACTGGCATAGAATGCAGTGTGGCTATGTAATCTTTTGTATTCTGGATGTTCTGGTTCCATTAATTTAGTCTAAAATTTAATTAATTTTTTTTAGTGGCAATATTATATTTGGCAGTATATCACTTCCTTATATGTTAAGCTTGCATTTAACTAAAATTTACAATTCTTAATAAGATCTTAAATATCTGAACTTCTGTCTGGTACGGTGTTTGCATATTATCTTATGTAATTAATTTTCAGTATAAATGCAGGACTTTGTGTTCATGTCCTTACCTACATGTTAGGGATCCCATCCTACATTTCTGGGTTGCCAAGATAATTTTGAATGTTGAGCCTATCATTTTGATACTTACTCTTCCTTCAGATATATGACCATGAGCATCTTTGATAAGTATTCTCACTTTGTGTTTATCGAGTCTTTGATACAATGTTGAACAGATGAAGTATAGATAAAAATCCATATAGAATATCTGTTTCCCCCCAAACATTGTCATAATGCACTTTTCTAAAGTCTAGGAAGTATGTTCGCCCATGCGCATGCCCATTGTTTTCTTTTCTTAGTATTATTAAAATTAAGATAATATGGTCATTTTATTTCAAGGTTTTGGTTGAATGATGTTGAGCACTGCTTAAAGAACCAAATATTTCTACTGGTACCATCAACACGGGCATTCTCTTTTTTTTTGTTCCAAAGCCATTGCTGTCAGCAGTGAGCAGTGGCAGAGCAGCCTTTTTTTTTTTAAAAAATATTTTATTGATTTTTACAGAGAAGAAGAGAGAGGGATAGAGAGTTAGAAACATCGATGAGAGAGAAACATCGATTAGCTGCCTCCTGCACACCCCCACTGGGGATGTGCCCGCAACCAAGGTATATGCCCTTGACCGGAATCGAACCTGGGACCCTTGAGTCCGCAGGCTGACGCTCTATTCACTGAGCCAAACCGGTTCGGCCTTTTTTTTTTTTTTTTTTAAAGCATTTTCTTCTAAAATCCTTTAGTTTGCTATGTAAAACTTGAAAGTTTATAGAGTCGTTATCCAAATTGCTATTGATAATATAATTTGTTTCTATGGTAATCAGCTGAATTATATTTTAACTTATAAAAGTAAAACAAATAACTTTAGGCCATGAAAGCTTCCTGGTAATTGTGACACATTCTAGAAGAATGTTTATTTTTGAGGAAGGCTATTTTCTGAAGAATACTTTTACTTTGAGTGTAAATCATACTGTATAAAAAGCAACCTATCACTAATGGAAAAATAACTGGGAAATAGAAAGATCTGAAAAGTTACTCTAGCCCTGCTCTTGCTTTCTTTAGTGACTCACAAAATACTTCCAAATTGAAAGGACAATTACTGAGTCAGAATGTATCCAGAGGTATATGAAAAAAATATCAAGAGAAATTCTGAGTAGCTTACCCACAGAATGGCAGCTCTAGTTTGAGCTGAGTAGGCTGGCTGGGAGGTAAACTTGAAAACAGGCCAAGAATCCTGAATACACATGCTGGAGCTATCACTTGGTCCTATGGCATGAGATAGAGGAAATGACCTTCATAGTCACTAGTATTCAGACAAAGTTGTATTATTTTTTTCCCATGGAGAGTGCTAAAAGATGTTAAGAAAAGGCCCCATGAGGTAAATAAATACTAGAGGTGAGCTTAGAAGAGGAATGGAGGAGTGAGAATCTTAAGTGAGGTTAGAGAAAGATAATAAACAAAAAAATCTTCCAAGAATTTGGAAATGACCAGAGAAACTTGCAGGATGTATCATGAAGTTGGAGACCCTCAGGTTTATTAATTTTGAATTTCTTAATTCTTATGAAAATACTGGTAGTTTATAAATTGTCATTTTGGAATAAAAACAGGACTGTAATATGTGTATGATTTTTGTTTTATTGGTTTGTTTATTTTTTAACTGTATTTTTATTGATTTCAGAGAGGAAGGGAGAGGGAGAGAGAGATAGAAACATCAATGATGAGAGAGAATCATTGATTGGTTGCCTCCGGCACACCCCCTACTGGGGATCAAGCCTGCAACCAGGGCATGTACCCTTGACAGGAATCGAACCTGGGACCCTTTAGTGCAGGCCAACGCTCTATCCACTCAGCCAAGCCAGCCAGGGCTATATGTTTATTTTTAATTTTTTTGTTTTTCATTTGTGCTGCCTGCCCCTCACTCACTTTTTTTCTTTCTTTCTGTAGACATTGTTCGGAGTGATGTTGCCTTGGATAAACAGAAAGGCTGCAAGATTGCCCAGCACCCTGATGTTATGCTGGAGCTTCAACGGGAGAAGGCAGCTCAGATGCATCTGGTTCTTCTAAAGGAGCAATTCTCCAATACTTACAGTAATCTCATATTAACAGGTAAGGCTATTGGAGCCGGCTGGAATCTTAGAGCACTGTAGATTGATGGCCTCCATCAGTTAGTAACTTGATGCCTGGGAGACACTAAAGTGGGATCCAGATGAGCCCACATCTGTCTGTCTTTACTCACTATATCCCTTTTTAAATTGTGATGACTCTTGTCTTCCTATAAAAAACATTTCTTGTAGTTTGCAGATGTATTTTGGCTTGAGGTTATGGGCGATTCAGCATGTGTGTTCTTAAAAGACAGAACCAATGAAAACCTAATGAAGCCTTATAAAAATATTACTTTTTAGATGTGTGCCAGTAGATTTGAGAGAATTACTAAATTTGGTGTCTAAGAAGCAGCTATTTTCCTTTTTCTGTGTATGTCCTTTCTATGAACCCAGTGAATATAAAGATGAAATGCAAAAGAGATAATGATGCACATGCAGAGCTGAGAATGTTCTGTTCGTGGTGGAGTTTGAAAATATCTGGGGAATTTGATTTTCTTTTTAAGAGCAAAGAGGCTATGAGACTGAGCGATACTCCCTTACATCCTTGGTTCTAGGGGGGATGTGAATATGTGTGAGAGCTCAAAGGAAAAACAACTTTTTGCAGGGTTGCCTGCAAACTTTGCTGGTAAAGAGCACGAGAATTGCACATCTTTGTCAAACTTTGGAAAATATTCTAATAGCAGGGCCTGCCCTGGTAGCTCAGTTGGTTAGAGTGTTGTCCCAATACACTAAGGTTGTGGGTTCAATCCCCAGTCAGGGCACATACAAGCATCAACAAATGAAAGCGTAAATAAATGAAACAATAATTGGTGTTTCTCTATCTCTCTTTCTAAAAAAAATCAATAATAAAAAGTTTCTAATAACATTCACTAATGTGAGAATCATGAAGGACTTGAGATGAACTAATAAGAGCAGCTCAAGTTACCTTCATTTTCTTGAGGGCATGCAAGGCAGAAAGATCTGCATTATGTTTATTCAAATAAAATTTAACAAATCAAAAGTGTATTTTCCCTTGTTTACTAATATTTAAAAAATAAAAAGATGGATTGGATTGTCTGACAGGCTCTGAACATCTCACACTTATTTTTATAAAGTCTAAGTTAGGAAAATTTTAACTTTTTTTTTTTTTACAGGCTTCCTGGCATTTTACCAGGAATTGCTGAGTGGCAACCAAATTGTTTTGCTTTGTAAAAAGCACAAGTCTTTTTCAACTTTCCATTTTGTACCTGGTGGAAAACTCAATAGCATGAGATAAAAGCCAGATTTAAATGTGCCTTTGGTGAGCAGAGAAGAGGATTGTGGATTTCATAATATAGGCCCTGTTTTTTGCTCTTTGATAGGTCATTAAAGAAGGAAAACTGATAAGTGATTTATAGCCAATGATGCATTTCCCTAAATTGGTTAGTGAAACTGTGTTTAGATGTTTGGGAAGATTTCTCTCTAGATTTATTCAGTCTACCTCAGATGTACAAATGTGCATGTATTTAGTGTTTTTCAATTCTGTTATTGGACATGAAATATTTTTATTCTATCCTTATTTGAATATTTTAAGCACATATTAGAGAGGTCAGACCCCATGTTCTTTAATGTGGCATAGAAAGGACTTAAGGTAATTCTAACCCTAAACTGTGGATCCAGAATGTGGCTCAAAGGCATATTATCTTTGAACACACACAAGTGTTCTATTGAGTTCAATGGAATCTTTTCTAATTCTCAGTAACATAATCTTTTTCGATGTTTATTCACAGTTCAAACTGTTGGAATCAACATTGTCAACTTTTACCCTGACAACTTGCTTACTTTCCACTAAACAAACTTACCCTAGTGAAGAGCCTCTTTCCTGCTCTTACTTCTCCCAAGCTACTTCAAAGAGTCCTTAGGCATTTTCCACATTTTTCACCCAATGTCTGTGCAGAGGTGGTACCTTGCTACAGACAGAGCATTTGGTGTGCCCCGGTATGTTTACATGAAAGTTTAAAAGGTTTTGGTTCCAGGTGTTGGAAAGAGATGGAGTCATTTCAATTTAGCACCAATGGTAAAACTATTTTAGTGTCCTTTAAGTCTTTGATTTTAGACAGAGTGGTTTTCTAATTGTTATGAAGTTTAATCCTTGATTTCTTGTATAAATTTTGAGAACATGGTCTCCAGACAGCTAAACATAATATTTAAACATAACTAAACTAACTTTTGTAAATATTTCCCTTTTTAGTGATGAATGTATATTGGTAAGGAGGGTGAGGTTGAAGGGGCAGAGACCTCTCAGATGAAGTGACTTTCTTTACCAACATGTTCAGAACACCTACTCTTGGAGCTCTGCTTGGTGATGTCCACTTATTTCGTGTAACTCTGGCATAATGTTTGAGTATTTATGTGGGAACAGGATAAGGAAGCTGGGCCTCCAGAATCTCAGAAAGAGATAACTTTTTCATACCTCTGCCCTCCCCTCAATACCTCTCCCAGTTATTTAAAGAATTTCATGTATATGGGTAGCAGTGTGTCATAATTGTTTCCTGGTAAGTTAATGGCATATTATTTATTTTTAAATTGGAGAACTACGATCACAGTATAAGAAAAATATTAATAAAGGGATTGAAATGTCACTATGGTAAGAAATTAATAAAGTTATTGAAATGTCAGATAAAAGCATGTTAAAAATATTGTTTGTTGCCCTCTGCATCACAAGCAAGCCCTCATTCTTAGATGTTTTGTCTTTATTTGATATGACTAATAGCATTGAGGTGAGAGGCATGCTTTCGTGTTCTTCATTTCAGCTCATGATTTCTCTTAAGCAGACACCCCTTAGATGAGGGTAAATGATATTTTAGTTTTGATGATATTTTGACCATTTAATAAAAGGAAACAACTCTACAGTTCTAGTAACTACCCAGTTAATGGAAACTAATAATAATTCTTTAATGCATACATCTTATTGAAGTATTCCTCATTATATCATAATTTTAGGAAAGTAGATATTTTTACATGATACTAACCATGTCTTAATATTTTAATGTAAATTATTTACATGGTATTGGAAATAATGTTAGCCTCATCTAAAATAGAGGGTTTGAAGTAAACCTTAAGGTTACAGGAAGGTGAAGGAGTACTTCCAAAAGAACATCTGTGATAGAAATATTTTAAATGGTGATGAGTCATATACTACACTTATTACACTAACTCACCAACACCCGATTGTGTACTCATCTTGTGCTTCTTGAGTCTGAGAGTGTTAAATGTCACTCTTTAAAGAACAGGGATCATGTCTTTCATTTCTTTGTGCTCTCATGATTTTTTTTTAATCCTCACCAGAGGACATGCTCATTGATTTTAGAGAGAGAGGAAGGGGGAGGAAGGGAGAGAAACATTAATGTGAGAGAAGCATCAGTTGGTTGCCTCCTGTATGCACTCTGATCAGGATCAAAACTGCACCATTTCGGTATATGAGATGATGTTCCAACCAACTGAGCCACACCGGCCAGGGCTCTCATGATTTTTTTATTGTATGTGCATGCTCTCATAATTCTTAATCTAATAATAATGCTCTATAAATTTGTTTAAAATGTTCTGCTGTCTACATAAAGGATGAATTCACTTGAAGACTCTTTTTAAGGGATAATTTTAACATCAATTAAATAGTTTTTATAGGTTTAGATTCAGTTATTTGTCTTCCCTCACCTCACCCTCCTTTTGAGGTGTAAATTGAACTTTTGTGGAGGATTCCTATACTATAATCAAATGAAAAACAGAAAATAAAAGTTGAAAGTCAGCCTTCAAGGGCAATACATTTTCTAGGGTTTTGTTTAGGTCATAAACCCCTGGAAGGCAAGGAATAACTAGACAGTCCAAACCATGGCCATTATAAATGGATGGCGTTACTCAAGATGCACATAGTACCCCGTTGTGGTCCATTCTTCTAACTTCAATTAAGAAAAAGGGCTCAAATCAGTGGAGTGAAAACTATTCTTTCAGTTCCCACAAACCAAATGCTCAAAGGACTATTTCCAGATCTTTTAAATTATTTACATTATATTCTACAGTATTGAATAGAACATAATTTTATTTAATCATTTTCTTATTAAGGTCCATTAACTTCTATATATATTGACACATTTATTTCTGTGGAGTAGACATCTCAAAGTGGATGGCTGGATCAAAAGATATGTATTTTTAATTTTATAAACTCAGGTTTATTGAGGTATAATTTACATGCTGAAAAAATAAGTTCTGAAAAATGTATAGTCTATATTGTCATATAACCACAACCACCATCAAGATATACAAGATTCTGTCACTCTAAAAAGTTCTCTACCAAGCTGTAAAACATAGAAGGAATCTTTACCTTTTGCAACAGCATGGATGGACCTGGAGATTATTATGCAAAATGAAATAAGCCAGTCAGAGAAAGACGAATACCAGGTGGTCTCACTTATGTATGGAATCTAATGAACAAAATAAACTGATGAACAAAATAGAAACAGAGGCATGAATACAAAGAACAGACTGACAGCTGTCAGAGGGGTTAGGAGAGGGGGACTGGATGAAAGAAGATGAAGGGATTAGGCAAAGGACATATATGCATAGCCCATAGACACAGACAGCAGTGTAGTGATGAGCAGAGGGAAGTGGAGGTGGGGGGATAGATGGAGGTGGGTAAAGGCAGGAGCAGAAATGGGGATATCTGTAACAGGGTCACCAATAAAAAGAAAAAGAAAAAGAAAAAAAGTTCTCTTATTTCCCTGTGCAGTTAATCTCCTTTTCCTACCTCCAGCCCTTAGGTGTGTGTGATCTGATCTCTGACCCTAAATGTAATGCACAAAAGTAGTTGTGTGTGTATGATTTCTTTCACTTAGCATATTTTTTTTTGAGATTCATTCATCTTATTGCATATATCAATCAGCATTTCATTCCTTTTCATTGCTGAGTAATGTTTTATGTTATGAATATCCTACAACTTATTTATTCATCTGTTGATAGACATTTGGTTTATTTCTAGTTTTAGTGATTATGAATAAACCCAGTGTAAATATTTGTTCTCAGATCTTTGTGTTGACATGGACTTTCATTTCTTTTGATTTTATGATATCTTTTAACTTTATAAGAAACTATCAGACTATTTTCCAATGTGACTGTACTATATCTTACATCCTACCAACAGTATGTGAGGAGTTCTAGTTCGTCCACATTCTTGTCAACAGTTAGTGTCACCTGTCTTTTAAATTTTAGCTATTCTAGTGAATATGTAGTAGTATCTCATGGTTTTAATTTGCAATTTATCTTTTGACTAATGATATTGAGCATCTCTCTTCGTGTGATTATTTGTCATCTATAGATCTTTGGTGAAGTGTCTGTTCAAGCCTTTTACCCATTTTAAAAATATTAATGAGTTTTATTTTCTTGCTATTGATTTTTGAGAGTTTGTATATATTTTGGGCTATAAGTTTCTTATTAGATATGTCATTTGCAAATATTTTTTCCTCTGTGACTTTTAAAAAAATTTCTAATAGTTTTTTATGAAAAGCAGAAACAATTTTGAAGAAGTCCAATCTATTATTTTTTCTTTTATGATTTCCATTAAAAATTTTAATGCATCCTGTCAGGTAATTTTCAGAAAAGTTCATAGCAATTCCCATTCCCACTAGCAAAGTACAATAGCCGTTATTTCCTAGCATTCACATTAGCACTGAGTATTAGTGCCCTTTTCAGTCTTTTTCAGTATAACAAGTGAGAACTATTACCTCATTGTAATTTTCTGGCTATAGCCAGAGTGACTGTGTTTTCACATATTTGTTGGTGATTTGCGTTTTCTGTTTTGTGAATTACCTGCTCGTATACTTTGCTTTTAAAAAAAAGCAACACTTGGGTGTTGATCTGTTTCTTATCAGTTTGTAAATACTTGGTGAATTAGGAATGTTAATCCTTTGTCATGTGTATTGCAAAACATTTTCCTCCCTGTATATCATTTATTTTTTTTGGCTCTGTTTTTAATTAAGAGCTTTAATCTTTAACTATGACTGGAATTTATGTTTATATATAGTACCATGTAAGTATATAGCATTGTTTTCTTCCAAGTAACTAGCCAGCTTTGCATATACTGTTTTTAAATAAAACATTCTTTTGTCACTAAATTGAAACATCATATATGTTATATATTATGCTCTCACATATCTTTGTACCTATTTCTAAACTCTATTTTCTGTAATTTTTCTAGTCTTTATTTCTGTGCCAATGCTATACTGATTTGAAATCTGGTAAGGCTTATTAACCACTTCCTCATTTTTCTTTCCAAGGTTCCCATGACTGTTCTCATATAATTATTTTTTGAAATGTATTTTTAATTTTTCTTTAATTTTCGAGAAAACTCATTACTGAATTATAAATGTAATTGCAATAAATTTATATCCTAATTTGGGAAGGATTGATATTTTCTTTTTCTTTTTTATAGTTAAATTTAATATTGGCAGATTTTTTTTTCAACTATTTAATACTTATTTACACACACATGTTAGCAACAGGTATCATTCTCACTTTATAAATGAAAAGTTCAAGTCAGGATCGGTCCAAAGGCTTCTTTCTTTCTCAGGGAAGTTTGCAAAGGATCCCAGGCCTTGATACTCTAACTCCTAGGACCTGTTAGGGAGGTTTTGGAAGTACAGGTAGGGAAGTGGAGATGCCAGAGGACCTACACTCAGACCAGAAGACAAAAATACTTGGACATTTTAATGAATTCCCCTCTGTGTAGCTTCAAGTTACCAGGACACAGGCCCCACCAACACCCTTAATCTTCTCCTCCGCTCTTCTGCTGAAGAACTTGGCCTTCACAATGACAGGCTGCTTTGGGAGCTTTCCCTTCCCCAGAACTTTGTAGTAGCCCGATCGCACCACATCAATGATGGGAGCAACTTCAGTCTTGCTTTTGGCAGCATTGACTCGTGTCTGCTCGCTGACCAGGGTCCACAGTTTATCAAGGTTGATAGTTGGGCAGAAGCTCTGGTTCCTCTTAAAGTGGTAATGCCTCATTCCAACTTTACCAGAGTAACCTGTGTGGTATTTGTTGAAATTAATCCTGTGATGATGCAAGCCGCCAGCATTACTGCGGCCCCCCGGGTGCTTCCTGTGCTTGCCGATGCGGCCGTGGCCGTGGCCGTGGCTCACGTGGCCCCGAAGTTTCCGGGTCTTCCTCAGTCTGGATAGCATGTCGGTGGCCAAGTTGCAAGAGCTTGGCAGATATTTTTTAAAAAAAAAATTGTTGAGGTTATTACAGATGTTCCCCCAATTTTTAGATTCAATTGTTGATAGGTATGTACTTGTTGCCATTTTGTTTTTCATATTTTTGATCTTTTTCTTTTTCTTCTTCATCCTCTTTTTAAAGAATACCCTTCAACATTTCATATAATACTAGTTTGGTGTTGATGAACTACTTTACCTTTGTCTTGTCTGTGAAGCTCTTTATCTGACCTTCAATTTTAAGTGATAGCTTTGCTGGGTAGAGTAATCTTGGTTGCGGTTCTTAATGTTCATCACTTTGAATATTCCTTGCCACTCCCTTCTGGCCTGCATAGTTTATGTTGAGAAATCAGCTGACAGTCATATGGGCATTCCCTTATAGATAACTAATTGCTTTTCTCTAGCTGTTTTTAAGATTCTCTCTTTGTCTTTTGCCCTGGCATTTTAATTATGATGTATCTTGGCGTGTCCTCTTTGGATTCTTCCTGTTTGGGGTTCTCTGTGTTTCCTGGACTTGTAAGTGTATTTCTTTCACCAGGCTCGGAAGTTTTCTGTCATTATTTCTTAAAATAGGTTTTCAATATCTTGCTCTCTTTCTTCTTCTCACACCCCCATAATCCAAATGTTGGTATGCTTGAAGTTGTCCCAGAGGCTCCATTAACTATCCTCATATTTTTGGATTATTTTTTATTTTTGCTCTTCTGGTTAGGTGTTTTTTGCTTCCTC
This sequence comes from Myotis davidii, assembly GCF_000327345.1. Lineage (NCBI taxonomy): Eukaryota > Metazoa > Chordata > Mammalia > Chiroptera > Vespertilionidae > Myotis > Myotis davidii. The sequence continues at coordinate 5,318,929 of NW_006285779.1, forward strand.
ATAATTTTTTGATCAAGCATTTTGAGTTCCTTGAAGACATGATTCTAACTAGAGGACTATAAGTATTAGAGTTCTTCCTGATTACCCTAAAATGAAGCTCTGAGGTTGAGCAGAAAAGGAATCAAATGCTATTTTACATGTAATGAGACTAATGCTATAATCAACACAATGAAGTGTTTGTGTAAATGTCAGTGGCCATACACAAATGCACAGTCATGAGGTTAAATAACACATGACTAGAAGTTCTCAATTTCTCCAGCTGATTTATGGTTTTAAGTAGAATATACTATGTTGCTTGTAAGTCCTCTTATGAACCATCATATAAGTGAATAATTTTTTTAGAACTCAATTTCTTATAAGATTTAACAGACATAAAATTAAATTTCAATAGATATGATCAGAAGAAAGGTAACATAGGAGAGAAGGATATAATTGCAAAAACATACATTTTATACATGAAAAGCATTGTATTGGCAATTACTATAAAGAGTCATCAAGGATGCTTTTTAAAAAAAGTGCTCATGTTCTGCTTCTCTCAGAATATACTTGGGAGCATTGATTGATTAATTACCAAGTTGATGTATGCTTTTTCTTTGTGAATCACCAAATGAACTTCCCTGTTTTCAGGAGTCTTTGTATTAGGAGACCTGGAAAAATGATGATTACTTGTTGCTTTTCACCTATGCTCTGTAAGATGATATAGGAAGGAGTCTTCTAAATTCATTTTAACTTTAGTTCTCTCTTGTTTTCTCACTATGAGAAGCATTTTCTCATCAGTTCCTTCATTTAGGATGATGACATCACCTCAAAACATAATGGAATAAAAGCAATTTCTTTTGGACAGTTAATTAAATACAGATAGCCCTCTCTGTAGTCTGGTTGAAGTTAATGGTGCATTTTAGAGTATTAGGACAGTAATCTTCAAGTTCCAGGTGGGGTTGGGAAAGGGTAGCTAGGCATTCCAAGAGCTATGCAAGGAAATCCATTGAGTGGGGAAGTCTTACTAATAATTAATTATGCAGTCATCTTGTCAGAGGAGTATTAGTTTTTTATATTTTTAATATATCCTCAGAATAGAATGAGAATTTTCATAATTAAGAGGAATTGACAATGTACCATTATTCATTTTTAGTTTATTTTCAGTGTATCTCAACATATTGCATGTAGTTCACATGTGTCCAGTTAAGTGGATTTAAAGAAATTTTTGAAAATAAACTGGATTAAATATAGTTTTAAAGCCAGCAAGGAACAACAAAAAATTGTAAGACCAGTGGTTTTCTTTCAGTATGAAATATTTGTTGGCCACATAATATGGTAAAAATAATTTGACAAGAAGTTGTCCAAAAAAAATCTCTGAATTACTAAAAGAACTATTTTAAAATTTACATGTACTTTTAATAACGTCTAATGGAACAGTAATATAATGCCCAGACGTTATTAATATTTTAAAAATAGGAACAAAAAAGGTTTTGAATCATAATCAAAATAAGACACACATTGAAATTATTGCTTACTTAATTTTTAGCTGATAATTAAAATTTTTTATTTTGACCTATATTTTAGAATGTAACTAAAATATTACTGCAGCAAGAGCTGCATGTGAAATACATATATTACATATATAGTTATATATTAATATATGTATATAAAAAATTGGAGATCAATAACCTATGAAATCCTTTGTTCCTCAAAGAAGTATAGGGTAGTAGATATGAACAGGAACTTTAGGATTAAACAGATATGGATTTTGATCCTGCACTTAAACTGTACTAGTTTTGGGGGCCTTAGGCAAACTATTTAATTTCCTTCCCATTTGTACAATAAGCAAAATAATGTCTTATGTGGTTTGTGAAGGTTAGATGAACTGTTTTGAAGTACTTAACACAGGGCCATACACTCAATGAATGTTAGTTATTGTTGTTATAATTATTATCTTAACTAGAGGCCCAGTGCACGAAATTCATGCAGGGGTGATGGGCAAGGAGGGAGCCCCTCAGTCCAGCCTGCATCCTCTCCAATCCGGGACCCCTCGGGGAATGTCCGACTGCCGGTTTGTGCCCTCACTTTTAACAGATGACAGCTCCATTGTTATTTCTTTCTTTTCATATTTAAACCCATTGGAATTAGAAGGTATTCAAAGTGTGTATACATTTTGGGGGGACACCCTGTATATCTATATAGTCACCGTTGAAAGGAACCAACGATGGATTTGGAACCCTCAGACTGGGAACCTCGCTCACTCCCCACATGTCTCCCCACTCCCCTTTTCACTTTTGCAGGCAGTAAAAGAATCAGTGTTTTCTCTCATTAACTCAGAAAAGCACGTCCTGTCACCAGCTGCCCGAAAGGAATGTGCTAGGCCCCAAACGAGCGAGGCTCAGTCAGGGCAGCCTTCGCTCATGGATGCCCGCACCCGTAGTGCACATTCCTCCTCTGCAGTTGCCCCAACTATCTCACCGTTTCACTGAGAGGACGGAACTCCTTACCTCCTCTGGGTTACCGATCTTGAATGCTGACCGAAGGCACCTCAGCAAGGGCCGCCTGCACCCATCAGGTGTGTCTGTCCCCACCTGCTCCCATCTCAGCACCTGCATTAGCCCCATGGAGGTGATCTCATTGCTTCACTGGACTCCGCAGGAACAGGGCATCAACACTCCACCCTCTCACTGTCATCTTACAGGTGCCCACCCCCAGCACCCACAACACCCAGACACTCTCCACAGAACGTGAGCTGCTGGAGGGGATGTGCGCACGTCCTGTGGGGGACATAGGCATGCTGGGGTTGATGGAAGTGTGGTGGAGGGGTGGTGGTGGGGAACTTGTGCACACCATGGTCCGGGACTGTTGCAGGTATGAGTGGGTGACAGCGCACTGGGAGACATTTGCACTCAAGTGGGGCAGGAGAAGATGTATGCACTGGAGGCCTGTGGCTGTGCAGATCTGTAAACCCCCATGGCACAGCCAGGAGAACATCAATCTGGCCTGCCACGGTGGCTGTCCCTGCCTGTCCCTGCGATTGAGCACCTTCTGGGCCAGGAGGCGGGACTTGTGCAGCCAGTCCTTGGCGCTGATGGCCTGCAGGCACTACTTCAGTTCGGCCCGCAGGCTCTGCTTGGCACACTCACGGCTGCTGCTGCCGCCATGTGGGGAGTACAGGCCGCTCTCCACTGGCCCACCTCCCCCACCCAGAGGCTCTCCTCAGCTCACAGGCTCTCCATGCTTGCTGCCCACAGGCCCAGAGTGGCTGGGGCGTGTGGAAGGTTTGGCTTCCTTCCTCACCGGGGTGAGGAAGAAAGCCAAGCGTCCCGCCCAAAGGAGGCCAAGCATCCTGCCCAAAGGAAGCCAAGTGTCCTGGTGGGCTCTGTGGCCGCCACCAGAGGCAGGCCCTTGGCGGCCGGCTGGGGCATGCAGGAGGCTTGGCTTCCTTCGTCACTGGGGCGATGAAGGAAGCCAAGTATCCTGCCCGCTCTGGCTGGTTCTGTGGCTCCGGCTAGCACCGCCATCTTTGTGGCTATGGGTGCTGCCATCTTTGTGGCTATGGGTGCCGCCATCTCTGTCATGGAATGATGGCTAATTTGCATATTACCCTTTTATTAGTATTGATAATAAAGAGATTGTTCTTTAGAGAATGTTTCATAAATCAGTTCATGTCTCAGATACTACTATCACAATGCAAAATGGAAAAGAGCTAAATAGATTTCAAAAGAAGCAAGTTCTTAAGTTTCATGATTGTTGTCAGCACTAAAGTTTTCGCTACATGTTTTTTGTATGTGTATGTGTGTTTAAGGGTCTAGGCTTTGGAGTAAGTAGAATTTATTATAGAGATTATAGGGTCAACGGGTACATGAACATCCTTGCTACACTTCTCTAGTATCTGTTAGGGTTCTGAAGAAGAGAAATGCAACCATCCTACAATTTCTTGAGTCTTTGGCCTGTCTTTCCTTTGAATGTAATGGCTTCAGCAGTTATAGGTTATCTGCTCTTTTTTTTTTTTAGTATGAAGAAAATTTACAGTTATGCAGATAAAGATCTGTAATTTCACACATAATCAAGGTGAATGTGGAAGTATGGTAGATGTAGGAAGTGATAAATTGTACTATACAGCAAGGAAAAATAACATTTTGTTCACTTAGAATAGCCATTTGATTCTCCTGTGGCTTATGTTGTAAAATGTATTATTGTTACAGTGATTGATGATTAATGTATTAGGGAGAAATTTTCAGAGTTGAGAAACCTAGATTTCAGCTTTGCATTTACTTTACATGCATCCTGGAGCAAGACTTAGCTTCCTCAATTCATAAATTTGGAATTATAGATCTGCCTTTTGTCAGCACATTCTGAACACCTGTCATGTGCTAGCACTGTGGTATTCACTAGGGATATGTAGATGATAAGACAGGATCTGATTCTTGCTCTCCCTGAAAATACTAGTATAGTCCAGTAAGAAGATACACATGCAACCACTTATAGCTTACTGTGATTAGGGCTGTATTAGAGAGATAGGAGTCTGAGTTGGCCTTGGGGAATCGGAGGGGGTCTTCATGAAGGAAGTGGTGCTAATGATCTCTAAGTTTGTTACTCTTACATTAAAATTCTGGTTAACACTCATTTTAGAAATTAAGGACTATTTGGCAAAGAGATAGGCACAGGAGCAGTTTTCTTCAAACTTGTTGGTAGCTTGTGATGCCTTCAAATAAAAAAAATAGTTTACAAGTAACATACCTTTATTTGTACAGTAGGACTAGAGATACTATATATAGGTACCTGCATATGTGATTTGGAATTAGAATTGTTGAGCACCTTGGAAGAGCTCAACTGTTATTCTTTCTTCTTATTCTTTTTCCTCATTTGTCTCTTTTGCTTGTGTGAGAATATACTTTAGGGCAGTGATGGTGAACTTTTTGAGCTTGGCATGTCAGCATTTTGAAAAATACTAACTTAACTCTGGTGCCGTGTCACATATAGAAATTTTTTGATATTTGCAACCATAGTAAAACAAAGATATTTTTGATATTTATTTTATATATCTAAATGCCATTTAACAAAGAAAAATCAACCAAAAAAATGAGTTTGCGTGTCACCTCTGACATGCGTGTCATAGGTTCGCCATCACTGCTTTAGGGCCTCACCCTCTGCTTTCCCCCTTCAGTTTTTAATCCATACTTATGGCTTGAACTGTCACATAGAGGTGGGTCCTAATTTTTGTGGGATACGTAGCACACAACATTTTTTTTATCTTTAAAATAATGGGTACAGGTCTTTAAGATGATGGGTACAAAATTATGAAATCAAAACTTCACACAAAAGTTTACATAGAAAGGCAAAAGACCCAGAATAGCCAACACAATACTGAGGAAAAACAAAATCAGAGGACTGACACTCCTGACTTCAGACTTATTGTAATGATACAGTAATCAAGGTAATGTGGTATTGGTGAAAGACTAGACAAATAGATAATGGGATAGAATAGATAGCTGAGAAACAGACCTAGACAACTGATATAGCTTGGAGTCAACTGATCTTTGACAAAGGAGGAAAAATAATTCAATGGAGAAAAGTTAGTTTTTTCAACATATTGTGCTGGAACAACCGACATCTACATACAGAAAAACTAAGACTCTAGAAACATTTTGCCTTTCACAAAAATCAACTCAAAATGGCCCTGGCTGGTGTTGCCCAGTTGGTTGGGCATTGTCCTGTGCATTGAAAGGTTGTTGGTTTCATTTCCAGTCAGGGCATGTGCCCAGGTTGTGGGCTTGATAACTAGTAGAGGGCATGCAGGAGGCAGCCAATTGATGTTACACTCTCACATCAATGTTTTTCTCTCTCCCTCTCCCTTTCTCTATTTCTCTCACTTTCTCTCTCTCTCCCTCTCTCCCCCCACTCTCTCCCTCTCTCTCTCAAAAATCAATAAAAGTTTTTTCAAAATGAATTCAAAATGAACCATAGACCTAAGATAAAACACTAACCTATAAAACTTCTAGAAGATTACATAGAAGAAAATCTAGGTGACCTCAGTTTGGTGATGAGTTTTTATTAATTTTTTTTGGTGATGAGTTTTTAGATATAGCACCAAAGCATGCTCCATGAAAGAGAAAATGGAAAAGTTGGTCTTTATTAAAATTAAAAATTTCTGCTCTTTGAAAGATATTCTTAAGAGAATGACTAGGTCCAGAAATACTTTGAATTCTAATTTGAAATAATATAAAATGATATTTTATGTTTGAGTTGTTAAAAAATTATCTTCCCTTTCTCTTCACATAAACTGTGGTGTGTATTTCAAAAGTAAAGTTGCTGATCATCTACATATTTATTAGAAAAGAGCAAAAAAGAAGAAAAAAGAGAAAAAATATAAGTGTGGTTATTGCTAGAAAAAGGAGCTTAGTGGGAGGTAGAGAAGGATATGGAGGATAAATGGTGATGGATGGAAACTGATTTGAGGTGGTGAACACACAATAGAATGTAAATATGATGTGTTGTGGAATTGTGCACCTGAAACCTGTATAATATTAACCAGTGTCATGTCAATCTACACTAATAAAAGAGAAATATGCAAATTGACCATACCTTCATGACACCCACCCAGCCAATCAGGAGTGAGTATGCAAATTAACTCAACAAAGATGGAGGGTTAATTTGCATGCACAGGCGCCGAATAGCTGGGGATGGGGTGGGACACTTGCATCGTCGCCATGGCGATGTCGCAGGCGTTCCACACTGCTCCATCCACTCTGGGCCTCTGGGCAGTGTGGGAAGGCGGAAAGGCAGCTCTGGCAGGAGTGAAGGTGGTGCCAGCAGCCAGGGGAAGGAAGGCCCATTCTTGCACAAATCCTTGTGCATTGGGCCTCTAGGAAATTCAATAAAAAGGAAAAACAAGAAATTTGTTTTATGAAAGTGAAAATGACTAACCAAATAAAACACTTTTCCATATTAAATATAAATTTATAGCTAGGAGTGTTACTAGGAAGCAAATCCAACCCCACTACACTATAGGTACTTGTTCAAGGTCACACAGTTGGCTAGGTGGGACTAAAATCCAGGCTTTGGATTCTTGAGTTCACTGTTCTTCCTACTACAGTGTAAAATGTTTTCCCTCCTGGAAATGAAATAACTTCTGTTCAACTGAAAAATAATTAAACAATTTAAAAATTCATATATATACTCCCAAAGTTCTATTAATGGGTTACCTTGTCTCATGCAGAGGTAAGCACTTGTAATATGGAGGTGATATGTCAGTGTTTTAGCACCAGATGACCCTACCATCTGTTGGTGTGATTGACAGACAGAGGCACCACCATAAGGAGTGTAAGTGCTCTACTGTCAAACATGGGGACCAGAGTATCTCTGCTGTGGGAATAATGGAGTGCACATGTTACCTGAGTCTTGAAGGAAGAAACCTATCTAATAAAAGAGAAACATGGTAATTAGCCGTACATCCGCTACCCTTCCCATTGGCTAAGCAGGGCGATATGCAAATTAACTGCCAGCCAAGATGGCGGCCGGCAGCCAGGCTACTGACACGAACAGGAGGCTTGCTTGCTTCAGTGACGGAGGACTCCAATGTTCCCCGTCTGCCGCTGCTGGGCTCTGAGCTGCTAAGAAACATTGTTACAAATATAGAAGTTAAATAAAACCCCAGAAACCTGTTTTCAGTCAACCAGGATCTCAGAGCTGGAGTCGCAACAAAGTTTCAAAGACAGAAGGTAAACAAAGTCCAGAAACCTGCTTTCAGCAGCCGAGGTCTCAGAGCTAAAGCCAGCTCTCAGTTCCAGTGACAACCATAGAAGGTAAATAAATCCCAGAATAAAAAAAAGAAAAAAAGGAGAAGTTGGGAGCTTCAGTTGCCCGCCAGCCTGAAAATGGCCCTCAGCTCCTCAGCCAGACTGACCAGGGACCCCAGTGGAGACCCCCCCCGTCCCCCAAAGGGTGTGTGACCAGCTGCAAACAGCCATCATCCCCTGATCTAGGCTGGCCAGGCACCCAAGCGGGACCCCCACCCTGAAGCACCAAGATGGTGGCTAATTTGCATACTGAAGGCGGGCAGCAGCGGGCAAGGCTATCCGTGGTCCGGGACCAGATCTGTGACCCTGCCTGGTGGGGGGCAGCGCTTGAGGCTGTCCATGGTCCAGGACCCGGATCTGTGACCTTGCAGGCAGAGGGCAGTTCTTGAGGCTCTCCACGGTCTGGACCCAGATCTGTGACCCTGCCGGGCGGGGGCAGCGCTTGAGGCTGTCCACAGTCTGGGACCCAGATCTGTGACCCTTCCCAGAGGGACAGCAGCTCGCACAGGGGTGCATCGGCTGGGGTTGGGCAGGGCAGGGTGCATGGCCTGCACCCA
>NW_006285779.1:5327462-5331642 GCF_000327345.1 Myotis davidii
AATCGGCCCTGCTCTGAGCCTGACCACAGGCTGCACCTAGGGATTGGGCCTGCCCTCTGCCACCCGGGAGCAGACCTAAGCCAGCAGGTCATTATCTCCTGAGGGGGTCCCGACTGCGAGAGGGCACAGGCCGGGCTGAGGGATGCCCCCCCCCTCCCCCCAGTGCACAAATTTTTGTGCACTGGGCCTCTAGTATGAATTATAAAATGTGTGAGGTGAAGCAGTTTAATTTTGTTGAAAATGGAACATATCACTTGACCCTGTTATGGCCTGCAGAGACTTCCAAGTCCTTGTGGTAAAGGAGTCACTTAGAAGAGCATCCAATTTAAGAAACTACTTCAATCCAAGAAGATTAAGGCCATAGGGACTTTGTAATTTTCTTTAGGTCTTTTATCTTTATTTTTGGTGGCTGAGTGGTAGTTGCTAATATGGTCTCTGTTTAGGGTAATGATTAGATTTTAGGTATAGATAATGGAGCAAAGGGACATCCCTTTGTTATATACTTAAATTTTTAATACAATTCTAATTGGCTACTTATAATTAGCCATGAAATATTATCTTTAGAGAAATGTGAAGAAACATTTCTAAATATGAGGGGAAAACTGTTACTAAAGTAAACTATGACTTTTTTCTAAACAGTTTCTTCTTTTTCTCTTGTAGGTTGCTATAGATTACTTTCAGTATGTCTTCTCTTTTTAATTTATGCCTATTAGTCTGAAGTTATGAAATACCTGGTCAGTACTCTTCTGCTAATTTTTCTGAACAAAATAAACTTTTAACAGACTCTCAAATCCTCTCAGCACAAGTCTGTTTTCCAGTTGCCTAGTTTTGTGTCTCTGTATTTCTTTGTTAAAGGTTGTTTCTGTCTTGTAGCTCAAAATAACAGTATCTTCTTTTAACTCTCCAATAGCTCTGAACTGTCTTAATGAGGAGACATGAAATGCCATTGTCAGCCTCAGCTACTTATAATTTCTTAATTTAGAGAGGAATATAGCCTGTTTTATTTTATAAGAGTTAGATCATCTATATTTTTATGTCTGGTTTGAAAAAGCAAAACAATTAAGCTGCTAATGAGGTCTTCTGACAGTCCTATCTTGCTTCTCAGTGGAATATTAATACTTGCAGAAGATGAATGGGATGCCATCCTAAAAAGATGAGTCCAGCCCTAGCTAGTTTGGCTCAGTGGATAGAGTGTTTGCCTGCAGACTGAAAGGTCCTGGGTTCCATTTTGGTCAAGGGCACATACCTCGGTTGCAGACTGATTCTCTGCCTGGTTGGGATCATTTGGGAGGCAACCAATCTATGTGTTGCTCTCACATCAGTGTTTCTCTCTCTGTCTCTCCCTCTCCCTACCACTCTCTCCAAAACTCAATTGACAAGTCTATGAAGATACTTCATTTTGTTCCCCTTTTTATTCCAAGAAAATCAAATCTGCTCAGTGTGCAAGTCTCTGGGAGATACACGTTGAGCATTCATCCAGCAGTTCCTAATATATTGTTGGGATTTTGAGTAGTCTTTTATCAATTCATCACTTATTAAGTGAAAATAATTATATATAAGGCACAATGCCAGGAACCATGGAGAAAAAGAAGTTGAATCTATGTTCTTATTTCCAGGGCTAAAACAAAGTCTTAAATACTGATCTAAGAATAAATGTTAATATAAAAGTCTCATTTAAAATTATAAAGTTAGCAGCCAATATGAAATTAAATTGTTACAATTTATTCATAGTGTTGGTGGAAGTAGAGGAAGGTATGGCTCTTGGGAAATTAGTTCATTTTCTAAATTAGCTGAGAAATGATAAAGGGCTTGAAACCAATGACAATTTTTAAAAAACCATAGTGTCAGCAGAGAAACTGAGCAGTATATAAAGGTATAGTTAACCTTGCAGAACTAACCTTTATTTAAATACTAGAGGCCCGGTGCACAAAAATTTGTGCACTCAGGGGGGTCCCTCAGCACGGCCTATGCCCTCTTGCAGTCAGGGAGCCCTCGGAGGATGTCCACCTGCTGGCTTAGGCCTGTTCCCTGGGGGATCAGGCCTAAGTCGGCAGTCAGACATCCCTCTGGCAGCCTGGCAGCCCTCAGGGAATGTCCACTTGCCAGCAGGGAGCAGACCTAACCTGCAGTCGGACATCCTTAGCACTGCTGAGGAGGCAGGAGAGGCTCCCACCACCACTGCTGTACTGGCAGCCGTCAGCCTGGCTTGTGGCTGAGCAGAGCTCCCCCTGTGGGAGCGCACTGACCACCAGGGGGCAGCTCTTGGATTGAATGTCTGCCCCCTGGTGGTCAGTGTGTGTCATAGTGACCAGTCATTCCCAGTTGTTCTGCTGTTAGGGTCAATTTGCATATTACCCTTTTATTATATAGAATAGAGGCCTGGTGAATGGGTGGGGGCCAACTGGCTTGCCCTGAAGGGTGTCCTGGATCAGGGTGGGGGGACCCGCTAGGGGGCCTGGCCAGCCTGGGTGAGGGGCTGATGGCTGTTTGCAGGCTGCCCTACACCCCTGGTGACTGAAGCTCCCAGCCATTTTTTTTTTTATTCACTCCAGCTCCATGGCCATGGCGACTGGAAGTAGGTATCTGGGGTTTATTTACCTTCTGTAATTGAAACTTTGTTGCCTTGAGAGGAGGCAGCAGCTGCCAGGAAGCTTGGCTTCTTTCATCACTGGAGCAAGCAAGCCTCCTGCTTGCTCCAGCTCCGTGGCTGCCGGCTGCCATCTTGGTTGGGTTAATTTGCATATAGTCGCTCTGATTGGCTGGTGGGCGTGGCTTAAGGCATAGCAGAAGTACAGTCAATTTGCATGTTTGTTTATTATTAGGTAACATTGTGTTTCAAAAGATGCCTCAACTATGGTCAGACTAATGTCAGAGAAAATGACATGAAACATGTTCTAGAAAAATTAATAGAGTAGTAAAATTCTTAAAACTTAGAGGAGTCACAAAGGCCAGCAGGATTAGTATTCTGATTTCAACTTCAAGAGTGGACTTTGGAAAACAATTTGTTTAAGCCTCAGTTTCCTGAGCTATAAATGTGGTTTATAATAGTATCTATTTAATAATGTTGATGTCAGGATTAAATACTATGTATGTTTAGTGCTTAGTTCAGTGCCCAGTTTATAGTAAGCTTCGAGTAAGTGACAAAAATCATAAATATTATATAACCAACGTTTGGAAAAATAGTAGGGATTTAAAATATAATGAAATTATTTTTAAAAATTTAACTGGTTTTCTCATATAAAAATCAGAATAGCTCTTCTTATACTGGTTCATGAAAACCCTAGTACTACTAGTATTTTAGTCAGCTAGTATAGGTTTTAAAAAATGGTTAGTGAAATATTATTAATGTAATACCATTACCCTGTATGTAAATTACCCCCAAACACTATTAAAATCTACATCACTAATATGGTTATCATAAGTGGAGCTAATTCTAAGATTTTTTTATAGAGATTTCAGAATAGATTTTGTAAATGTTATAATTGGAATGGTTGTCTATTTTAAGAACTTGTTAAGAACTAAGGTCTTCTACCAAGCTATATACCAGTACACCAGTTTATTTTGCATTCTTTAGTGAAAAAGTGTAATAAGGTGGAATTAAGAATAAAAGAGGTACACAAGAAGCACTGATCAGGTATTTAGTATATCATATTAAAAAAATCATTATAACAGAGATTCAAGTTTTGTGAAAGGAAGGATAAAAAATTGAAATTCAATTTCAGCATATTTGCAAAATATATAGGCCTTCTTAAAATGAGGTGTATCTTTTTTTAAATTGTTTTATTGCTTAAAGTATTACAAAGAGTATTATATATGTCTCCTTTTTTTTCTCCCCTTGACCTTTCCCTAGCTTCCCGTACCCCCTAGTGTCTTGTGTCCATTGGTTATGCTTATATGCATGCATACAAGCCCTTCAGTTGATCTCTTACCCACCCCTCCAACCCTCCCCAGCCTTCCCACTGTAGTTTGACGTCTGTTCAATGTTGCTTTGCCTCTGTATCTATTTTTGTTCATCAGTTTATAATGGTCTTAATTATCCACAAATGAGTGAGATCATGTGGTATTTTTCTTTCATTGACTGGCTGATTTCACTTAGCATAATGCTCTCCAGTTCCATCCATGCTGTTGCAAATGGTAAGAATTCCTTCTTTTTTACAGCAGTATAGAATTCCATTGTGTA
>NW_006285779.1:5331654-5332258 GCF_000327345.1 Myotis davidii
TCATAAATGAGTGAGATCATGTGGTATTTTTCTTTCATTGACTGGCTTATTTCACTTAGCATAAAGCTCTTCAGTTCCATCCATGCCATTGCAAATGGTAAGAATTCCTTCTTTTTTTACAGCAGCATAGTATTCCATTGTGTAGATGTACCACAGTTTTCTAAACCATTCATTTGCTGATGGGCACTTAGGCTGTTTCCAGATCTTGGGTATGGTAAATTGTGCTGCTATGAACATAGGGAGGTGTATATTTTTGACTCGCTTGTATTTTGTGATATAATTTAATGACAAAGGGTTAAAATTGGATTAAATTTGGAAATGGAAAATATGGACCTCCAAAAAAGATAGCCTCAGTGGGAGGAATAGGACCTCCAACAATAAGTTTTAACCATAGAAGACTCCACTCCTACCTCCACCCCTGGCTGTTTCAGAGTCTTGAGAACTTCCTGAGAAGACAGTTACTTTTCCTGTCTTCATTTTTGAAAAGCAGAAGCCTGGAGTTCAGTCCTAGTTCTTCCACTTACTAGGATTTTGATTTTGGACATGTCACTTAATTCCTGTGAACCCATTTTCTTATCTGTAAAAATGAGGATAATGATATCTA
>NW_006285779.1:5332617-5334958 GCF_000327345.1 Myotis davidii
GGACAGAAACTGGCTGAAGAACCTAGAGACAGAACCTGGCTACAGAACCTGGATAGAACATGGCAAGAGAACCTGACTAGAACCTGGTGACTGAACCTGGCTGGAGAACCTGGAGAACCTAGCAAGAGAACATGGACACAGAACCTGGCTGGAGATCCAAACCAGAACTTCGCTGGAGATCCTAGACAGAACTTGGCTAGAGATTGTGGCTAGAAATCCTGGCAAGGCTGCTGATCAACTGAACGCTGTCTCCTTGTCATTCCTTCTTCGCCGACTCCGTCCACACCTTTGGGGACCCCTGGACCTGCTTGGGTTGGACCCCAGCAATAGAAGTACTTTGCAAATTATAAAACCAAAACCATATATGAGACAGGATTATAATACAGTATGTCCTTGGGTTACGTCGGAGATCCGTTCCTATGGTGCGACATAATGCGATTTTTGCTGTAAGTCGGAACCCACCTACATAACCACCTACGTCACTCACATGGAGCACATACACAGCAGTAATGAAGTGAAACAGTAAAAAAAAAAAATTAAAATGCCTGACCTTTACTTGTAAATAAATAATAAGAAGCATAATGCACATATATACATATGTCGAAATGATGGAACTTTTTTTTATAAATAAACTAGAGGCCCAGTGCATGGCATTCGTCCACTGGGGGTAGGGTGCGGGGAGGGGGGTCATCCCCTCAACCCAGCCTGCACCCTCTCGCAGTCTGAGACCCCTCCGGGGATATCCGCCTGCAGTCAGACATCTCTCTTGCAGTCCAGGACCCTTTGCTCCTTACCGCCTGCTTGCAGCGGAGGCAGGAGAGGCTCCCACCACCACTGCTGTGCTTGCCAGCAATGAGCCTGGCTTCTGGCTGAGTGGTGCTCCCCCAGGGGATAGCTCTTGCATTGAGCGTCTGCCCCCTGGTGGTCAGAGCACATCGTAGTGACTGGTCATTCGCCCTTAAGTTGATTTGCATATTAGGGCTTTATTATATAGGACTAGTGGCCCGGTGCATAAAATTCGTGCCTGAGGGGGTGGGTGTCCCTCAACCCGGCTTGCACCCTCTCCAATCTGGGACCCCTCGGGGGATGTCAGACTGCAGGTTTAGCCTGATCCCTGTGGGATTGGGCCTAAACTGGCAGTCAGACATCCGCCTCGCTGGCCTGTTTGTTCCCCCACCCCACCAGCCTGCTAACCCCTAACAGCCTCTGCCTCGGCCCTGCCACCATGGCATTGTTTGGAAGGATGCCCGGTCTCCCAGAAGGTCTCCCAGTCTAATTAGCATATTACCCTTTTATTAGTGTAGATGGGAGATGGTGATGTAACCACGAAACGATGTACATTGAGGCCGACGTAACCCGAGGACTGCCTGTATAGGGATTTTCCTAGGTGTTAACTATATTGTGCTTAAGGAAATAGTTTACAAGGTTTATTATTGCAAAGTACTTATCACTATAAAAAGAAGTTTGTAAACTTGAAGCAAAATAAAATTTTTTGACCTCTTTTTTATTTTAATAGAGATAATTAGATTATGAGAAGTAAATGCTAGAGTTTACTGCAAAAAGAAAGCTATAGAACTAATTGGAATGGATCAGTTATTTTCCAGATTTTTTAAGAGAAACCTAAAAACATGTAAGGCATGGAATTTTCTAATATTACCAGAATAACCAAATGCCTCTTAGAGTTGTAAAAGAGGCTTTGCTTATTAGCTTCGTAGAGATTGAGGAGATATAAAAATGTTTTAATGAAAATAAGAATGCCCCCTCTTACTACTCCCCCCCCCCGTGGGAAATAAAAATGGTTTATTTCAGTTTCTACAATTTAGAGAAAACAAAATTCCCAGAAAATATTCGTGTCCCACAGTATGGATTGTCCCCAAATGTAAAAGTTTGATCAATCTACTCAGAAGAGATAAACTAAATATTTTCTTCTGAATTTTTCATTGGCAATAGTAAACTGAATTATTTCCAGGGGTCAGTGGAGGTGCTGTATAGTGAGCACATTAGAATCATAGCTTGCCATCTTTAGAGTAATGGATTAGATGAGTCATGATATATACTGACCTGATCATTAATGGTAAAAATAAAAATAGCTATATTTATTGAGCACTTATTATTTAGTAGGCATTATACATTTATTGGATATTTTGTTTACCATGTACCAAATTCTATGGGATATTATTAGGTGTGGAGTAGGGAGAGGGGAAGGTTGCATGGTTAAGCAGGTTTGGGAAATACTTAAAACCTTTTTTTCACTGAAAAATTTATCACAGCCTTTAATATCCTGATATACTTATGAATTTCAATGAGGGGGATATAGAATGTATATTTCCTTAACTTTATT
>NW_006285779.1:5334997-5353908 GCF_000327345.1 Myotis davidii
TCCCCTCTACCCCTGCTTCCTCTGCTTGTCTTGAGACTGAGATGATCTGAAGAAATATTTCTGAAAACACCATATTTTGAAAAGGATTTGTTTGGAAACCTCAGGATTTTTAGCATTTCAGTTCAGGCATGTAACAAAATAAGAATAATTTTTTTTAGTTAATTCAAAGAACATTTGAAAGGAAAGCTCATAGAGAATTAAAAACCCATAGTGAGTTTTGTTTTAAGTTAATGAACAAAATGACATGTGCTTTATTAAAAGAGAATATGGTAAAAGGCCCCCCCCCAAAAAAAAAAGATATAGCAGAACTGCAACATCAAGAACATTTGAATTAGGGGACATAGTAATGACATTCATGCCCCATAAAAAGGTAAATTAATAGCAGCTGGGGCAGAAGAATATGCTGGCAGAGCTATCAAGAAACACCACAATAGGGATGGAGCACAGATTATCAAATGGAACATGTGTAGGAGAATTTGTGCCCTTTTTCTTTTTTAAATCAGAGCAATTCCACTATTTAAGGAAACAGAATTGGGCCAAAATCACAGAAAGTAGTAGCCATGACTTCAAAGAACTCTTATCTGGACTCAGGGAGATAATCCTTGGTAATGTGGAAGGTAGGCTTAGACAGATACGGCTGGAGTGGGTTTTGAGAACTAATGGACTAAAGCAACAGTTCTCAAACTTAAGTAAGCATAAAAATTTTCTGAGGAACTTGTTAGAAAAAAATGCAGATTTATAGGTCACAACTCCATAGCTCTTGAGTGGAGACAGAAAAATCAATTTTTACCAATCAGCAACTCAGAAGCTTTTGATGCAGATAAATCTTTGATCACAATTTGAAAAAAATTGAACTGCAACTTATATAAAACTATAATAATAGTATTGGAATAAGATATATTAATAACATACAGATAAAAGAATGACTTAGAAAATTTATTAACACTTTTGCACATTTGATCTGTTAAATTCTTTGAAAAATGCCTTATCCTACTCAACTATTTATTGGTTTATGGATTTCTCATGTAAGCATGTATACTTAAATTTTATTTAGCATTTATAGATATTTAAATTTATACTTGTGAAAGGAGAATATTTCTTTTTGAGACCTTTTTCTTTTTTTAAAAAAAATATATTTTATTGATTTTTTACAGAGAGGAAAGGAGAGAGATAGAGAGTTAGAAACATCGATGAGAGAGAGACATCGATCAGCTGCCTCCTGCACATCCCCTACTGGGGATGTGCCCGCAACCCAGGTACATGCCCTTCACCGGAATCGAACCTGGGACCTTTCAGTCCACAGGCCGACGCTCTATCCACTGAGCCAAACCGGTTTCGGCGAGACCTTTTTCTTTTTATTGAACATTTGTTGAGCATCTTCTGTATCCTCTAGGCATTATGGAGAATACAAAGGAAAGTATTCTAATACCGTAATGACTTACTGCTTTGGGGGTCTTGTTGCCATAGAACTCCCAATGTTCCAGGTTCTTCTGGAGCAAGTTCCCTCATTCATTCAGAACATATTTATTGGAGTTTCAGTATGGGCCAGGCACTGTTTTAATTGCTGTAGAATATAACAATGGTCATTTTAGAAAATATATGAGTAAAATGCATACTTTGCTAGATGGTGAAAAGTGCTATGGAGAAGATAAAAAGCAGAAAAGGGAGGTAGGATTGCTGGGATAGGTATTCCTTTTAAGTAGGATGTTGAGGGAAGAACTCACTGGGAAACAACATTTGAGGAAGACCTAAAGTAGTTGAGGAGCAAGTTATACAGGTAATAGGGGAAGAGTGTTCTATGGAGTATCATGGGCAAAGACCCAGAGCCATGAGCATGTCTGCTGTTCCTGAGACAGCCAAAGCCCCGTGTGGCTGGAGAGGTGTGAGCAAGAGGAGTGTAATAGGGAGAGGTGTTCAGAGAACTTATGAGAAGAGAGGTTTGGAAAGTATGTTATGGTAGGGCACAGATGATTTATGGTCTTCGGAATTTTTCAAGTTAGAACAATGCTCCTAAAATAACCAGAAAGTATCACAGCATTTTGAGTTGGGTTTCAGTAATCTGGTTAAAAATTACCACATAGATAATATAATTTTTGAGAGCAAGAAAATGTATTATTCTTTTTTTTATTGTTTTATTGCTTAAAGTATTACAAAGGGTATTACATATGTGTCCTTTTTCCACCCCGCCCTTGACAATCCCCTGATCTCCCCTACCCCCCAGTGTCTTATGTCCATTGGTTAAGAACATACCATGTTCATGGATTGGTAGAATCAACATCATTAAAATGTCCATACTACCCAAAGCAATCTATAAATTCAACACACTTCCCATTAAAATTCCAACGGCATACTTCACAGATCTAGAATGAACTCTCCAAAAATCTATGTGGAATAAAAAAAGACCCCGAATAGCTGCAGCCATCCTGAGAAAGAACATAGTAGGTGGGATCTCAATACCAGATATCAAGCTGTATTACAAAGCCACTGTTCTCAAAACTGCCTCGTACTGGCACAAGAACAGACATATAGATCAATGGAATAGAATAGCGAGCCCAGAAATTGGTCCAAACCAGTATGCTCAATTAATATTTGACAAAGGAGGCAAGAACATTCAATGGAGCCAAGATAGTCTCTTCAATAAATGGTGTTGGGAAAATTGGACAGATATATGCAATGAAACTAGACCACCAACTTATACCATACACAAGAATAAACTCAAAATGGATAAAGGGCTTAAATGTAAGACAGGAAACCATAAAAATTCTAGAAGAATCCAAAGGCAACAAAATCTCAGACATATGCCGAAGCAATTTCTTCACTGATACAGCTCCTAGGGCACTTGTAACTAAGAGAAAATGAACAAATGGGACTACATCAAAATAAAAAGCTTCTGCACAGCAAAAGAAACTATCAACAAAACAACAAGAAAACCCACTGCGTGGGAAAACATATTTGCCAACTTTATATCTGATAAGGGCCTAATCTCCAAAATTTATAGGGAACTCATACAACTTAACAAAAGGAAGATAAATAATCCAATCAAAAATGGGCAAAGGATCTAAATAGACACCTTTTAAAACAGGACATTCAGAAAGCCAAGAGATATATGAAAACATGCTCAGAGTCACTAATCATCCGAGAGATGCAAATCAAAACAACAATGAGGTACCATCTCACACCTGTCAGACTGGCTATCATCAACAAATCAACAAACGACAAGTGCTGGAGAGGATTCGGAGAAAAAGGAACACTTGTGCACTGCTGGTGGGAATGCAGACTGGTGCAGCCACTATGGAAGACAGTATGGAGTTTCCTTAAAAAACTGAAAATGGGACTCCCATTTGACCCTGTGATTCCACTTTTAGGAATATATCCCAAGAAACCAGAAACACCAATCAGAAAGGATATATGCACCCATATGTTCATAGCAGCACAATTCACCATAGCTAAGATCTGGAAACAGCGTAAGTGCCCATCAGTAGATGAATGGATTAGAAAACTGTGGTACATCTACACGATAGAATACTATGCTGCTGTAAAAAAGAAGGAACTCTTACCATTTGCAATGGCATGGATGGAATTGGAGAGCATTATGCTAAGTGAAATAAGCCAGTCAATGAAGGAAAAATACCACATGATCTCACTCACTCATGGATAATGAAGACCATTATAAACTTACTAGAGGCCTGGTGCACAAGAATTTGTGCACTCGGAGGGAAGCGGGGGTCCCTCAGCCTGGCCTGTGCCCTCTCGCAGTCTGGGACCCCTCGGGAGATAACGCCCTGTTGGCTTAGGCCTGGCCGAATCCCTAGGTGCAGCCCTTGGTCGGGCTCAGAGCAGGGCTGATTGGGGAGTTGGGGCACCGCCCCCGGTCATGCACAGAGCAGGGCGGATCAGGAAGTTGCGATGCCACCCCCAGTCACGCTCAGGGTAGGGCCGATTGGGGTGTTGGGGCCCCGTCCCCTGCCACACTCAAGGCAGGGTCGATGGGGAGGTTGCGGCGCCATCTGCTGTCACGCACAGAGCAGGGCCCATCAGGGGGTTGAGGAGCTCGCCCCTGTCACTCAGAGAGTAGGGCTGATAGGGGAGTCGGGGCACCGCCCCCTGTCACACACAGAGCCGCAAGGTGATCAGGGGGTTTGGGCGCTGCCCCCTGTCATGCTGATCCTGGTGCCGGGAGGCCTCTTGGCTCCGCTGATCCTGGTGCTGGGAGGCATATTATCCTTTTACTATATAGAATAGATGCCTGGTGCATGGGTGGGCTGGCTGGTTTGCCCTGAAGGGTGTCCTGGATCAGGGTGGGGGTCCCCACTGGGGTGCCTGGCCAGCCTGGGTGAGGGGTGAGGGCTGTTTTCAGGCTGGCGGGTGACGGAAGCTCCCAACTGCTCCTTTTTTTCTTTTTCTTTTTTTTTAATTCTGGGCCAGCTTTAGCTCTGAGGCTCCAGCTCTTAGGCCTCTGCTGCTGAAAGGAGGGGATCGAAACAATGTATAATTCCAGCTCTGACTCCAGCTCTGAGATCCCGGCTCGGCTCGCTGAAAGCAGGTTTCTGGAGTTTTTTTTAGCTTCTATATGTTACTATGTTTCAAACTGCCCGCTCAGAGGCCTGCAGCGGCAGGCAGGGAACGTTGGAGGCCGCTGTCACTGAAGCAAGCAAGCCTCATGTTCAGTTTAAGCTGCCTGGCTGCCGGCCGCCATCTTGGCTGTCAGTTAATTTGCATATCTCGCTGATTAGCCAGTGGGAAGGGTAGCGGTCGTATGCCAATTACCATGTTTCTCTTTTATTAGTGTAGATGAACAATAATAGAGATCAACCAAAAGTATTATTCTTAATTAAAATTCTGGTGCCTGCCAAGTAAACATTTACTAAATATTGGAATGAATGATCAAAAATGGGACTGGGATTGAGATCTCCACATCCAGAATTTTTAGAAGAAATTATTTACAGGTCTATTTTGATAATAAATGCCAAAGTTCAATCAAGTTATGATAATCAATTCTTCATGTGAACTGGTCCTCAGATGAATTCAGTGCCTACACAATCACGAAAACATCCCTTTTGGACATAAGATATGTCTTTCCCTTATTATATTTTAAACTGAAATAAATTGTGTGTATTTTAATTTTTAAAAATTATGCATTGCACCTATTCTACCAAATGACATGTTTATTATCAGTTGGGATTTGTGTGGTTTGTGTGTGTGTGTGTGTGTGTGTGTGTGTGTGTGTGTGTGTGTGTGTGTTTGGGTCCTAAGAATTATAAAGAAATGAGAGCTTAAGTCTGAGTTTCTAAATCTTATTGAACTTGATGGATGGGTTGCTACAGGGATCTAGGTAACTTAACTAAATTAGCAGTTTTGGGACAGTTTAGATCAGGGGTCCTCAAACTACGGCCCGCGGGCCACATGCAAATACAAATATTGTATTTGTTCCCGTTTTGTTTTTTTACTTCAAAATTGAAGATATATGCAGTGTGCATAGGAATTTGTTCATAGTTTTTTTTTTAAACTATAGTTTGACTCTCCAACGGTCTGAGGGACAGTGAACTGGCCCCCTGTTAAAAAGTTTGAGGACCCCTGACTTAGATAATACTAAAAACCTACCTGACCCTATAGTCCCGCCCTCCAACGGTTTGAGGGACAGTGAACTGACCCCCTGTTTAAAAAGTTTGAGGACCTCTGGTTTAGATAATAGGCTGTTTGTATTGTCTTAAGCCAATGGAAAGCCATTGGATTATATTAATGAGAATATCATTTTTAGATTTGGAGTTTAAAGAATCACTTTGCTACCTTTGTGGAAAATGGATAGTATTCTGGACAGGAGACCAGAACAATGAGACTATTGCAATTGTCTGGGGGGAAAATGAGCAGGGCTAAATATAATTGAGTTGAAGAAGGGAGAGACTCAAGAGTTATTAAGGAGGCAGAATTGAGAGGTCTTGGTGACTGAATGTATCTATGTGTTAGTGTGCTCATGGCAAGGTTGGGCAGAGATCAGGTGCAGAATAATAAGTGAGTGTAGGATGAGTCCTGTGTTTCCAGGTAGTTCTAGATTGCTACTTTATCAATTCGTCTATACTTATATACAAGATCATAAGTGTTTAAAATTATTAGAGTTTATAGTTCAGTGAAAAACAACAAATGAAAACAAAAAATACAACAATTTAGTGGCTAAAGACAGTCAAGTTGTTTTGGAATTACATGCAGCTTTATTTTTTTAATCTTAACAGCTGTTTCTTAAATTATAGGCATTAATTGAAATCTCAGTTTTATTTTCTCTTTAACTAGGAGATGTATCTGGAAATGAAAAATCTTGCTCTGGGCTGGTCAACAGGACAATAACAGACCAGGGAACATAAAGGATTTAAAATCTAGCTCTTTCTTTAGGTCAAAAAGCTTCACAGGATCCCACCCAGCTGTGAAGCTCTTCATTTGATCAAGGCCTTCATTTATCACTTCTGGAATTGTGTGGAGCCAAATTAAATCAGTCTTAACAAAGAGATTTTCAGCAGTTGCATTAGGAATATGCAGAGGACCACAGTCTGCCCTCAGATGCACCTCCAGAATTTCCATTGACGTCAATACTTATTGCTTACACATATCTAAGGGCAGGATCTGGCCCTTGGAAATTAAATTAAATAATTCCCTGTGTGGAATGCCAGAAAGTATCACAGATCTGCTGAGAGGGACAAGCTACTAACCATGAAAGGGAAGATTTTCTGTGGTACTGTCAATACTGATGGATTAAGATGTCCCAGGGATGCAAAATGGTTCTTCCCATTACTGTTTAAGTTTACAAACATCTATGGTCTGCAAATGTGTTTTCAAGAGTACACATGATTTTTTCAAACAAGCAGGAGATGACTCTAGTGAAGTTTTAATACTTTGCCTGTTGTATACTTTTAAAAGCAGTAGAATTAAAATTCTAAACCCTAACATTCCAAAATAACTCTGATTCTATAATTTTGGACTTGGAATAATACAATGAAAATCAAACGTTCTCCAAAGTAGTTACATTTCACCCATTGGTGGATGCATTTTCCACAATGAAGGTGTCTAGAGTTTGAGAATTTCTAGGAATCTTTTGAATTTAACAAATGGGAAAATGACCCTCTGCATGATCTTCTGGCTTGGTGGTTGGATGGAGGTCAAGTGCTGTAAGTCCTCAGAAGGAGAGGATTTTTTAAAATGCATACTAGTAATACAAGGGAGCCTTCATTTGGTGACACAGTCACGAAAACACTTGTGTCCTTTGAATGAAAGATGAGATTAGGAAAATTTGTTCTATAAGAAATCCAATTCAAATATATAGAGAGATCATTTAAACTCTCAGATGGGAGTACTCTTGTGTATTTAGGTTGTTTAATGCTGATTATAATAATATTAAGACTTCCTTTTCCCCAAACTTTAATTCAATTGAAAAACATTTACTGTGTAACCTCTTTAGGACAGTCTCAGGGCTGGCACTCTGGGCTGAAAACTTTATTGATGGGAGTATACATCAATATGCACAGGCGACAGGATGTGATAAATTATAAATAGACATATAAAAAAATTCTGAGAGAGAATAAAGTGGAAGAAAAAATGTTTAATTTGCATGCTATTCTGGAAAGGTCCCAAACAGCCCTGATCTACCATGATGCACTTTGAAAATGAGTGTGGTTTTGACTGGTGCCAGAGGTGTAGGTAGGATAATGAGAACACTATTCCAGGTGGAGTGATAAGCCTGAAAAAAAAAAGAATGAAATGAGTGATTGATATGGATATTGGGAAGCAGTGAGATGTCTGGTGCAGTTAGAATATAGGGTATGTTGAGTAGTAATGTGGAGATAAAATAGTTAAGACCAGCCTTTGGCCCTAGAATACCAGGCTGAGGAATTTGGATTTTGCTTTAAAAGCACTTAACATTTCTTAGTGTTTTTGTCCAATCTCAGTCCATATCAAGATAAAATTACAGTAATTTCTCTTAATAAAAGCAATTTCACAGATATTATCTTATCTAAGCCTCTTATGCTCACATGTAGTTTTCATTTTTTCACTATTTTCAATGAATATGATTCTCTACCCATTCAGGAAAGTTTTAATGTTGCATAAACAGGTTTATATGACCAATATGATGGGTTATCATAAAAAGTATTCAAGGAGAAAAAGGGTGGTGTGAAATCTCTGAGTGAGAAAAAGACACATAAAGCTTTCAGCTCTTGTAGTTTTCTCTTGCTTATACTGTGTGGCCAGATTATTATGACCACCCGACGTTTGTAGGCAAATTAGCTATAATCTCACGCTGAAGTTGCTAGAGGGCCAGACCATTATAAATAGGGAAGCAGGTTGCCTATCACGACAGTAGAAGTGATTTTTTCCTGAAGATATGGGTAAACAGCGCGATTTAACAGCCTTTGAATGTGAGTGGCCTTTGGTGGTCTAACGACCCTTTCACAGGGGTCACCTAAAACCATCCTGCATATCAGATATTTACATTATGATTCATAACAGTAGCAACATTACCATTATGAAGTAGCGACAAAAATAATTTTACGGTTGGGTCACAACATAAGGAACTGTATTTAAAGGGCCAGAAGGTTGAGAACCACTGGGCCAGATTATTATGACCACCCCATCGGTACTTCGTTAGGCCACCTTTTGCCTTCAATGCTGTGGTGATTCTTCTTGGCATTGACTCCACGAGATGTTGAAAGGTGATGCGAGGAATCTGATACCATGCATGATGAATAGTACTGTCCAATTCTATGAGATTTGATGGTTGTGGAACCAGCTGCCTGATGGCTCTTTTAACTTCGTCCCACAAATGCTCAATTGGATTGCGATCTGGTGATTGTGGGGGCCACCTAAGCCGATACTTAGGTATGTTGTGCTATTCAGACGTTGTTCCACACGAATTAAAGGGCCCAAATCATGCCAGGAAAACATCCCCCAAACCATAACACTGCCCCCACCAGCTTGAAGGGTTGTACTCATGCATGTGGGGTGCATGCTTTTATGCTGTTTCCACCAAATTCTCACTCTACCATCTGCATGATGCAACTGGAAATGTGATTCAACAGATCACATGACTTTTTTCCCAATGCTTGACTGTCCAATCCTTGTGTTCCTGTGCGAATTGGAGATGTTTTATCTTGGTAACTGCAGACAGCAAACAGGCCTTCGGCTTCCATATCCCATATGATGCAGTGTACGGTTAATTTGCCTACAAACATCAGGTGGTCATAATGATCCGGCCACTCAGTGTAGATGATGAATGTTATTAGCACAGGTATGCAGCTAGCCCCGTCCTGGCAAACTGTGGTACTGGGAAATAATCTTCTGCTTCTTTGTTAGTCCTAGGACACAGACTTGGACAAATTGCTCTACTTCTCTGGACTTCACATTGCTTATTTTGAAAATTAGGAGTTGGTCTAAATAAGTTCCAAGTTCCCTTCCTCTTCCATGATTCAATATTGAGCAGTCACAGCTGCACCTAGCAAGAGAGACAGCATCTTGGATTTTCTTTGTTGCTGCTGGCCAGTACTGAGGCATCTAGTATCTCACTCTGTATGTACTCACAGATTCCTGCATCTGTCTTCCTCTGCTCCCTTGCCTTGCCTTAAACCTACAGCCCCAATAAAGGGTAGTGGAGGAGGTGGTAATGAGAGGTGCTAGAAGTAGAGAGGAAAGTTAGCGTCAGGGCATATTTTGAGTGCGAAGTGTGAAGGATATGGAACAAGAGAGGCAAAACTAAAAAATAGGTGAAGCTAATCTTTGTCACTGCTGAATGTGTTACTTTTATATGTGTGTCAGGTGGTATTGATTGGCCCATTGGTCCATTGGCTTGTTTTTGCAGGTTCTTCTTTGTTAAAACTTCTTGAGATTTAATCACTCTGCTGGCAACCAGAGGCATGCATGTACAAGAAGTGCTATCCCTAGTCTTACCAGGTTATTTTGGTTTTGTTTCTACTTTTTAGAATTATTTCCATTGAAGGATAAAATAAAAATCATTGGCCTCATTCAAATCAATTTCTAACTAGTGGAGCCAACCTGCCCATCAAAAGTAGTTCTCCAGGGAGGCTCAGTGCTAGTTTGTTTGCAGAAATGTCTAACTTTTAAAAATAACCCCCTGAGTGTAAGGGAAAATGCATTCCCTGAGAATATTTGTTTCCTTCTTCTGTGAGGACCTTTGACCTACCTGTGAACTAATATGCATCAAGTGGTTTGTTAGGAAAAGGAACCAGTACATATTTGCAAAGAAAAATGGCCACTTTACATCTTAATTTCCTCCAGCATTTTCTTTAGAGGGAAAAAAGCTTAAAGTTATTGTCATTGTCCTTAGTTCTCTGGAATTGAAAATATGGACTTCGGTGCCCTTAAATATACTGGTTACCAAGAAAAGCAAATGTTTCTCTGTGGCATTCTGTTGACATTATGGAAACATTACTCTGCCTAGCATTTATTTCAAGCTGGGGAGGAACTGAGTTTTATGGTTTTCTCTGAAAAGGGCACAAGCCAAACAAATCTCAGACTTCTGACCTGGCTCTGACCTTTTTCCAATAGCCATAACTTTTGTTTCAAATTGAAAATGGGGTAACAGTTTTCTCTTGGGAAAGAACCTTGAGCAGTCACTTAATAAAAGGCCTTTTCCCAGATTATTAAGTAGCTTTGTAGGCCTTTAGCTCAGATTTTCAGATGGACAGTGCCTTCTGGCTCAGGATTTTTCAGCCTTTTGCAAAATTCTCATTGTATTCTCTGACATTTGTCATTTTCTTTTCTGTTATTGACTCCAAAAACATATTTGTTGGAGGAAAAGAAACTCAGGGCTTCTTTCAACAAACTCATCTTTCTAAGAAAATTGAATGACAAGATAGTTGAGAAGGATGGAGGACTTTTCACTGATCTCTGGATTGTCTACAGTGCACCCACGAACAGTCTGTCTAGAACTGTGATGGCGAACCTATGACACATGTCAGAGGTGACACGTGAACTCATTTTTTTAGTTGATTTTTCTTTGTTAAATTGCATTTAAATATATAAAATAAATATCAAAAATATAAATCTTTTTTTTACTATGGTTGCAAATATAAAAAAATTTCTATATGTGACATGGCACTAGAGTTAAGTTAGGGTTTTTCAAAATGCTGACACACGAGCTCAAAAGGTTCACCATCATTGGTCTAGAACAATGAAGAAAAGACCTTTACTTCTGGTTAGTGTCCTCTCTGCCTTAGGCCTATCTATCTTTGCAGTCTTCTCCCTTTATTATTCTTATACTGTGTGAAACCACGCTGTTATCATGTCTGAGGCCTTTGTGAGTATCTCAGTCTGTCTGTATTTAAAACCAAGACTTCTGATCTGTTCTTTTGCCTCCTTTATCCTTCAAATTTAGGTAGGAAAACTGGGGTACCATATCATAAAAATAAAGAGGTGAAACGTATGAAAGCTAACTATAAATTTTGAAATGCCAACCTATTTAATAAAAGAGAAACATGGTAATTAGCCGTACGTTCGCTACCCTTCCCATTGGCTAATCAGGGAGATATGCAAATTAACTGCCAGCCAAGATGGCAGCCGGCAGCCAGGCAGCTTGAAGCTAACATGAGGCTTGCTTGCTTCAGTGACGGAGGATTCCAACTTTCCCCGCTGGCCGCTGCCAGCCTCTGAGCTTGCAGTTTGAAACATTCTTACAAATATAGAAGCTAAACAAAACCCCAGAAACCTGCTTTCAGCCAGCCTGGATCTCAGAGCTGGAGTTAATACAGTGTTTCAATTATAGAACCCAAACAAACCAGATTCCTGCTTTCAGCAGCAGAGGCCTCAGAGCTGGAGCCAGAGCTAAAGCTGGCCCAGAATAAAAAAAAGAAAAAGAAAAAAAGGAGCAGTTCGGAGCTTCAGTCACCGCCAGCCTGAAAACAGCCCTCAGCCCCTTACCAGACTGGCCAGGCACCCCAGTGGGGACCCCCACCCAGATCCAGGACCCCCTTCAGGGCAAACCAGCCGCCCCCCACCTGTGCACCAGGCCTCTACCCTATATAGTAAAAGGGTAATATGCCTCCCAGCACCGGGATCAGGGAGCCTCGAGGCCTTCCGGCACTGGGATCAGCATGACAGGGGAAGCGCCCAAACCCCCTGATCCCCCTGTGGCTCTGTGTGAGACAGGTTGCGGCGCCCCAACCCCCTGATCCACCCTGCTCTGTGCATGACAGGGCGCGGCGCCCCAACTCCCCAATCAGCCCTGCTCTGAGCCTGACCAGGGGTTGCACCTAGGGATTGGGCCTGCCCTCTGCCACCCGGGAGCAGGCCTAAGCCAGCAGGTCGTTATCTCCCGAGGGGTCCCAGACTGCGAGAGGGCACAGGCCGGGCTGAGGGATCCCCCCCCCCGGCCGGGTGCACAAATTTTTGTGCACCGGGACTCTAGTTTAAATATAAGATGTTATAAAAATGAAAGGGGGGTTTTAAAAAGCTCCTAGAGTTTACGTGATTTCTTTAGGTACTTGGAAATGTACTATTTTTAAAAGTTGCTTTTGAAGGTTTTTATTATTTTATTTTACTTTTTGTTAATCCTCACTTGAGTATATTTTTTTCATTGATTTTTTTTTTTTTTTTTTTTTAGAGAGAGTGAAAGGGAGAGGGAGAGACAGAGAAACAGTAGTGTGAAGGAGACACATCAATTGGTTGCCTCCTGCATGTGCCTTGACCAGGGCCAGGAAGCCTATAACCTAGGTATGTGCTCTTGACTGGAATCAAACCCAGGACCCTTCAATCCAAGGGCTGATGCTCTAACCATTTAGCAACCCAGTAGGGCATACAGTTGCTTTTGATTAAAAAATTTTAGAATAGTGACCTTGAAGTTATCTAGCTCACACTTTCTTTTGGGCAGAAATCCACTTAAATAATCTTAGAAAGATGAATACTCTTCTCTCAAAGTCTAGAGAGGAGAATCCATCTTTTTTGGCAGTCCTTTCCACTGTTTCATATCCCAGCAATGTGAATTCTGATTTTTAATCTAAGGATCTCTTGCTACAATTAAAGGCTGTTACTCTTGTTCCATTATAATGGAAACAGGACAGCTGTTCACTATTATTAATGTGATATATTTTTAAATTCTTGAAAGCTCAGTTTCTCTGGGTGAAATATGTCTGGTTTCTTTATATTTTCTATATAGTGACTATTTTCAAGAACTTTATTGTTCAAACATCTTCTCAATTCCCCAAATCTTGTTCTAGTTGTAGAGCTTCAAAGTAGAGCTCTCTAATTAAAGGCATGCACAGTGCTGCAAGATTAATTTGTCTCTTTGTTTTTCTGTTCTTTTATATGTATTTCTACATATAGCAATCAACTGGCATAATGTAGTTTTTGATCTTCAAATATTTTTCTATTTTACATGAGAAGGCCTTAATTTAGATTCTGAGAAAATATGAACTTTGAGGTTCCTTGAAAATAGGGTGAAAGTAATGGCATAATTAATGGTGTTTATACTCTCTGTGAATTCATTTTTTCACTTATTCAACAAATAACATGTATCTAGTATGTGCCAAGCACTAGCCATTTAGCAGTAAACAAAGATGGCAAAATCTCTGTCCTCCTGAAAACAACATTCTAGTCAGGAATTTCTCTCCCCTCCAACTTTTTCACTGGAAGTTTATATGGCCTAAGAATGTAGCAGCATAAAGGCTATATAGGAAAGAGATGGCAAGCGAGATAGCACAGTTGTGGAGGTGGGGAGTATATACATATTTTGCATATAGACTCTACTCGTGCCCATGCTGAATTGCCCCAATGGACTTAACTTAGAAAACTTTTATGAGCACAGGGCTTTGAGCATAAGGTATGCTATGGAAGCTGTGTAGTGAGCATCACAAAAGCTCTATGTTAACAGAACAGCAAGATACTGTGGAGGACATGAATATTGTGTGCATTCCCTCTGTTCACACTCATGTCCACTGTCCCATTGAACTTCACTTACAAATTGTAAGTTCAAAGATAAAAGTATTAAGAATTTTAAATGTCAATTATAGATTAAACCAAGTATAAGGTCTTTCTGAGTGTGAGCCCCAGTGTTACTGTATAGGTTGGATGATTATGAAGCTGGTCCTGACTTCTTCATTCACATTTCTGATGCTTGGAATGGGATGACTCAAAGGTTGAACTCACGTGGGCCTATTGACTAAAACACTTACATATGGCTTCTCAATATGAATTGGGTTTCTCCCAATGTGGTAGTTAGGTACCAAGCAGTAGAGTCCTTAGAAAGACCTTTCAGAGGGCAAATATTCCAAAAGAACTAGGTAGAAGCTGTTTGTCTTTAATGACCAAATCCTGGATATCACATAATATCACTTCTGCCATCCTTTATTAGTAGAAGCAAAGACTTCTTTGAATCAAGGGAAGTAACAAAATGCTCCCTTATCGATGGAGCATATTTTAAACTGTTTCAGTAATTAAAATTTATCAGGTGCTCAGATGTTTTCATACTATTTTTTTCTTTTCTCTCCTCTCCATTTCCATTTCTTCCCATCTAGTTCTTCCTTCCTCGTATAGGCTCCTCTGCCTCTTCCTTCTCCTCCTCTTCCTTTTTAAAAAAAACTCTCATTGCATCAAATTTTTCTCATTTATTGAATAGGGAAAAAATTTAGAGTTGGAGAGAAACATGAAAGTAAGACAGAGGAAGAGAAAAAATGGAATTAGCACTTACCTCTCTATTTAGCTGTGTGAATTTATTGCAATATTTTAAAATATTTTCAGTCATCTAGGTCCGTGGTCGGCAAACTGTGGCTCGCAAGCCACATGCGGCTCTTTGGCCCCTTAAGTGTGGCTCTTCCTAAGCCTTAGGAGTACCCTAATTAAGTTAATAACAGTGTATCTACCTATATAGTTTAAGTTTTAAAAATTTGGCTCTCAAAAGAAATTTCAATCGTTGTACTGTTGATATTTGGTTCTGTTGACTAATGAGTTTGCTGACCACTGATCTAGGTTATCGCCATTTACTCCATCTTCATTTTAAGAAATGATCTGTGATTATGCATATTTCCATTTCTTTCTATTTATTTCTCATCTATTTGCTTTTGAATATGAGTACTTCAACTAGCCCTGGTCTCATGTTCTCGGCTCTTGTCAACTCTGCTGCATTTCTTGACTCCACTAGAACTCAAGCAACATGTATTCAAATATTCTACAATCAGCCCTAGATAAAAGAGATAGAAATTTATTCCAAATAAACTGAAGCAAGATGTGGCTGAAAGAGGAATTTTGGCCTATAAATGTGAAAAAAATGTCATTGTATATTCTAAGAGAATGCATTTGGCAAGAGGATGGACTTCAGTGGAAATTGATAGAGCTGGTTTGCATAAAGCATCTTTAACCCATCTGCCACTTGAGTGATGGCTTCTGACTTAGTCTCCTTATTTCAAAGGATAGCATTTGAGTATTGCCTTAAATCTCAAACAGCATTCATAAAGCAGCACTTTGATTTGCTAAGTGGAACTAAATCAGAAACATGTAGACTTGGCATCACTCAGATTTATATAATGATGGAGCAGTGTCAGGATAATGCCAAGTAAAACAATGTGATGAACTCTAAACATTATTTTCTCACATACCTAAGAGTACTTTGGTTCCAGGCTCTCTAGAGTCAATGCCAAAGATATTCCCACCCTATCAGAGTTTATAGCTTTAAGAAGGAAATGTATCATGGTGTTTGTCCTCAAAGCCATTATTTCCCACATGCCACAGTCCTGGTTTATATTGTTTACTAGATAATTAAGAAGCAGCAAAAGCCTTTTATATTGGTACTAGAGGCCTGGTGGATGAATTCGTGCATGGGTGAAATCCCAAGACAGTTGGGGACAGGCCGGGATGTGATAGGTCCTCTGGGCAGGCGGTGGGATACCCTTGTAGGCCCGGTGTGCCATGCCAGCATGACCAGGGGTGATCCTGAGTGTGTGTGTGTGTGTGGGGGGGGGTGTGTGTGTGCTCCCGAACTCTATCACAAGGCACATGGGGCTACGTGTTCGGACCATAGGTTCAAGCTCACAACCACAGCCATTGGCTATGATCGTGCTGGGAGGGCCCTGCCCTCCAGCTGGGACTTGCACGTGGCAATGAGAGGACCCTGTCCTTTCATAGGTCCGAGGCTGGAACCTGGCCAAAACACCGTAACCGTGCCCCACAGCCGGGTTCCGGATCCGTCCTGCTGACATTTGCACCCGTTGTCAGGAGCCACCTGGTGGCCACTTTTATATTGTTTCTTCCTTGCGGAGAGTCTAAGGAGGGGAAGTAGCCGCAGTACCTGAGGCTGACTTCCAGGAGGCTGGTGGCACTGTTGGGATCCTGCCAGCAGTGCTGGTCTATTGGTGCCTGGCCCGTTTTCTGGAGATTGGACCTGCAGGACTACTGAGGGAGTGAGTGGCTGCCACCTGGCTGGTGGACCATGGGGAGGGACAGGTCAGCTGAGTTGTGCTCCTGCTGTGGGAGCGCACAAAACACCAGGGGGAAGCTCCTGCGTTTAGCATCTGCCCCCTGGTGGTCAGTGTGTGTCATAGTGACCAGTCATTCTGGTCATTCTGGTCGTTCTTGTTGTTCTGGTTGCTCAGTTGTTCGGTTGCTTAGGCTTTTATATAAATAGATTATTGGATTTTTGGCCAAGATAGTTTAAACTAGGTATATTAAAATAATATCATACAAGGAACATTAGGCTAATGACTTAAAACACAAATTAAATCTTTTTACAATAAGAAATTATCTTGTATCTTGACAGCCTAAAAAAGTATTTTCATTTTTGCCCTTTTTAGATAATTAAAATGTGTCCATACCATTTTGTTTTTCATTTTTCCCACAGATTATAACAATGTGAAGAACATGGGCTTTGGAGCCAGACAGATCTGGTTTCAAAACTTGGCTCTATCATCTACAGTGTCAATGGTTTGGTCAAGTTTTTTAACCACTTTCATCTTCAGTTTGTTTATCTGCAAAATGAGGATGACAGTTGACATCCAAATATAACTTGGGTTGCACATGACTAATCTTTGTATAGTATCTTATTCAAAGAAACAGCAATTTAGCAGAAAAATATAACTGAGAGAATTATGATATTTAGTCTTTAAAATACAAACTAAAAAATTTAACAGCTTTACTGATGTATAATTGATATATAATAAACTGCACATACTTAAGGCATAACATTTAATAAACTTTAATATTTATATATACCCGTGAAATCTTCACCACAATCAAGATAATGAACACATCTATGTTCCTTAAAAGTTTCCTCATGCCCCTTTGTAGTACCTTTTTTCCACCCTGCCCTGGCTCCCCCATCTGCAGGCAACCAGTGATCTGTTTTCTGACATTATACTTCAGATTGCATTTAAAAAATTATATAAATGGGTAATATAGTATGTACTGTTCTTTGTTTTTAAATGTAAATTCTTTATTGTTTAAAGTATTACATAAGTCTCCCTTTTCCCCTTGACCACTTCCTGGGCACCTCCTCCCAGCATATGCCCTCCCCGCATCTGTGTCCATTGATTATGCTCATATGCATTCATACAAGTCCTTTGGT
The DNA here is from genome assembly GCF_000327345.1 of Myotis davidii. Lineage (NCBI taxonomy): Eukaryota > Metazoa > Chordata > Mammalia > Chiroptera > Vespertilionidae > Myotis > Myotis davidii. Next base: position 5,352,540 of record NW_006285779.1, read on the forward strand.
TGATCTCTTACCCTCCCCTCCCCCCGCCTTCCCTCATAGATTGGACAGTCTATTCAATGCTTCCTTGACTCTGGTTCTATTTTTGTTCATCAGTTATGTTGTTCATTATATTGCACAAATGAGTGAGATCATGGGATGTTTATCTTTCTCTGACTGGCTTATTTCTCTTAGCATAATGCTCTCCAGTTCCATCCATGCTGTTGCAAATGGTAAGAATTTCTTCTTTTTTACAGTAGTATTCCATTGTGTAGATGTACCACAGTTTTCTGATCTACTCATCTGTTGATGGGCACTTAGGCTGTTTCCAAATCTTAGCTTTTGTGTATTGCGCTGCTATGAACATAGGGGTGCATTGTACTTTTGGGTTTTTTTGTTGTTGTTGTTGTTGGTGGTGGTTTCTTTCACTCAGTATATTTATTTTGAGATTTATCTGTTATTGAACATATTAACAGTTCATTCCTTTTATTGCTGAATAAAAATCTGTTATATCAGTTTACCATGATTTGGTTATCCATTTACCTGTTGATAGACAGCAGTTTTTTTTTCTTTTTTTCTGGTTTTGTTTTTGGAACTCACGAATAAAACTGCTATAAATATTCTTGTATACGTCGTTGTATGGATATATTTTATTTCTCTGGTTGTAATTATTTTACTTTCCACTAGTACTGTATGGAAGTTCTAATTGTTTTACATTCTTGCTAACACTTGGTATTATCAGTCTTTGTAATTTTAGCTGTTCTAGTAGATAGTGGTATTGAATTGTGATTTTAATTTACATTTTCCAAATGGAAAATGGGTTGAACATTATTTCATGAGCTTATTTGTCATCATTATATCATGTTTGGAGAAGTGTATATTCAAATATTTTGCCCATTTTAAAAAAGGGTTGTTTATTATTGAGTTTTGAGAGTTCTTCATATATTTTAGATAAAAGTCCTTTACCAGATATGTTATTTCCAAATATTTTTTCCTGGTCTGTGGCTTGTCTTTTTATTCTCTGACAGTGTCTTTTAAAGAGCAGAAATTCTTACTTTCGATTAATTCATCTTTTTTTTTTTTCTTTTATGGGTTATGCTTTTGGTGGTGTTACATTTTTTCTCTCTTTATTAAGGTACTAGAGGCCCGGTGCACAAAAATTTGTGCACTCGGTGGGGAGGAGGGGTCCCTCAGTCTGGGATCCCTCAGGAGATAACGACCTGCTGGCTTAGGCCCACTCCGGGTGGCAGAGGGCAGGCCCAATCCCTATGTGCAGCCCCTGATCGGGCTCAGAGCAGGGCTGATTGGGGAGTTGGGGCGCCGCCCCCTGTCATGCACAGAGCAGGGCGGATTGGGAGGTTGCGATGCCACCCTCAGTCATGCTCAGGGTAGG